>NC_134802.1:4206108-4256108 GCF_046742065.1 Oratosquilla oratoria | reverse complement strand
CAGGCAGATTACGCACTTTGGTTTCCCGTCCTTGTTTTCGATGAAGCCGAATTTAATATAGCTATCGTCATATTTCCTCACTTTTCCTGATGATTTCGATGGTTCGCCGAGTTCACTCGTAACGCTGGATGCCGGTCGTTTTACAAACTTGTCCATGATGACACCTACCAAAGGTACACCAGGCTGCTGTCACTATGAATCACTGTTGATACTACCATGCACATGCACAGCTATCTCCTACTCACGCATTTGAAAGGATATAGATATAGTACTGTTAAATATAGATATACCCCTAGTTCTCACAAAAGGGGGACATACACAAACAAAATAATAGTTAATAAAAACATAATTACATAAATAATCTATACACAAAGATAATAAAAATGTCTTTTTTACCCAACAACTCATGATACACTCCTGACGACCACTGGACGTACACTGCCAGTGGTTGACATTCCATCAGTGTTGCCAGATGGCTGTCACGGAAATCGGCTGCATCCACCGATAAATTCGTTAAATTTTGCGGACCCCCTGTCAAAGTGCCGCGGACCCCACTTTGAGAACCCCTGCCCTAGAGATATATATGGCTTCACCGAATGTAATGAATAAGGTGACACCAAAGAAATGTCTTACCTGAATCCAGTTGGCAGGAAGGTGATATTAATGCCAAAATTCCTTTGTAGAAAACATGGTTTGCACAAAAAAGGGCGTTCCTATTTAATCATCGTCTCCTAAAGGCCCAACCGCATTGCCTTGTGTGCTTACGGGCAGTGTGCCACCGAATGTGTGTAAGCAGTATCCAAGCAGATCCAAGTCTTAGACATTAAATAGCATGATGAAAATAAAGATCTATACTTCCAACGTAAGAACCCTTTCAGAAGACCAGTTGGCAGGGAGGTGATATTAATGCCAAAATTCCTTTGTAGAAAACATGGTTTGCACAAAAAAGGGCGTTCCTGTTTAATCATCGTCTCCTGAAGGTCCAACCGCATTGCCTTGTGTGCTTACGGGCAGTGTGCCACCGAATGTGTGTAAGCAATATCCAAGCAGATCCAAGTCTTAGACATTAAATAGCATGAAGAAAATGAAGATCTATACTTCCAACGTAAGAACCCTTTCAGAAGACCAGTTGGCAGGGAGGTGATATTAATGCCAAAATTCCTTTGTAGAAAACATGGTTTGCACAAAAAAGGGCGTTCCTGTTTAATCATCGTCTCCTGAAGGTCCAACCGCATTGCCTTGTGTGCTTACGGGCAGTGTGCCACCGAATGTGTGTAAGCAATGTCCAAGCAGATCCAAGTCTTAGACATTAAATAGCATGAAGAAAATGAAGATCTATACTTCCAACGTAAGAACCCTCTCAGAAGACCACAGATTGGAAAGTTTAATGGAAGAACTAGACAACATCAAGTGGGACATCGTGGAACTGAGCGAAGTCCGAAGATACAGTTACGAGATAGTCACCACCTGTTCTACTATAGAGGTAAGGAAAAAGAAAGAGCTAGTGGAATAGGGTCCTTGATAAACCGAGAGATTTCTGATAATGTAGTCAAATTCAGTAGTTTATCAGACAGGGTAGCTTGGATTGTGATTAGGCTGTGTAAAAGGTACACTCTAAAAATATTTCAAGTTTATGCACCAATTTCGCAGAGTTCAGACGATGAAATTAAGTCATTCTATGATGATTTAAGTCAGATAATGGATCAAGAGAAAATAAGTACACGTTAGTAATAGGTAACTTTAGTGCAAAAGTGGAGAAGATGATGGGAGATGAGTCGTGCATTGGGAAGTTTGGAGTGGGTGAAAGAAATGAGAGAGGCGAGATGTTAGTCAATTTTGCAGAGAACTACAACATGAAAATAATGAACACTTTCTTCCAAAAGCGTGTTGGTCCTAAATGGATCTGGAGAAGTCCAAATGGAACAACAAAGAACGAAGTAGATTTCATATTAGGGGAGGAGAGCAACAGCGTTAACAATGTTACGGTCATAAATAAAGTCAACATAGGTAGTGACCATAGAATGGTAGGTTGCACAGCTAAATTCAATTTCAGAGCCGAGAAAAATAAACTAGTTTTAAGAAAGCAAACAAGCCTTGCAAAGGTTAAGGATACATACATACATATACCAAAGGCTTTTTTCCCCTTACACGGGGGGTAGCCAAAAAGAAAAAGGCATAGAAACCACTCCCACTCATTCCATTCCCTTCATATTCCACTCACCTCCACCCTCCTCCCTCTCTATTATATTGGCACCTCCTGGATGACGGGTCATCCCTGCATCCTGTCCACTGCCCTGGGTCAGATCAGTGTCGCAAGGCACAGGACATCCACAGCAAGGCAGCTTTATAAATTCAACGACCCCCCCCCCTCTCCGTCCCCTCATGCAGAAAAGGAGAAGATGGGGAGAAATCCCTTCGGGCTGGGTCAAATTTTTTCTCATACATACTTCCTCACCCCCCATCCCCGCACAGTATCACCCACACACAACCCCTCTCCATTCACCCTTATCTTTTGTCCTCTCCCGTGCTTCCTCAACAGACATTCCTCTCTTTTGCAATGCCCCTTTCACCCCATCCTTCCATCTCATCCTAGGACGCCCCGTCATATTCACTCCTTCCACCTCCGCCTTCCACACTTCTTTTACTAATCTTTCTTCACTCATTCTTTCCATGTGTCCAAACCATCCTAATACTCTTTCATCAACCCTATCTTCCAGCTCCTTTTCCACCCCTGTTCTCCTTCTCACCTCCTCATTTCTCACTCTATCTAGTCTAGTAACCCCTATCATACTTCTCAGACATTTCATCTCAAACACATTCAAACTCCTTCTCTCTCTTCCTTTCTTATGCTCCATGTTTCTGCCCCGTACATTGCTGTTGTCACAATCACTCCTTAATATAACATCCCCTTAGCATCTATTCTCAGATGTCTATTTCTCATTACACTTTTTAATCCACCAAGGTATTTACTCGCTTCTCTCAATCTACATTCTACCTCCACCCCCACTCATCCCTCTCCTGCCACATTTGCACCCAAGTATCTAAAAATATCCACTTCCTCCAGTCTCTCACCCTTAATGCTCACTTCCAGCCTACTGTCACTCCCCTTGTACATCTCATCACCTTACTTTTGCCCACATTTATCTTCAGCTTCCTTCTTTCACACACCTCAAACTCTGTCACTAACTTCCTCAATCCCTCCTCTGATCCTGCTACAAGCGCAGTGTCGTCCGCAAACAACAACTGGCATATTTCCTACTTTTCTCCATTTTCTTTAACCATCTCCAACCCCTGACCCACTACCCTTGCATTCACCTCTCGCACCACCCCATCCATGTATAGATTGAACAGCCAGGGCGACATAACACATCCCTGACGAAGTCCCACCTTTACCTCAAACCATTCACTCTCTCCATTTCTAATTCTAACACAAGCTCTACTACTCTCGTAAAAACTTTTGACTGCTCTTAACAGCTTTCCTCCTATCCCATATATCTGCGATACCTCTCAAAGTGCCTTCCGGTCTACCCTGTCGTAAGCCTTTTCCAGATCCATAAAAGCCCAAAAAACATCCTTACCTTTTCCTATAGCTTTCTCACATATCTGTCTTACCACAAAAATCTGATCTACACAACCCCTGCCTGTCCTAAAACCACACTGCTGTTCCTCACCAATTACTCCCTCTATTCCTCTCCTAATCCTCTCAATCAAGACCCTCCCATAAGTCTTCCCAACTACACTTAACAAGCTGATCCCTCTGAAACTACTACATTCACACTTGTCCCCCTTTCCCTTGTAAAGTGGAACTATACAGGCACTCCTCCAGTCCTCCGGCAGTCTACCCTCTCCAAAAAATATTAAATAACCTCACCAGCCAGTCCACCATCACTGTACCTCCTTTCTTCAGACATTCTGCATGGCATCCATCCAACCCAGGTGCCTTACCTGCTCTCATCATCTTAACAGCCGCTTTCACTTCATCCTTCTTTATTTCTCCTCCATTTTCCTCGCTCATCACTCTCATTTTCTTAGCGCTTCCCACTGCAACTACCTTTCCCTCCCTATCCTCCTTCACATTTAGCAATTCCCTAAAATACTGTGCCCACCTTCCTCTCACTGCCTTCTCTTCCATTATCACCTCTTCATCTGCACCTTTTACCTTTTCTTCTCTACTTGATTCTCCTCCTCTTCCTCTTTTAATTTCTTTCCAAAACATATCTTTATTACTTTCAAAATTTTCTGTCATACTCTTACCACATTTCACATCTGCTCTCCTATTTGCTTCCTTTATCTTATGCCTCTTTACTTTGTACCTCTCATACGATTCCCTCGTCCTAATTTGTAGCCAATCTATGAGTGCCTGTTTCTTCTCTTCTGCACACTTCTTTGTTTCCTCATCCCAGCACTCACTACCCTTCCTTCTATTTCCTCCCGCCCTCCTTGTTCCACACGTCATCTTTGCACACCTTATGACTCCCTCCTTGAACCATCCCCATTCCTCCTCCACTCGTGAGTACCTCCCAGCTACACTCCCAAACTCACACTCACCCTTCCCTTTCATTTTAGTTTCACCCCATCTTTCTTCTCGCAAGCATACTGCCTATCTCTTCCCTTTTACTATCTGTACCACATCCACGCACATTAAAAGACCCAAACCTTAGGGTACTGGTTGGAAAACTCTCAGACCCTCTTATGCCTTTACTTTTTTTTTTAGGAATGTCCCCTTTGGGGCTGCAGGTTGTAGGACTACTAATCTCATCCCCCGTCCCATTTTTTGTCGCCTTTTACGACTCAAGTGGAAAGACTTGGTGGTAGCATTCTCTTCCCCCACCACAGGGTAGGCGAAAAAAGGAAATGAATATTCAGAGAAATGGTACAGGACAGTAACAAGGGGTTGGGGGACAGCATAACGGAGGGACAGTCGTGCTATAAAAGTGTCATCATCTATCTATGAACAGAGTTTTCCTCTATTACAGACAAAATTAAGTGAGGCTCTTGTCCGTAGGGGCACCCCATATAGACCCTAAAGTATCAACTGCATGCTAATCTGCCACAATAACATGCAGCCAATAGCCCAGAAACTCTAAAAACTAACGGAGATACCTTGAAAGACATGAATTTGAATTTAGTCAATATTATTAGGGAATCGGCAGAGACACCGAAGCTACAAATGACCTAATTAGAAGAAGAAGAAGAAGAAGAAGGACCATGCAAATTAAAAGCAGGAGAAACGAAATAGAAAGAGTAGAACCAAACAAGCTTATGAACAGGAGGCAGAGATCAGAGAAAAGAAAGAGAAACATAGATGAAATAGAGGAAACTATGCGAAAAAATAAAAGTATAAAAGAGACCGATCGCAAACATGCTTTAAGAAGACGGCAAATTATATGTTTAAAAAATAGAAACGAAGAAATCATTAAATGCAGAGACAAAATGGCAAAAAAGAGTAGAAGAATTTTACCAAGAGCTTTACTCGTCGAAGACCGCTGTTGAGTCGGTAAATTTAATTTCAGAGCCGAGAGAAATAAACTACGTATAAAAAAGAAAATAAGTCTGACAAATTTTAAGAATAATAATAAGAAATTTTAGATAGAAATTGAAAATAGATTCGAAGCTCTAAAAACTAACGAGAACACCGTCAAAGGTATGAATTCAAATTTAGTAAATATCGTTAAGGAATCGGCAGAGGAAGTAGGAAGTGCAAAAATTAATAGAGAAAACAAATACTCCATAGCTATAAATGACATGATTAAGAGAAGAAGGACCATCCAGATTAAAACCAGGATAAACAAAATAGTAATAGTAGAATTAAACAAACTTATCAACAAAAGGCAGAAATTAGAGAGAGAGAAAAAAAAAAAGGATGAAATAGAGGAAAATATTCGGAAAGGTAAAAGTATTAAAGGAGCCGAGCGCAGATATACTTTAGGAAGACATTAAATGATATGTTTGAAAGATAGAAATGGAAATCATTAAATGCATAGACAGAATGGTTAAAAAGAGTAGAAGAATTCTACTCATCTGTAGACGTTAGTATTGTACCAAATATTACAAAAGAAGTAGAACTTGCTCTAAAAATATGAAACGAGGAAAAGCACCCGGGGAAGTTGGTATATCGATAGATTTTTTGAAAGACGCAGGGAAAGAAGTTCATATCAAGTTAGCTCAGTTGTACACCCAGTGTTTACGTAAGGGAAGCGTTCCTGAATCCTGGTGCAATGCTATAGTAATTTTGCTTCATAAAAAGTAGACCAAAAGGATCTTAGAAATTACCGACCGATTAGCTTGTTATCAAATGTATATAAAGTATTATCCAAGATCCTTACAAAAAGACAAGTCAATTTTTAGATGGAAAACAACCGAGAGAACAGGCAGGCTTTAGAAGCGAATATTCAACTCTAGCCCATTTGCAGGCGATGAACCAAATAATCGAGAAAAGGACTAAATACAATATACCTCTTAATTTGGCTTTTGCAGATTACGAGAAGGCTTTTGACTCGGTAGAAAAAATAGCAATATTAAACTAGTTATTTAAGCAGCAAGCAGCAACAGAATGAAAAATGTCAGGACATCAGATCACTCGTAGTACCGCACAGAGCGCCAGTCCGACCAGCCCACACGAATTCGAGCCCGCGTGAACAGGAATTGACTTATTCTGATACCCTTTCTCTCCTCACACATTTTGTATTTATTGTCAGTTGTTCTGTAGTCCAAGCATTCTTTCTGAGGAAGCACCACTGTGCGAACTAGTCAAAGAATAAGCTCTTGTTGTACTTGTATGTATCAACATCAGGAGATCCAATGGGGCCCATGCATGTGGCCCCATTGGGTCTCCCGATGTTGATGGCTTAGAATTAAAGTACATTGTGGTTGTTAAAACGTATATTTAATCACTGGGACCCATTCAGTGTCGTACATATATATATATATATATATATATATATATATACATACATGTATATGCACAAATTTCTTAAGTCACACGTGAATCACAAATATGCAGAGTCCACTAGGAAAAGAAAAAACACACGGAGTCCGAGCGCTTTCGTGATATATTCACATTATCAAGGAGTACAGGAAAATGAGAAAAAATGGAGATACAGAGTATAAATAGGACAAGAGAAACATTTACCCTCCTCTCCCAAGCCTGAAAGCTCAGGTTGGGTCACTCGGCGAGGTCATGGAAACAGATCATTATTACATTAAATTTTAAAATATGTACTATTTATATTACTGACAATATATGGATCTAATTTATAAAATCCTAAACTATTATTAATGAGTTGGTCATAATTGCATTTGATAATTCCTGACTATGATATTTCTTTCAAAGGATTACAAATGATTACAAAGGCGGAGCATGCCGACAGGAGACCTTTTGATCCATATCTAGGTCGGATGCGAAAAAAAAATCATATTAATAATAAAACAATAAATAAAAACTATAATAATGTAAATAACAAATAAAATACATAAATAAATGCATAGGTATAGTTAAATAATAAACAAACAGGTAAATAGTAAATAATAATAAATTGACATATAACTAATAATAAATCAAAATCAGACAGACAAATGATAACAAAACAAAAACAAATAATATAAGATAAATTATAATCATTACAGCATCTTACTTAGGTATTTATCTAAATGATTCTTAAAGCTTCGAACTGAACTACATTGCACTACCTGTGCAGGAATTTTATTCCATTCATTTACTACACGGTTGGCAAAGTTGTTTCTACCTACTTCCAAATTGAATCTATTTCCGGACTATTTCCAGACAGTTTCAATGTGAAATTTTTGTCACTTCTGAGTCTACGCTTTTTTAGGGAAAACAGATTCATGTGTTTTAGTCGATTTTCGTATGATTTATTTTTGATATTTGGAATCAGTTTTGTGGCTCGCCGTTGTACTTTTTCCAGTCTGTCAATGTCTTTAATGAGATTCGGTGACCATACAGAAACAGCATATTCCAAATGTGGACGAACTAACGATTTATATAGCTTGTTAATGAGTGATGGACTTTTTAAATCAAAAGATCGCGCAATCTAATGGAACAACAATCTCATTTTTCATTTCCTTTAAGATTCTTGGATGCCAACCGTCCGGCCCTGGTGTTTTATTAACTTTGAGTTTGTCTATACACCTTTTAATTTTTTCTTTTGTTATATTTACCGTAGTGAGTAAGTTTACCCCAGACTTTTCACAGGTTTCAGTTTAGAATTCACTTTGAGGTGTTTCGCTTACGAATACCGAGCTAAAATAATTGTTTAAGATATTACACATTCCTTCATTTGAATATTCAAGTTGACCGTCAGCAGATAATAGTGGACCAATGTGTTTCCTAACAACCTTTTTATCTCTAATGTAACTATAGAATTCTTTGGGATTCTCTTTGGATTTATCAGCGATGTTCATTTCGTATTGTCGTTTTCTTTTTCTTATTGTCTTTTTTAAATCTCTCTGTATTGATACATAATTTTCATAGTCATTAGATGCACCCGAGCACTTATATTTCTTATAAGCCTGTCTCTTTTAGCAATACTTTTTTCAGTTTCTTTGTCGAGCCACTTTGGGCGAGCCTGATTTGGGGGACGTCTGTCCTTAAAAGGAATGTAAGTTTGAATCATCTTAGTGAGCATTTTTCCAGTCAATAGGATGGTCAAATTCACAAACATGTTTAAAAAGGGCACTAGATTCTTGGCCCTTTTTTATGCTGTTTAATCCTAACCTCTAATTCTTTTCCTGTTTGACCTACATAATATTTGTCACATTTACTACAAGATATTTTATATACACAGCCTGTAGAATTGTCAGGAGAATTCTTTATGAGAAGATGTTTTAGAGTTGTATTGTTCTTGAAAGCTACATTTACATTGAAATTTTTAAGAATATTGGGAATCTCTTTAAGATTTTCATTAAAAGGAAGTACAAGTAAAATTTTTTCTCAAACTTTTGTTTTGGTTCGCCTTTATAGAATGTCCTTTTTGCTTTTTTAAAACATTTGTCCAAAAAGAATTTGGGATATCTCAACTGTGTTCCGATATCATAAATTTTGTTCATTTCGTCATCCACAAATTCTGGGCTGCAGATGCGCAGGCCACGAAGGAACATGGCAGAAAATGCTGACTGTTTAATTCTATTATGGTGGGCTGAATAGTAATGTATATACGCGTTGACATTGGTTGGTTTTCGGTGAATACTATATTTAAATTTCTTATTGCATTTGTGAATGTTACAATCTAAAAAAGAAATGCATGAATCTTTTTCAATTTCTATAGTGAATGTTATAGAAGGAACCAAGTGATTTAATTTAGTTACAAAGGTATCAACATTTTCATTGTTAGGCCAAATACAAAGAATGTCGTCGACATACCGAAACCATTTGACCTTCTTGGGAAATATGTTTGCTAAAAGCTTGGTCTAAAAAAAATTCCATGTAGATGTTGATCAGAACGGCTGATAGGGGATCTCCCATCGCCATCCCATATATATATATATATATATATATATATATATATATATATATATATATATATATATATATATATATATATATATATATACACATATGTATATCATTAAGAGTGATGGCTAGTTTTACATTAATCATTTTCTTATAGGTATTTTCCATATACCTTATTATAGGTTGGTGTTCCTTAAAAAGGAAATTTATGACTTGGCTGTATGTAGTCATATTAGCTAGATCGCGATTTCGGGTTCAAGACACTACTTCAGTAGCTATAGGAATGTTCTATCTTGTTAGGATAAGACTTAATCCGATGAGTCTTATTAAATTTCTAATTTTTAAACTACAGTATCTTACTTGCTAATCACTTTGGGGGAGGTCACCCGGTATTTCGGGCAGTGACGAAATGTCACGTGCACTAGGAGAGCCTCCGGGTTCGTGTTGTGGCGGAATGTGACATGTTTGTGGTTATGGCGTTTTGTCTAGTATTTGCACTTGTGGCGTTTTGTCTCATATTGGCGTTTGTGGCGTTATGTCTCATGTTTGGATTTGCAACGGTTTGCCTCATGCCTGGGAGGGCTCTAAGGTCGTCTGCTTGTATATTAAGATTTGGGCTTAACTCTTAAATATACAATGCTTCTAAAATTGGAAAGCGTCTATCGTCAGTACATATGTCCAAAATCTCAATGTTTTCCTTTAGGTTCTCTCTTGATAGTGATATACCATGGGCTTCTCTTAAGTGATTTTTAGGGGGCTCCAGATATCAGGTGGTATGAGAAGCGACGGATAACCTCATTGTCGTCATGCCAATATAGGTGGATGGGAGGGCTTCAAAATTCCCTCGTGTACATGTGAATCTATAGATGACATGGGATTTCTGAAGTTCCTTTCTCTCGTGTTGGGGGCTGTTTCTAATAAGGAGGTAGCTAGTTTTCTTAGTTTTATAATAAATCACCAGGTTGAGTATTTTCTCTGGATTGACTGGTTTAATGTTTCTTTTTATGATTTGTTTCATTATACGTTCATCTTTATAAGCTGACGAAAAAATGGATTTATAATAGATGTTAATTTTCTCTTTATTCTGGTCGTTATTGTTGTTTTTATGCCAGCCGTCCATTATTTTCTTTATTTGGTGGTTTATCTCTTTTTCACTGAAACCATTATTAAGCAGTACTTGAATATAATGTTCTATTGCATTATGCACTTGTTTCCATGTGCTACAGTGAGTTAGTGCTCTTCGGATATAGGCACTGATGGTGCAGTCCTTATATCTTTGAGGGCACTCACTGGAACCATTAAGGCAGTGTCCAGGGTTTGTGGGTTTTGTATACACCGTTGTATTAAAAGAATGTTCATTTTGTTTCACTAGGAGGTCGAGGAAGGGTAAAGCTCCATCAACGCTATCTTCCATGGTGAAAGTGAGTTGAGATGTCTCTTGTAGTAGGTTGCGGAGTTTTTCAGCTTCGTTGCTGTTCTTGGTCTTAATGAAGATATCGTCAATGTATCTACAATAAATATCTGGCTTTTCTGTTCTTCTGAATACTTCTTCTTCTACGCAACCCATGAAGAAGTTTGCCATTAATACTCCGAGGGGGGATCCCATTGCAACTACATCAATTTGGCAATATTTGTTCCCGCGGGGGCAAATGAACGCGACCTGTTTAGTACAGCATTCAAGCAGTTCCCGTAGTATAAGTTCTGGAATATCTAATGTTGGTGTGGTATCATCGTAGTACACTCCCGCCACCTACAGTCTACAATCCACTTCCGATTTCCTCGATATCATCAAGGTAAACTCCGCTAAAGGTAGAATCGCTTCTCTCGACGTGGAAGGGTGATACACCAACATTTCCGTAGATCGCACAATTGATTACATCATCAACAAAGTGTACTACGATAATACCACACCTACATTAGGTATTCCAGAACTTACACTACGGGAACTCGCCTCTCATTTTTTTCACCTACTGCAAACTTCCCAATGCATATCTCATCTCCCATTAAAGTCGCCTGTACTTACTTTTTTCTTGACTTAAATCATCATAGAAGGACTCAGTTTCATTGTCTGAACTCTGTGAAGTTGGTGCATATACTTGAACTATTTTTAGAATGTATCTTTTACACAGCCTAATCACAATCCAAGCTACCCTGTCCGATAAACTACTGAATTTGACTACGTTTCCAGCAACTTCTCGGTTTATCAAGAATCCTACTCCACGAGCTCTTTCTTTTTCCTTACCTCTATAGTAGAACAGGTGGTGACCATCTTGTAATTATATCAGCTTTTCTTCCGCTCTTCGGACTTCGCTGTCTTACGATGTTCCACTTGATGTTGTCTAGTTCTTCCATTAAACTCTCCAGTCTGTAGTCTTCTGAGAGACTTCTTACATTGTAAGTATAGATCTTCATTTTCTTCATGTTGTTTAATGTACAAGACTTGGATCTGCTTGGACAATGCTTACTCACATTCGGTGGCACACTGCCCGTAAGCACACGAGGCAATGCGGTTAGACCTTTAGGAGACGATGATCCAACAGGAACGCCCAATTTTGTTTTGGTTGTGATATTCATATTTGCTATGAAGGGGGTTTGGCAGTAATCTCACCTCCGTGCCAACTGGTTTCTGGTGAGATATTTCTCTGGTGTCATATATATGCATGTATGTATATACATACACACATATATATATATATATATATATATATATATATATATATATATTCGTATGTGTGTGCGTGTGTGTGTGTGTGTGTGTGTACTTGTGTGTGTGCGTGTGTGCGCGCGTGTGTGTGTACGTGTGTGTATGTGTGTGTGCGCGCGTGTGTATATAAAGGAATTATCTAAATAGTAGTGGGAATTAATAATAATTAATAACAATGTGGCAAGAAAAATTGTTTGGGCCAAAACGAAAAATGTTGCAGGGAAAGTGTGAGATTTATTCCGGGAGTCTGGTGCATGGTACGAATTTCCACTCATTGAGAGCATAGGTGGCTGTGGTTTTTGCCCACTTTAATTAAGTCTTCCGTCCTTTTGTTTGTGTTGTTGTAATTAGCTATGTGTAGATATTCGATTATTTTTCTTTGTTTTTGTGTAGTCCTTGGGCCAAAATTATGGATTTCTCCCAATGTGGTAAGTGTCCTTCTGTGTCTACGTGGTTTACGAGGGCGTTTGTCTCACGGTGGTGTCTAATGTCCGCTTTGTTCTTTGAGTCTGTCAGTCCTCTGTATGTTCCTCCGAAGTATGCGCTCTCGCGTCCGTTGTAGGAAATTTTGTAAACTATGCTGGCCACTGTGAGGTTTTGTGTTCTTTTTCCTAACCAAGTGTCCGATATTCTTTCCCGTGTCGTTAACAATAACTAGGCCTAATGGTTTAAGTATCCTACTTAGTGGGCGGGAAAAGCCAGAATCTGGGACCACGATGAAGCTTAGGTCTGGTTTTTCTGTATTTGCTTTTCTATTTTTGATGTTTGTGGCTTTTCGGAGTGATGATCTGAGCATTTCATCTGGGTATTTGAGGTTTTTAAAGCCTGCTTTGACGTGGTTCAGCTCTTTTGTTAAATATTCTTCACTACATATGCAGAGGGCTCTGAGGTAGAATCCGATGACTACTCCTGATTTTGTCCGGTCGTCATGGGCGCTGAAAAAGTGAATGTAGTCGTCTTTGTTGGTCGGCTTTCTGTTGGCACTTTTACTCGACCTGATGATAATAGTGTCTAAGAAAGGTAGTTGTCCATTATTCTATTTAAGTTGAATTGTATTTTGTTGTCAATGTCGTTGAGCTTTCTCTGTAAGTCATGAGTGTCTGTTGTCTTTTGTGTGATATGATACGTTGACGACTGTCTCTATATCGAATCAGCTTATCTTCTTCTAATGTACACACACACACACACACACACACACACACACACACACACACACACACACACACACACACACACACACACACACACACACACACACACACACACACACACACACACACACACACACACACACACACACACACACACACACACACACACATATATATATATATATATATATATATATATATATATATATATATATATATACAGTATATATATGGAGACATTAGAAAAAGATAATCTGATTCGAATTACGAGTATGGGAAGAGGCCCACATTGGTTCTGATACATGGATGATGTGTTTGTGGTAGTGCCCAAAAGAACAAATGTGGTTAACAAGCTCCGCATACTAAACACGGTGAACGAAAACATCAAGTTTACAGTGGGGCTGAAGGATGACAGAAAACTACCTTTACTGGACACCATAATTCATCGTGACGAGAAAGATGTCAACATTTCCGTGAATAGGAAACCCACCAGCAAAGATGACCTCATACACTACCTGTCACAACATAGTACACGGACCAAATCCGGAGTAGTGATTGAATTCTTCCTGCGGGCACTGAGGATATCTATCAAGGAATATATAGGGGATGAAATGATCCACACGTTCAATATCTTCCGTAAGCTTCTATATCTAGCGGGATTGCTAACCAGATTGAAGAAAAAGGCGAAAGAAATTCACGAAATTACAAAAATGAGAGGAAATCTCTGAATTATCTGGTGGTACCACATACGAGAAAAGCAGAAGTCCTGACCAACACACTATAGAAAGCTGGCATCCAAATAGCATATTCCTCCTAAAGAGAGATAAAGGACATCGTAAGGCATAAAGAAAGACAATAAATTAACATGAATAGTGTGATATATAGTATACCATGTAGTGTATGTCCAGCAACATACTACGGCGAGATGTCACGGGGAATGGAAAAGAGATTAGCTGAATACAAGAACGACCTGCGGCATCACAGAACATCAAACTCTCTATACTAGTGCGCTCTGTGAGAAGAGTGAACCCTCCCACAACCCAAAGAGCGTTCCAATTTTTCCCCTTCTGTCACTGCCGTGAGCAAGTGGCGCTCCGTGGGGTCCCGTTTGTTGAGCCCGCTTTCGGCAAACGGGTGCCCTGCGGAGCAACCGCTGGCTCTAGCCAATCGTTTTGCTCTGCTGGAGAATAAAGTGGCTGAAAATCAGGAGTTCTTGGTGGTGGGGGACTCCATGGTGCAAGGCTATGACGACATCCTGCAGCGGAAGACCAAACGACGTTGCAATCTTTTATGTCAACCGGGCCGTGGGATCGCCGATTGTACCCAGTCCATCAGGGAGCAAAGTGGACGAACACGGTTACGATTGTTCATACGGGAAGTAACGATGTAGGTAGGGTGAGATCAGAGGAACATGTTCGGAATTACAAGGTCCTCCATCAGGCTCGTGTTGGAACAGCAGAGCCATAGGGATCAATTACAGGATATCACGGTTGTACACACAGCTGGGAAACCACTTTATTGATCCTTGGTATCTCTTTTCCAGGCGTCATGACCTTTACACTTCTGATGGGATCCACCTTACCTGCAGAGGCAAAGATGTTCTTACAAGCCTCATTGTGGGGGTTGTAATGAACTAGTTCCTTTTTTGGGGGTAGAGATTCAAAGGGAAGGAGAAATAGTGTACTGGGGAAAACAGAGAAAAGTATAGCATTGATGTAAAACAATATGCCAGTATAGGGCAAACTATAACTTTAGGATATAATGTCGGTAAAGGACGAAATGTTACATTAGGATGTAATGTCAAAGGACAAAATATCACGATGGAATGTAATGTCAAAGGACAAAATGTCACGATGGGATGTAAAGACAGTGAAGGTCAAAAAATCACGATGGGATGTAAGGACAGTGGAGGACAAAAGATCACGATGGGATGTAATGATATTGGAGGAAAAAATATCACGATGGGATGTAATGATAGTGGAGGATATAATATCACGGTATGATATGTCAGTGGAGGACAAAAAATAATTTTAGGAAGGGATGCCGGACAGAATGCCAATGAAGGACAAAATATCACGATGGGATATAATGATAATGGAGGACAAAAGATCACGATGGGATGTAATGATAGTGGAGGACAAAATATCACGGTAGGATATAATGTTACTGGGGGACAAAATATAATTTTAGGAAGGGATGCCGGACAGAATGTCAATGAACGACGGGAGGCCGGTGTTAAACGCGGTGACGTAGGGGGACATAGTGTACAAAAGAGATCGGATGACCGTGAGCGACCAGATGTCCGTGATGGGGGAAATGTTAATTTTGATGGGAGAAATGTCAATGAGACATTGAATGTCAATGAAGGACCAAATATCAATATAGAGCAAGGTGTAGATAAAGAACAAAATTATAATGTAAGGCTTGATATTGAAACTCAAAACGTGCCAAAAAGAAATAATCAGGAGTCTCTTAAAACCATGTACTTTAATGATCATAGTATTAAGAACAAATTCCAAGAAATACCGGCGTATGTCAAAAGCGAAAATCTCGATATCATAGGAATAACCAAGACATAGTTAAATGGTAAAGAGTTTGAAGCTGAATTTAACATTGCGGGATTTAAACACTTTCATCAGGATAGAAACCACAAGAAAAGTGGGGTGTTCTGTTGTACGTTAAAAACAATGTCCCTGCTTGTGTTTTAGAGAAAGTGAAACATGATGTATATGATAGTTTGTGGGTAGAATTAACCCAAGCAAATGGACACAAAATGAATGTAGGTGTAATACATAGGCCAAAGACATTATCATAAGCAGATGACAAACTTTTATTTTCAGAACTATCTAGTTTCTGCAACCGGGATTTATTGATAATGGGTGATTTCAATTTTACTGATATTGATTGGATGACCCTTGATAGATTTTTTCGGTGACAATTACTTAGTTCAGCATGTAAAAGAGCCCACAAGACATGGAAACTTACTCGATATATTGATCACTAGCCGCGGAAGCATGATAACCGATGTAGAAGTCGGTGAAATTGTTGCAAATAGGGATCACAATTTAGTTAGATTCAAACTACTAATTTTTTTTAGAATAGGTACTTATGTTTCTAAAATACCCGACTTCAGTAAAGCTCAGTTGATAGGACTACGTCAGGAGCTTCAGCTTACATATTGGGAGCAAAATTATGGGAAAGACCTGTAGATCAAATGTGGGAAATATTTCAAAATACACTTACTAAGATGATTCATACTTACATTCCATTTTAAGGACACATTCTCCAAATCAGGCTCGCCCAAAATGGCTTGACAAAGAAACAGAAAAAAAATATTGCTAAAAAAAAGACAGGCTTACAAGAAATATAAGTGCTCGGGTGCATCTAGTGACTATCAGATTTATGTATTAACACAGAGAGATTTGAAAAAGACGATAAAAAACGAAAACGACAATAGGAAATGAATATCGCTGATAAATCCAAAGAGAATCCTAAAGAATTCTATAGTTACATTAGGGATAAAACGGTTGTTAGGAATCATATTGGTCCACTATTATCTGCTGACGGTCAACTTGAATATTCAAATGAAGGAATGTGTGGTATTTTAAACACCTCAAAGTGAATTCCAAACTGAAACCTGTGAAAAGTCTAGGGTAAACTTACTACGGTAAATATACACATACATGCATATACCAAGGCTTTTCCCCCCTTACTAGGGAGGTAGCCAAAAAGGAAAAGGCATAAAATCATTCCCACCCATTCCATCCCGGAAAACACTCATCACCCCTCCACCCTCCCTCCCATCTTAGCACCTCCTAGATGACGGGTCATCCCTGCACCTTGTCCACTGCCCTGGGTCAGAAGCAGTGTCACAAGACACAGCACATCCACAGCAAGGCCGCTTCATTTAATCGGCGACCCCCCCTCTCCGTCCCCCCATATAAAGGAGAAGACGGGGAGAAATCCCTTCGGGCTGCGTCAAAATTTTGCTCACACACACTACCTCACCCCCCCATCCCCCCGTCCATTCCACCTCATGCATCACAACATCTTCCATATACAACCATTCTCCATTCACGCCTGTCTTCTGTCCTCTCCCGTCAACAGACATTCCCCTCTTCCCCAAAGCCCCCTTCACCCCATCCATTCATCTCATCCTAGGACGTCCCCTCATGTTCACTCCCTTCACATCTGCCTTCCATACCTCTTTTACTAGTCTTTCTTCACTCATTCTTTCCATGTGTCCAAACCATCCTAATACTCTTTCATCAACCCTATCTCCCAACTCCCTTTCCACCCCTGTTCTCCTCCTCACCTCCTTATTTCTCACTCTATCTAGCCTAGTAACCCCCATCATACTTCTCAGACACTTCATCTCAAACACATTCAAGCTCCTTCTCTCTTCTTCTCTTATGTTCCATGTTTCTGCTCCATACAGTGCTGTTGGCACAATCACTCCTTCATACAGTCTCCTCTTAGCATCCATTCCCAAATGTCTATTCCTCATTACACTATTTAATCCACCAAGGCATTTACTCGCTTCTCTCAATCTATATTCTACCTCCACCTTCACTCCACCTTTTCCTGCCACATTTGCACCCAAGTATGTAAAACTATCCACTTCCTCCAGTTGCTCTCCCTTAATGCTCACTTCCAGATTACTACCACTTTCACCCCTTGTACATCTCATCACCTTACTTTTACCCACATTTATCTTCAGTAAATATAACTAAAGAAAAAATCAAAAGGTGTATAGATAAACTCAAAGTTAATAAAACACCAGGGCCTGACGGTTGACATCCAAGAATCTTAAAGGAAATTAAAAATGAGATTGTTGTTCCATTAGAAATTATTTTCAAGAAATCCATCATATCCGGAGATGTCCCAAAAGAAAGGAAGCTAGCTAACGTTAATCCCATATTCAAAAAAGGCAACAAAAAGAAACCAAATAACTATAGGCCTACAAGTTTGACTTCAATCGTAGGAAAAATGATGGAAACTATCATCAGAGATGCTATCGAACATCATTTAGAAAGTAACTGTTTGATAAAGGATAGCCAGCATGGTTTCAGACGGAAACGTTCTTGCGTGACTAACTTACTCGAATTCTACAACACAGTTATCTCAAATTATGACAAAAGAAAAAATATAGATTTGATATATTTCGACTTTACACAATTTTTTTATACCGTCCCACACGAAAGAATGCTTACTAAATTAGCTTCACACGGAATAAGTATGTAGCCTATTAATTTGGACTAGTAATTGGTTGAATGATCGAAAACAGGAATTTGTTTTAAATGGAAAAAACTTCTGGATGGAAAAATGTTACAAGTGGAGTTCCTCAGGGTTCCGTTCTTGGGCCACTTCTATTCATAGCACGTATAACTGATAAAGACCATGGACTAAAATCTACTGTTTCCAAATTTGCTGATGATACAAAACTGTGCGGAATGGCAAATGATCACTTAAACCAAGTAGATATTCAAGAATATTTAGATAAATTACAGCAATGGTCTGAAAAGCGGCTAATGAAATTAAAGACAAGTAAATGCGAGGTAATGCACATAGGTAAAAATAACAGTAAGTACGATTACAAGTTATTTGGAAATTCGTTAACAAAAGTGGATAGTGAAAAGGATCTCGGCGTAATTATCAGTAACGATCTCAAATAATCTAAGCAGTATATTTCAGCCTCTGAGAAAGCAAATAAGATTCTAGGACTGATTGCGCGATCTTTTGACTTCAAAAGTCTATCATATTAACAAGCTATATAAATAGTTAGTTCGTCCAAATTTGGAATATACTGTTTCCGTATGGTCATCGAATCTCATTAAAGACATTGACAGATTGGAAAAAGTACAACGGCGAGCTACAAAACTGATTCCAAATATAAAAATTAATCATACGAGAATCGACTAAAACATATTAATCTGTTTTCCTTAAAAAAGGGTAGACTCAGAGGTGACTTGATACAGGTCTTTAAGATTTTAAAGGGAACTGACAACATCAAAAGTGACAAAATTTTCACACTAAATGGGAATCCGACAAGAAACAATGGTCTCAAACTATCCGGAAATAAATTTAATTTGGAAGTGGGTAGAAATAACTTCGCCAACTGTGTAGTTAATGAATAGAATAAACTTCCTGCAGAGGCAGTGCAATGTAGTTCAGTTCGAAGCTTTAAGAATCAATTAGATAAACACCTAAGCAAGACGCTGTAATGACTATAATTTTTTTTTATATTATTTGTTTATTTGTTTTGTTATCATTTGTCCGTTTGTTTATTATTATTTGTTTGATTCTCATTTGTTATTAGTTATGTCAATTCATTATTTACTTTTTACCTATTTGTTTATTATTTAATTATACCTATGCATTTATTTATGTATTTGATTTATTATTACATTATTATAGTTTTTATTTATTCATTTATTTGCTTATCATTATTATGATTTTTTCGCATCCGACCTAGATATAGACCAAAAGGTCTCCTGTCGGCATGCTCCGCCTTTGTAATCCTTTGTAATTTCATTTGACAGACATTCTACAACTCCTCCAACTCCTTCTATCAATATCTCATAATGTGCTTAATATTGCTCAGGATTATGGAAGGCAGTGGACAACATTAGACTTCGTTTAGTTCCTGTGTCTCGGGGTATGGACGCTGGATATAGTTGTCCATTGTTATTGTGAGCTATTTTACGTGAGGATACAAAGGGCTTGAAACAAGGATCAGGATCTGGTGAGGATGGGTCAACACAATGTGATAATACTGGCTTCTTCGTTTATTTGAATAAGGGATATCGAATCATCCTGTTTCGTATTACTCACAAGAGTAGGTTGGTATCTTACCTGGGGAAACTGGAAGTGCTAGTCTTTTTCTGCAAACTGAAATGTGATGGCCAACCTTTTTGCAATTAGAACATGTGCAGAGGAACTAGTTTTAAAATTTTCCATCCTTTGCCAGGGTTGGTTTGGAGAGATATGGTTGAAATCAGGCCTGTAAATGGGATAATAAGATCAGGACATTTAGAAGAATATGAGCTAAACGATATGAACTTTTAGGACTAAATTAAATCTTATTTGGTTTGTGAGTTAGTGTGAGCTCATCAGCCAAGATAACAGTTTTAGTCAAAGTATTGGGAAGGTGGTCATCTAGAAAATCCTAAGATCTATCTTGGAACATTCCCCAAGGAAAATTCTGACAGTTGCCAGTGATGATATTAACATACACATGGTGGCCGTTGCCAAAACAGAGAACTATACACAATTTATTCTCTTCTATCTACGTTAACTTCACTTCTACAATGTAAAATGCATGAACTGAGTATGAACACTCAGTATTTATGCATGGATGATTTATTTACAAGCAAAGAAATTACATTAACAATATATTGGTCGTATGATGACTTTTGCCTGTTGTCAATGTCAGACTCGGGTGTCCAGACGCTCGACCCAATTGCCCGCGGGGAGGTCAAACGTGCAAGGCCCAAATGACCGCTACGAGATCAAACACAATTAGGTGGTTCCACCGGAACTGTATGGAGACGTCGGACGTTACCTCTTGTAGCTAATGCGTGCGCGCGCGTTTGTGCATACTAGACATCTAAAGGACTCAATATTCCCCTCAATCACCTTGCATCACAAACACACACACACACACACACACACACACACACACACACACACACACACACACACACACACACACACACACACACACACACACACACACACACACACACACACACACACACACACACACACACACACACAAACACGCGCGCGCGTGCGTGCGCGTACATTTTTACGAGCACTCAAATTATGCAGCCCACAATATTTAGATTCTGAGATAACATCAGTACGAAAACAATGATCAGAATTAGGATACCTGGACTAGTTTTTACAAAAAGTTCTTAGCAAGGCTAATATCAGCTTATATGAATTTACTTACCGTCCTACTAAGAAACATAATTGGGATAATAAATGCATAAAATTACCCTTCAATAACTCCATAGACGAATATTCTCAATTATTACCGAAATATGATATTAACTTTACCTTCACTTATTCAGCAAAGTAGTTAATATACACCATAGACCAATAGGGGACATAAACCAAGAGCTTTATAAATTGCCATATCTAGATTGTGATGATGTTTACTGGGTACAAGCTGGAAGAGACATGACATTTAGAATAAAAGATCATACGAATGTAGCAAAATATGGACAAGAGAACTCTGCGGTATTTCAGCACATTGCCAATAAAGACCACGGCATAGATTGGGACGATGCTGAAATTATTTACAAGTCAAAATGTAATTTCAGAAGGAATATCATTGAATCTTCATTGATATATATTTTCCTAATTATTATGATATATCAAATGGTTTATGGTCACCTTAGTGCATCACCACCTTAGCAGTTAATAGACTGTTGCCATCCATACTATCAGAGGACAAAATTCAACAATGTCCGCGTAGCGTCGGCCTGGTGACATGATCCTCCCATGATTTCTACATATTTACCTCACATACTTTTATGTATACATGTCTTTTCAATTTTGTATTCAAACTGCTGAAGAGGATCACAGATGGTGATCGAAATTTACGGAACTCTATGGTTTCGTCTCTCCTTTTCCGAAAGTGGATTTTAAGTCATATATATATATATATATATATATATGTATGAATGTATGTATATATATATATATATATATATATATATATATATATATATATTGTTATAGTCACTGGTCACCACCGTCATTTTCTTCTGTCAACCCCCCGAACCACGACTATTCAACGGCTCTCATAAACGACCTATCAACCCCCTCCCTCATCCAAGTCAACAAGTTGCTACCAGCTTAAATGGGTTGTTGGTTCGATCCTGTTTCAAGCTGGACTCAAAGCTGACGATGCAACGTCATAGCTCCGCCCACTTCGACCCACTACTTAAGGGCGGTCACCCCCATCGGAACCCAGACTCGCTCTCCGAGACTCGCTCCCCTAGACTCTCTCCGAAATACAAGAACCGTGGCTTCAAAGGTCTCCATACGCTCAGTTCCAGCCTGTTTCACCAGCCGTCCGACCACCGGCCTTCTCTCCCAGGACAAGCCTCCTCATTCCGTCTACATCTAGTGAGTACCCCCTATACTCTTGTACCTAGTAGAAGTTGAATCCCCACTTTTCCTATTTGTCTATATCTAGTTATGTATTTACTGTGTATTATCTGTTTTTTTATACTTTGTTCTAGTGTATCTATGTACCTATATTGAACTGTATCGGTGATGGTGAACATTAATTTTTTTTATGGTATTAGACTTTTCAACTTACCTTTACGTGTGTAACAGTTAATCCGAGAGCCATTGCGAAAATACTTTTTGTTACGGCTGTTTCGTGCCTTTGTAAACTAACAGTTTCCACCCCTTTTAGACCTGGCCACTACTCCCGAGTCCTGGAGTACTTAGGCACATTTTAAGCAAGCCCGTAACAATATATATATATATATATATATATATATATATATATATATATAAATATATATATATATATGTATATATATATATATATGTATATATATATATATATATATATATATATGAATTAAACTCTTCTGCTGGGATTCGAACCCTTGCCTGAGCGGCTTGCGTCTTTACAAGACAAGGACCGTAGCCACTACTACATCTCGACACCTTCAAAACGAAACGACTTAGTTCACGGCCCAGTCGTTCCGCCGAGGGCACTCGGATGGAGCGTGTTATGTACTGTATTTCATCAAATCCTTTATGCAGGCTAGTCTTCCGACAAATGTTTGTGGTTCGAGGTAACGGTGGGACTTCGTCAAGGATGCGTTATGTCACCCTGGCTGTTCAACTTATACATGGATGGGGTAGTGCGAGAGGTAAATGCAAGGGTAGTGTGTCAGGGATTGGAGATGGTTAAAGAAAATGGAGAAAAGTGGGAGGTGAGCCAGCTGTTGTTTGCGGACGACACTGCACTTGTGGTAGGATCGGAGGAGGGATTGAGGAAGTTGGTGACAGAGTTTGGGAGAGTATGTAATAGAAGAAAGCTAAAGATAAATGTGGGTAAAAGTAAGGTGATGAGATGTACAAGGGGTGAAAGTGGCAGTCGACTGGAAGTGAGCATTAAGGGAGAGGGACTGGAGGAAGTGGATATTTTTAGATACTTGGGTGCAAATGTGGCAGGAAAAGGAGGAGTGAAGGTGGAGGTAGAATGTAGATTGAGAGAAGCGAGTAAATGCCTTGGTGGATTAAATAGTGTAATGAGGAATAGACATTTGGGAATGGATGCTAAGAGGAGACTGTATGAAGGAGTGATTGTGCCAACAGCACTGTATGGGGCAGAAACATGGACCATAAGAGAGGAAGAGAGAAGGAGTTTGAATGTGTTTGAGATGAGGTGTCTGAGAAATGTGATGGGGGTTACTAGGCTAGATAGAGTGAGAAATGAGGAGGTGAGGAGGAGAACAAGGGTGGAAAGGGAGTTGGGGTATAGGGTTGATGAAAGAGTATTAGAATGGTTTGGACACATGGAAAGAATGAGTGAAGAGAGATTAGTAAAAGAGGTATGGAAGGCAGATGTGGAGGGAATGAACATGAGGGGACGTCCTAGGATGAGGTGGATGGATGGGGTAAAAGGGGCTTTGGGGAAGAGGGGAATGTCTGTTGAGGAAGGACGGGAGAGGACAGAAGACAGGCGTGAATGGAGAATGGTAATATATGGATGATGTTGTGATGCATGAGGTGGAATGGGCGGGGGGATGGGGGGTGAGGTAGTATGTGTGAGCAAAATTTGACGCAGCCCGAAGGGATTTCTCCCCGTCTTCTCCTTTTATGCATGGGGGACGGAGAAGGGGGTCGCCGATTTAATGAAGCGGCCTTGCTGTGGATATGCTGTGTCTTGTGACACTGCTTCTGACCCAGGGCAGTGGACAAGGTGCAGGGATGACCCGTCATCCAGGAGGTGCTAAGATAAGAGGGAGGGTGGAGGGGTTGGAATGTATTCAGGGATGGAATGGGTGGGAATGATTTTATGCCTTTTCCTTTTTGGGTACCTCCCTTGTAAGGGGGAAAAAGCCTTGGTATATGTATATGGATGTACTTCTTACTTCAGCTTCCAGTAGTAGGCGTTATGCCTGTCAGTGGTCCCAGCATGTTCCTCCATCTGGCTCTGTCATGGAAGGCCCCTTCCTCCCTCAGAGTTTCGATGTTGGGTAAGTCATGTTTGGTGAGGGCTTCTTCAACATTTTCTTTCCATCTCTTTCTCGGTCTTCCTCTTGGCCTTCTTCCGTCCGGCATCCACTCCCAGCATCCCCTTGCAATTCTTTCTTCATCCATTCTTTCTAAATGTCTTAACCATCTTAAATGGGCAGCATCTATAATGCATAGCATGGAACAGACGCCAATGCTTTTCCTTATATCTTCATTTTTTAGTTTATCTCTCCTCGTCTTTCCAACTATGGCTCTTAATGGTCTCATTTCCGCTGCCTGAACCCTGCTTATGTCTACTTTTGCCATTACCCAACTTTCTGAGCCGTATGTTAGGTTAGGAGACAAGACAGTATTGAAAATAATCCTTTTCACTTCTAAAGGTACGTTTTTCCTTTATTATTGGCCAGAGAGCCCCAACATTTGCACTAAATTTATTCATTGTTTCTGAAATATTCCCTCTTATTTGCACCCTCCTTAGTGACTACACTTCCAAGATATTTGAAGATGTTTGTATTTTTACCATCTTATTTCCTATGGTGATGCTGAACTCATGTTCTTCTCTTCTGCTAACGGTCAGTATCTCTGTCTTTTCTACATTGATTTTCATGCCTTTCCCTATAAAGCACTCATTCTACCTTTTTATGTCTTCTTCGATCTCTTCCCTATCTGTGCTCCATTCAGCTATATCATCTGCATCTGTTCTTATAGTTTTCTTCTTTACCTTCTTTAAAATCCTCTATTACAGTTTTCATATATGCTATAAAAAGCAGAGGATAACACACTTCCTTGTTTAACCCCTGTTTCTACAGGGAACCACTTTTCTGCCCCCTTTGATGTTCTAACACTGCATACACAGGGGTAATACAAACTTTTTATAGCTTTCTTTAGATGTCCCTTGATACCATACCTCTCCTCCATACATCTCCATACCTTTTCGCGAAGTATTGAATCAAAAGCCTTCTGTTGATCAATAAAAGCGATGGTTATACTCCTATGATTTCTTTATCATCATCCTTAGTCCAAAAGTTAAGTCCGTTACTGATCTATTACTTCTATAACCATGCTGCTCCTTTCCTAAAAAAAAGGTTCTACTAGGTCTCTTACTCTTCTCTCAATTATTCTCTCATATAGCTTTGTGATGTGGGGTATGAGGGAAATCCCTCTATAGTTGTCACAATTTCCAGCATCACCTTTACTTTTGAAAATTGGAAATATTAGGGTTTTACCCAACTCCTCTGGTATTGTTCCTTCTCTATTGATCTTATTTATGAGCTTCAATATATTTTGCTGTACTACATTTCCTCCCTCCTTTATTAGCTCTATTGATATTTCATCTACTCCTGGTGTTTTGGAATTCTTCCTTTCTCTCAATGCCCATTCAAATTCTTTTTCTGTGATTTCATCATGTTCTTCTCCATCTAAATCATCATCCGTCTCTGGCCATTGTTCCTCATTTCCTGCATTTAGGGGCTTTTGGAAGTATTCTGTTCATCTGTTGTCTATCTCATCCTGATCTGTAAGACCATTCCCCTCTAGGTCTTTAATGTTATATTGTTTTGCCTCGTTTTTTCTATATGACTTTGCTGTACCATATAATAACTTTTTTCCTTTCTGCAAATCCTCTGTCAATCTCTCTCCCAGATCTTTCCATGTCTCTCTCTTTGCTCGATCTTTTGCAAGATTTGTTTCTTTCCTTGCCAGTACATATTCTACTCGGTTTTCAGGTGTTCGTCTTCTTAGCCACTTTCTTAACTTTAAAGTTTTGTTTTTTTACTGCCTGTTTGACTTCCTCATTCCACCAAAGTGTGTGTCTTTTCCTATTTCCTCCAATCCATTCTACCCCTAAAGTTTCTTCTGCTACTTCACTGACTGCTTCTTTCAAAATGTCCCGTCTTTCTCTTTCCTCATCATTTTGCCTCTCTAATTTTTGTGTAAGTTTAGTTTTATAAGCATTCTTTTTATCTTCCTCTTGCAAACTTTTTGTTTTAATTACTTTTATTTTTCTACATTGCCGTGGTTTTACCTTACCGATCTTAAGATCAGCCACTAGTAACCTGTGGTCTGAATCTAAACTCACTCTTGGTATTACCTTTATATTGGTGAAAATTCTTCTGTCTGAACATATTATGTTATCGATAATTGATTTTTTATCAAACTGTTCTGTATTTTGATTCCATCTACATCTAGTGAATTTATGTTCCTCTTTATGTTGATAAAAGCCATTCATTATTTTCAAACCGTTTCTCATGCAGTAATCTATTAGTTTTTCTCCTTCTGAGTTTCTCATCTCTTCGTCAAATGTCCCTATTACATTTTCTATTCTTTCTCTTTCCTTTCCTACTCTAGGCAGTCGAGATTGAAGGATACTGAAGATTAATTTTTGATAAGTTTCTCCCGTATACTCTATACGACGTGCAGTTGACGTATCATGTTCAGTGAGTTTGTCCAATAATTCTCTAATTGTGTCCGACTGTCTTATTCCATCTTCAAGGGCGAAGTGTGGTTTCTTGTTGTGTATACTGGTTACATATGGGACGTGTGGATCATAAGAGTTGTGGTGGGGCTGAGAGTATACGGAAGAAATTGATCAAAAATGAATATTCAATATCCTTCAACCTCGTCTGCCTACAAGGAAATATTCTACCTGGCTACACCAATATATATATATATATATATATATATATATATATATATATATATATATATATATATATATATATATATATATATATATACACGTTTTTGAGATATTCTGACAGGTTGACGTAAGTGGAGTAGGAAACACAGGAGTCTTAGTGCGAGTTTATCCCTGACTAGTTGTGCAGGTATGCTTTTTCAAAGCATACCTGCGGAACTAGTCAGGAATAAATTCGGACTAAGACTCCTGTATTTCCTACTCCACTTACATAAGAACATAAGAATGAAGGAGACTGCAAGAGACCATAAGGCCTACACTATGCAGTTTCGTATCCATCACCACTTGTCATCCCCATCCATAAAGTTGTCTAATCGTTTCTTAAAACAACTGATAGTTTCAGCGTTTACTACATGGTTACTAGGTCTGCTCCATTCGACGACCACCCTATAAGTAAACCAATTCTTGCCTATTTCTTTCTTAAATCTCAATTTGTCCAGTTTAAAACCATTACTGCGAGTCCTGCGCTGTTGTTTTGATATGATAACCTTGTTTGCATCGCTCTTGTTAAATCCTTTGATCTACTTGAACACCTCAATTAGATCACCCCGCACTCTGTGTCTTTCCAGATAAGATAAGGTGACCATACGGAAACAACATATTCCAAATGTGGACGAACTAACGATTTATATAGCTTGTTAATGAGTGATGGACTTTTGAAATCAAAAGATCGCGCAATCAGTCCTAGAATCTTATTTGCTTTCTCAGAGGCTGAAATACACTGCTTGGATGATTTGAGGTCGTTACTGATAATTACGCCGAGATCTTTTTCACTATCCATTTTTGTTAACGAATTTCCAAATAACTTGTAATCGTACCTACTGTTATTTTTACCTATGTGCATTATCTTGCATTTACTTGTATTAAATTTCATTAGCCACTTTTCAGACCATTGCTGTAATTTATCAAAATCTTCTTGAATATCAAATTGGTTTGAGTGATCATTTGCCATTCCGCACAGTTTTGTATCATCAGCAAATTTGGAAACAGTAGATTTTAGTCCATGGTCTATATCATTTATATATATACTATGAATAGAAGTGGCCCAAGAATGGAACCCTGAGGAACTCCACTTGTAACATTTTTCCATCTAGAAGTTTTTCCATTTAAAACAACTCTGTTTTCGATCATTCAACCAATTACTAGTCCAACCTAATAGGCTATCATTTATTCCGTGTAAAGTTAATTTAGTAATCTAGTGAATTGATGTCCATTCTGTAGGACGGAGACTAAAACTGTACCGCATAGTCAAGGATGGGTCTGACTATCGCTAGATAGAGTTTGATGATTACCTCTGCACTTCTACTCATTACCGTCCTAGCAATGAAACCTAATTCTCTGTTAGCTTTATTCCTGGTTTTTAAGGTCCGGACTCACTAGAACTCCGAAGTCTCTTCCGCACTCAGTTTTCTCTAAAAACGTGTTATCTAAGCTGTGTCTATATTCGGGGTCGTGTAGAGATACGTTTAACACGCTACACTTAGAGATATTGAAGTTCATTTGCCATTTCACCGACCATGGAACAATTTGTTAAGATCATCCTGCAGAATCTCTGCGTCGTCTCCTGACCTAATTAGGCGTCATATTTTAGTGTCGTCCGCAAACTTACTAACATCACTATTTATCCCATCGTCTAAGTCGTTTATTTACATAATGACCAACAAGGGACCCAAAACCGAGCCCTGGGGGACCCCACTAGCAACATTGCCCTATCTAGATTTTACCCCTTTAATGGTGACCCGCTGTTTTCTGTTACTAATCCAAGATCTACAGTAATCCATTCTAACACTTTTCCTCCTATGCCATGGGCTTTTATTTTATTTAGTAGTCTCTGGTGTGGCACCTTGTCGAAGGCTTTGCTAAAGTCAAGGAAAATAACATCGTAATTATCATTGATATCTGACGCCTTATATACTTTCGTGTAAAAGGATAGAAGATTATTCACACATGACTTACCCTTGGAGAAACCATGCTGTGATTCACGAATTAAATTATGCCTTTCGATGTGTTCTCTGAGTCTATATACTATTACTGATTCAAGCATTTTTCCTATGAACGATGTCAAACTGATTGGCCTGTAGTTGCATATAGACGATCTATCTCCCTTCTTAAAAACAGGAACAACGTTTGCCTGCCTCCAAGCAATAGGCACAAAACCAGTGTCTACCGATTTCTTAAATATTTCAGTTAACTAGTCGTATGGTATGTTGGTCATACCACTTGGACTACAAGTGCGGGGCAATATAAACACTGGTGTGTTGGCTCTACTTTATTATGTGAATTATACTGCAAAAACTGTTTCGGAGTCTGACTACAGGGGATACGGAAATGTGGCAAGTGTACTTACACTGAGGTAACCTTACACTTGGCGTTGGTACTGCTTCGTGACCGGATGGTACTGCGTCGTAACCGCCCCCGTCGACCTTTGGCCCTGGAGTGCCCCGGAGTATCCGCTCTCGAGCGTGCCGCATTCAGATGCCAGGCGGCCTCCTGCCATGCGCCGTCCAATCACCTTTTAGGCCTATACTCACGTGACCTCTGGTGGGGCGGAGTTAGCCCGGAACAAAGGGTGCGTCTTTGGGCAGCGTGGGGCACAGATGCCAGGCCAAGCCACGCTGGCCCTTGAAGCCACGCTGGCCCTTGTTTACTATACGCGCCAAAACCAATTTGCGCGCCAAATACCAACTTGCCACATCCCTCCCCCCGCAAAAAAAAAAAAAAAAAAAAAAATCAACGACTACCGAAAAAAAAAAAATTACTCTGGCGTGAGGGAAAAATCGATGCGTACGCGTCAGAAGGTAACACACCAAGGTGAGCTCCCTAAAAGCAACAATCACACCGATGAAAAAAACCCTTCGCGGCAAAACTAGTCAACAAATATATGATGGAAATGCAGAAAAAAAACAACAACGGAGGAGAGGGACGTCTTCCGCTGACGCTGGAACCGTGGTACGTCCCCTGTCGTTTCGATGTTGGTCGTGCGTAGGCGTGTGTTCCTTCTGTCAACGTGGTGCGGAACTCCGCGCCGGCGCTCATAATGCTGCTGGCTGCAAGCTTGTCCTTTGCAGATCTGTAAAAAGTATCAGCGGCAGAAACTTTGCACAGGAGGGGGTATATGAGTGGATCACACTCACAATGGATATATACAGAATACACTATTATCAAGAATCATTATTATTAAGAAAATTGCTAACAGTAGGATAATAATGCTCCACGCTCCTTGCCTGTGATCCTGCGACGGGCTGCTCCATGCTCCACGCTCCTCGCCCGTGATCCTGCGACGGGCTGCTCGATGGTGGTCCTCCACTGGCAGACACTTGCTGTTCCGACTCAGGGTGAATGGGGAATATGTGGGAAAGAAAACGGCAGAAATCTGTCTCCAGGAAGGGCGTGGGCTCGCCGATATACATTTTTTTTTAACAAAAACAAAATATGGAAAAAAGACCTGAAAATGAGAAAAGGCATAGTTCTACGTTCATCTCACGTGTTGTGTGACACACGGGGCAGTTATATGACCTTTGAATCGGCGTGCTAATGTGAGCCACCATTATCCTCCTGGAGGTCCAGGGGTTCCTTCTCGTGCGTGGGGAACGCTCTCCTTACGTTCTTATTCTAGCACACAGAGAGATTGCCCTCCTGCTTTATCCTATCTTTGTGAACACAGAACTCACGTCCTGATTTGATGTGTTTGATTGTGTATATTACATCACTCACCCTTTTGGTGATCCTATATGGGCCTTGGAACAATGGTTGGAGCTTCTTACTTACCTCTTGTTTAGGTTTGGTAGCAACATAAACTCTGTCACCAAGGGCAAGCTGCTTTATGCGTGTCTTCGGCCGTTTGGTGTGCCTTTCAACTGTGGCAGCTTCGATGAACTGTTGGCACCTGTCAAAACATGAATTTGCTACGGCCATTGTTTCGGCCGCTAGATTATCCGTATTATATCATGGGGCATTTGGCCTGGTGAACTCCGTTATAGGGAGGACAGGGTCTCTGTGGAACAGGAGGAAATACGGGGAATCCCGCAGGACTCTGTGATATGCAGAATTGTAGGCTAAGACCGCTAAAGGGAGGATTTGATCCTAGCCTGTTTGATTGTCCTGCACAAGGGACCATAAGATTTTTATAATGGTCCCATTTACTCTCTCAACGATCCCGTTGCTCGAGGGATGGCAAGGAGTGATCTTGTGATGCTTGATGTTCGCCATCGCCATCACCTCTTTGAACGTCTCGTTTATGAATTCTCCTCCCCATCAGAGATCACCTGCCTCGGAGCACCGTGTATTGCCAGGACGTGGTTTAGGAAAGCTTGGGCTACAATCCGCGCTTCTTTAGAGTTAATGGGTACAGCAACCAAGAAGCGGGTCAGAACATCGACAACCGTCAAGATGTATTTCGCACCATGTAAGGTGGTGGTTAATGGGCCAATTAGGCTCGACGTGGACTCTTTCAAATGGAGTTTTCACGTCAGGAAACTGTCTAAGTTGAGCTGGGAGGTCATAGGAAGGTTTGCACGTGATGCAGATTTTGCATTTCTTTAAGAATTCCTTCACATCCTCCGACATTCTCGGCCAAAATGCAAAATTTTGTAGCCGTTCCAGAGTAACTTGGACTCCGCCATGGCCCGCATAGGAAGGCAATGGGCAATATGTAAGGCTGCTGCCTTTGCTCCTTCAGGGCATACCAGTCGAAGCTCCTCTAACTGGTACGCATTTCTACCCGCATGATATAGGAGTCCGTCGGGGAGGAGTCGAAACTCCCTGATCGGAACTCGTAAGCGCGGAATCTTAGGAACTCCTGACGTGGCCCCTCGGAGGTACTCTTTAATCCGACCCCAATCAGGGTGGGCATCTTGCTCCTTGCAGATCCTTACCTGGTCCCACGTCATAGTATCCTCCTCAGAATTTGGCTCAGAGTTACCCCGTCCACCCGTGGATATGTGGGAAACTATGAAATCATCTATAGGATGGTCAGCCCCCCGTATCCGAGAGAGTGCGTCCGCGACAACATTCAGTCTCCCTGGGATATAATTGACTTCAATATCGAAGTCGGCGATCGCCATTTGCCACCGGAGAATCCGAGTGTTCGTGCCCTTAGCAGTGAAGAGCCAGACCAACGGCCTGTGATCGCTCAAAAGTCTGACCGGGTATACCATGATCAGCGGACGATTGATCCTGAGACCGTACACTGCCGCTAACGCCTCTCTCTCAATGGTACTATACCGTCGCTCGTGTTCGTTCAGAGTACGACTGAAATAGGAGAGTGGGCGCCTCCTACCTTTGTCATCTTCTTGCTGAAGCACGCCCCCAATCGCCGAATCACTGGCGTCAGTGGTAAGTAAAAATTGTTTAGAAAAGTTTGGATAGGGGAGGACCACTGTGGACGACAGATGGGATTTGAGGGACTCAAATGCATGTGTAAGAGGCCGGTAGTTGTACGAATGGAAATGAGCCTGCCTGCTCGCCTGTTGTTTTGAAAACATGAGGTGACGCTATGTCTATGTAAACACACCGACGGTGGTGACTGTTTTATAATCGATGTGTAATCAAAACTCTGTAAGCGCAGGTTAGCTTCGTTTGACTAATGCTGAGGTAAACAATATCGCTAGTGGCATTGTAATGGCTTTCCGGTTGGTGCAAGGTGGAGAAGGAGGAAAAAACTATTGGTGCATGAATTCAAAGTCACGCCCATAAGGAGTGACATTTATTTGAGAAGTCACCGGAGATTGGTTTAGAAAAATTAGTGACGTCAGACGAAGGTAGCTTAGCGTAGGATACGGGATCTCGTGGGAGAGCATCAAGAGAGGGTGTGGAGAGAGGATCGAGAGAGGATCAGGAGACGATGTAGAGACGAGAGAAAGAGATCCCGAGTGTAACCAGTAGGTGAAATTACAGTGAAAGAAGAAAGAAAATTCACCACCCTTTTATTAACCCAAAGGACGAGAGGAATAGGCACGGGGCCTAGAAAATAGTGAGACTACAGGAAAAAGAAGGCATTGGGCCTACTGCTTAAGAGGAACTTGAATATTAGTGAAACTCACGTAACGAGAGGCAAGGGGCCTCGAGACGAGTGATATTACAAGTCAAATTTAAGTGTAAACATCGAGAACCGACAGCGGTGGTGACAGTGGTGACTAGGGGAGGTGAAAGTGGTGAACAGAGGTGCGACGAACTGAGTGTTAAACACCTCCGAAGAGAAGTGGCGCAAGAAGTCTACGGGAACAAGACAACCAAAATCAAGAGTGTATTACGACTACGAGAGAAATCTACAACTTCAAGTAACTGCTACGTTGGGAACAAGCATTCTTCAAGATTCTTCAAGGTGATCATCATCTACAAGGCGGTCTTCAAGGCAGAGTGTGTGATGGAGGAGGAACAACGTCGTTGACGAATGACAAGACCGTAGAAGGACGTCAAACCAGACATTGACATCACGAAGCGACATCGCAAGCAGCCAGGCTAAAGCAAGGTATTAGTAATAAGTATGAGTACCCCTCAGAATTCTAACGTGTTGAGACACGAAATTCACACATCAAATACAAATATTCCAAAATTCATAGGAGAGTCTAACACATATGGTGTAAACAAGTTCCTGAACCTCATTGACACTCTTATAGTTAGTAAAAACATTACAAATGAGAATCGTAAGATTGAGATTCTCAAGGAGAATATAGATCCAGAGCATGGAAGGGCGAGGTTTGTCATTAACTTCCAGCAAATGGAAGCAATTAATCAATATGATAATTACAAAACAGCCTTTCTTAAACATTTCATGTCCAAATGTGATCAGGATCCTATTAGATCATTGGTAAAAATGATTAAGGAAGTTAGGACAAGTGAAACTGACACAGAGTACTTAGCTAGATTAGATAGATGGTCAAAAGACATGAATTCTATCTTGAAAGATTCAGACTGGATAGAAAGATCTAGTGAGAAGATGAAAATCTCACAGGTAATCAAATTGATTACATTTAGCTTATTGGCAAAGAATTTTGATGACTTAACAGCAGAAAGGCTGTACAAAGATTTAAAATCAAATATCTGTTTAGGAGAAGTAGATTATCTTCTTCAAGGATACAGTGAGACCAGAACAATAAACCCATATGTAATGCCTATAAATCAACATAGCCAATATAGGAACTCTAGAGAGTTTAAGAAAACAGAAGTAGGACATAGGCGGCATGCTAGAAGTCCATCTAGGGATAGGGATACCAGAATCCTATGTTTTAATTGTAATGCATGGGGACACAAGGCACAAGAATGTTTTTATGGGATTATTTGCAGAAATTGCAAATACGAAGGTCACAATGAGTATCAATGTAGGAACCCTCCATTCTGTATTTACCATAATATAATCGGACACAGAACTCATGAATGCCGGAATTTTCGGGTACCCCCAGGGCTAAGAGGAAAACCCCCAGACACAGAATAAACCATTTCAGACCTCCCCATATATATACCGATAGGCGGTATTGTGTTAAATATGGGAATGCAAGGGAGATGAAAGAAACTGACAAACTGATAATTACTGTTGGTAAAACTTCTGTAGGACCTCTCATTGCGGGTAAAGTGTTCAATAAGCCTATTCAAATTTTTATTGATACAGGGTCTGTAGTTAATGTAATTACTAGTAAATTTTTAAACCAGTTGAACCCAGGAGTGAAAATGTTGGAACCAATCCGTTACACATTGCAAGGTGTAACTGGAAATCAGTTAAAAACATTAGGTAAGATTGAGCTAGAAGTTGCCTTGTATACAAATGAACAATTGTACATCCCAGTGATAGTGGTAGAAGAGTCTGTTTTTCCAGGAGATTTATTGATAGGATTTGCAACTATGAGAAAAGAAAACATGGTAATATGTCCTGCTGACTTAGGAATTTTAGTGAAGTCACAGTTAATCCCATTCTTAAATCAACCAGACTTAAGACCAGTGACAGGAATCAATGAATCCTTAGATAACATTTCTATCCTAGATAGCGAGGCCGAGCGGTCCAACCCTACAGAAAGTAAAACAATTTGTGAACCCAACTCAGAAGTTCAGGAAATCCCAGAGATTACTAAATTATCAACCACAGATGCCTTGAGAATTGCAGATTGTGGATTAACAAGGTCGACATTGTTACATCCCATGTCAATTAATAAGGTTGAAGTGTGTTTGAAAGGAATCAATGTAGACTCTGAAGTAATTACAGTCCCAGAATCAGTTAAACTTAAAGGATTGAAGTGGGACTCAGGGATTTATAAGACAAATAAGAACAGAGTAGAAGTATTAGTAATTAATACTATGAATAAAGAGATAGTTTTAAAGAAAGGTACACAAATAGGATGTATTCAGGTGTGTACTAAACCTATTAAGATTTTAAATGAGAATAATGAGGAGATAGAATTACCAACTTCATCAATTTGTTCAGTACAAGAAGGCATAGACTTAAGAAATAGATATAAAGAATTATTACAATCAACTAATTGCCCTGAGTTGGATGAAGCTTTATTTGCTTTGCTTATGAAACATAAAAAAGCAATTGCTTTGCCGGGGGACGCCTTAGGCAAAACAACTGTTTTAAAACATCACATTAAGTTAAAACCAGGAACACAACCTATCTACATACCAGCCTACAGAGTTCCTCACTCTAAATTAGCTGTAGTAGATAAACTCATCACTGAAATGTTATCACAGGATATTATTGAACATAGTAAAAGTGAGTGGAATTTTCCGTTGATCTTAGTACTAAAGTCTGATGGGACTATGCGACCAGTTATTGATTACAGGGAACTGAATAAGCACACCATTCGTGACAGGTTACCATTACCCATTATCGGTGACATTTTGAGAAGTTTGGGAACTGAGAATAGATATTTTAGTACTATAGATATCAAATCAGCTTTTTGGCAAATAGAATTGCATGAAGATTCAAGAGAGTTCACAGCATTTTCTACTACAACAGGACATTATGAGTGCAAGAGAATGCCATTTGGGTTATGTAATAGTCCATTAACTTACATGAGATTAATTAATACTATTCTAGATGGATTGTTAGGAAACACTGCCAGTGTATTTCTAGATGACATTTTAATAGTTTCTCAGACTGCAGTGGAGCACTTTAAGAAATTAGATTTGATATTCTCAAGACTAGGAGAAGCTGGGTTAAAAGTAAAACTTGAAAAATGTAAGTTCTTGCAAGACAGTGTCATTTACTTAGGACATAAGATAGACAGACACGGGCTGAGTACAGTAAATTCAAAGGTGGACGCTGTCAAGAATTTTCCAGTTCCGACCAATGTAGACAAGGTTAGGAGCTTTTTGGGATTAACAGGATATTATAGAAAATTCATTCAAAGTTATGCTGACATTGCTAATCCACTAAGTTCTTTGTTGAGAAAGGACTCAAAGTTCATATGGGGACTTGCGCAACAGCAAGCTTTTGACAAGTTGAAAGATAAACTCACGAGTTCACCTATTTTAATTTTCCCCGACTATGAAAAAGAATTTATTCTTTGTACTGATGCGTCTGACATAGGGTTAGGAGGCATACTAATGCAAGAGAGAAATGGAACTTTGAAACCCATAGCTTACACATCGAGACTTTGTAATAGTGCGGAGAGAAACTATTCTATAACTGAAAGAGAAACTTTAGCAGTAATTTATTCTTTAGAAAGTTTTAGGGATATGATACTAGGGTATCCCATCAGAGTTTGGACTGATCACACAGCTATTCAGAACTTATTTAAGCATAAGAATCTTAGAGGCAAACTTGCTAGATGGTTTGCGATACTTCAGTGCTATGAAGTTCAATTTGAATATATTTCGGGTAGAAGGAATGTAGCAGATCCACTTTCTAGAAACATTAGTCAACCAATGACTGGGACTGGGTTGATTAATTTTGTTTGTAGTACAGAAGAATTAGTAACTTTAGATGAAGAAATGCTAATAAGAGAACAGAGAGATGATGAGACATGTGATTCAATAATCAAGCATTTGATGAACCCAAGAGGAGATCCTCCAAAGCTACCAAAGGGGTATAAGATAGAGGAATTTCATTTGATTTATGGAATTTTGTATAGGAAAACATTTGTAAATGGGAAAGATATTTCTAGAGGTCAAGTAAATCAGTTGGTTATACCACAAACTCTGGTAAATGAGATATTGAAGTTACTTCATGATAGTGATTGTAGTTCACATCCTGGAAAGGATAAAACTTATAGACAGGCACAACTTAAGTACTTTTGGCTAGGTATGAAGAAAACTATATATGATTATATAGAAAAGTGTGTAAAATGTGTAAAGGTGAAGGGAAATACACCAAAACCTGCTCCTATACTCACCTATCCCATTCCACAGAAACCTTGGGAAAGAGTTCACATGGATACATTGGAATTACCATTATCCGAGAACGGCTTTAAATACCTATTTGTTGCTATTGATTATTTTTCAAGATTTTGTATATTACAACCCATAATCAATAAGAAAGCTGAAACTATTGCTTCCGTAATCTATGATCAGATAATCTGTAATTTTACTACACCTAACATCCTAGTTTCAGATAATGGGACTGAATTTAATAACAAAATCTTGGAAAATCTATGTAATGTGTTCCACATCAAGAAAGTCAATATACTCGTTAACCATCCCCAAAGTAATGGAGTAGTAGAAAGGTTAAACAAAAAGATAATTATATGTCTTAGAACCCTAATAAGTCCTCATAGTGTAACTTGGGATACTTGGATTCCTTGTGTTAAGTGTACCCTGAACAATCAAATTAATGTAGCAACTGGGGATACACCTCATTTTATAATTTTTGGGGAGGACAAAACTCTGCCATATGAAATGTTGACTGCAGAGCAAAAACCCATATATAATATGGATGATTATATATCCAATAGGATAAATACTCTTCAAAGTATTCACCAAAGAGTTAGGAAACATATGCAGGTGTATTCACAAGAGATGAGGGAACAACAACACAAAATAGCTCATAAACTAGAATTGAAAATTGGAGAATTAGTAATGGTCAAAATAACCTCACCCAATAATAAACTTTCACCAAGGTACACTGGTCCATATAGGGTAATTGATTCTGCAGGTGGAAACAAGTTTAAACTTAAACATTTAGAATCAAGAGAAGAATTGATAGGACATTTAGATGACATAAGGAAAATTAGCTTGCAGATCTATGAAGATGATTATAGTAATACTTTGTGCATAAATATTAATAACCCTGGAGAATATGGAGAATATTATAATGATATTTTTCAAGAGTTGAACATTAATCTTGATGTATTTTACAGATAGTATTGACCATTTGTATGTATTTGGGATGGGAGACCTAAACAACTGGAACTCGGTGTCAAGCAGATACATGGAAACCTAAAACCTAGGATCTGCTGGGGTCAGACTTGGAACCTTAAGGACTTAAGGACCTCTCATCTGAGTACACACATGAGTATTGTGACCATTTTAAAGTAATGAGACTGTCTTTGAAAATGAAGTGTGTTGGAAATAATATTGAACAAGAAGAGACACTCGAACTCTAGATTAGTGTGTTTTGAAAAGATGATAAACCATTCAGAATTTAAAATTAGTGCTCATAGTGAATTTTCTAATCAATTACATCCTTTCTGTAGACAATCTAAGAGAAAGCATGATCTCTTTTGTGTTCCGAGAAGCTTCGCATGAACTCTCTGGTTAGGAATATGTCTGTTATGAACAATTGTCATTACCAACGAATTTTGGTAGACCAGATCCCTCATTGTAACATACAAGGATCTCATTACCTGTTTTTCCCTAACAAGACAAAGGTATCAATAAATTGTCCCGGGTTGAGTCCTAAATTGGATTTGGTTGAAGGTCTTGTCTCTATTCAAGAGAACTGCGAATTGCATGCAGACACTATTTCCACCATTTCTAATACCCTTAATACAATGCATTTAACCGATGACACCTACATTTCAACCTTCAACTTTACATTGCCTGAAAACTCTCCTCCCTTGAAAATTAAGAGAAGACCATTGTCAAGATCTCCCTCAAATGATTTACATATACTACCAATCCTTGTCATACCCTTACTTTCAGTGTTAGTGGCAGCACTGATTGCCTTTGTTGTATTCCGGAGATTGGCTCTGTCAAAGCAAATCAACCATGTAACCGCTTAATTCAATACCTTATATATATATTGACATGCATGTTATTCACATTTATAGGTATTATGTTTATGTATTATTCCCAATTTATTGCATGAATGATGTATTTTCGAGGGTAGATTAACAATTACGCAAGGGTAGATTAGCTTATTCTAGAAATTTATTAGCAAGCCCTGTAAGAGGGAAATAAGAAATTGGTCGGGACGACCAAGGGTAGCTGGCGAGCCCTGTAAGAGGCCGGTAGTTGTACGAATGGAAATGAGCCTGCCTGCTCGCCTGTTGTTTTGAAAACATGAGGTGACGCTATGTCTATGTAAACACACCGACGGTGGTGACTGTTTTATAATCGATGTGTAATCAAAACTCTGTAAGCGCAGGTTAGCTTCGTTTGACTAATGCTGAGGTAAACAATATCGCTAGTGGCATTGTAATGGCTTTCCGGTTGGTGCAAGGTGGAGAAGGAGGAAAAAACTATTGGTGCATGAATTCAAAGTCACGCCCATAAGGAGTGACATTTATTTGAGAAGTCACCGGAGATTGGTTTAGAAAAATTAGTGACGTCAGACGAAGGTAGCTTAGCGTAGGATACGGGATCTCGTGGGAGAGCATCAAGAGAGGGTGTGGAGAGAGGATCGAGAGAGGATCAGGAGACGATGTAGAGACGAGAGAAAGAGATCCCGAGTGTAACCAGTAGGTGAAATTACAGTGAAAGAAGAAAGAAAATTCACCACCCTTTTATTAACCCAAAGGACGAGAGGAATAGGCACGGGGCCTAGAAAATAGTGAGACTACAGGAAAAAGAAGGCATTGGGCCTACTGCTTAAGAGGAACATGAATATTAGTGAAACTCACGTAACGAGAGGCAAGGGGCCTCGAGACGAGTGATATTACAAGTCAAATTTAAGTGTAAACATCGAGAACCGACAGCGGTGGTGACAGTGGTGACAAGGGGTGGTGAAACATGTAAATGAGGAGTTGTCCAAGGACCAAGCTCACGATTCTTGTGCTTTCCTGCTACGTCACCCTTCGTCATATCGACCAAAGGCAACGAAATCTCAGCAAAGTTAGGAATAAACTTCCTATAGTAGCCCGCCAAACCGAGAAATGAAAGTAGCTCTTTCTGACGCACCGGCCGGGGGAAAGTTTTGATGGCTTGGACTTTATCATTCTGAGGCTTTATCCCTTCCTGGGATATAACATGACCTAGGTAAGCGACCTCCTTCTGGAAGAAATGACATTTCTCTAACCTCGATGAGAGGCTTGCCTCTTGCAATCTCCGAAGGACATCCTCAAGATTCTTGAGGTGGTCGACCCAAGATGTTCCCAGAACGATAATATCGTCCATATATACCATCGCACTAACCCCTAACAGCCCCGAGAGCACCTGGTTCATCACTCTCTGAAAACATGATGGAGCGTCTTTTAACCCAAATGGAAGAGACGTAAACTCGTAATGCCCTTCGGGCGTCGAGAACGCCGTTTTCTCACAACTACTTTCTGCTAATGGGATTTGAAGATACCCTTGCTTAAGATCAAGCAGTGAGAATATGACGCTGGAGCCGAGATTTCGGAGCATCGAGTCAATATGGGGAAGAGGGAACCTATCATCAAGTATGTGTCTATTTAGAGCACGAAAATAAAGACAAAAACGAAGGCTTTTATCCTTCTTAACAACTGGAACAACAGGAGCATTGCAAGGAGAACGAGATGAGCATATCACTAATTTGTTCCCGTATCTCAGCTCTATACTTCTCAGGAATGGGATAAGATTTGCGGTAGACTGGTGGTCCAATGGTCCGAATCTCGTGTAGGAAGTGAGGCGTCACAGTAAGTGGATCACCTGGTAAGGCAAAAACATCGCCATATTTGACCACTAAAGCGGTCAGAGCAACATATTCCTTGCTATGCCTATTAGGAAAAAAATGTCCTACTTCCACCCGTAACTTATCACCACGCGAGCTATCCCCTACGTTCGATGCCTGCACCGTTCCCACTGAGACGTTAGTTCCACCGTCTACTAGCGCAACCTCTCCTAAGAGGGTAAGTTCCCCAACTACTTGGTCTTTGTGAATCTCACGGGTATCTGGGCTCAAATTCAGAAATGGAACTTTGCACCAAGCCTTTTCATTTTCCATCATGAGCAGCTCTACTACTTCCTGACCGAGCAAGCTGGCGCCTTCGACGTATGGGCATGTTGTAAACAGCGCCGAGACGGCCTGACCTGCGGGAGCGAGCTTGTCTGCTTTCTCATGTATCAAAGTTATGGTTCCGCCTGAAAAGCCTGATACCCAATGAGCTTCACCGGTCTTGACCGGGAATGTGGCTGCTTCACTTAACCCTTGAAAACTATAGTGCTCCTCGCACACGGCGATGAACGGTGTTGAAGACTGGACCGTCTTCGTAAGGATTACTGGGACATCCTTGTCGTTCACCTTGAACGTGAGAGGACTGAAGGTCAACGACACCTTATGAGCAGCGAGGAAATCGAACCCGAGGATGATTTTTTGACGGAAGACCTTCAGCAGGGATGATGAAGAAAGAATGGTGGAACGGAAACCCAGCGAGACGAAAAGGAACGTCGACTTTGCCAAGATTTGGCATTTCTGCACCGTCGGCCACTATGATTCTAGTGGTACCAACCTGGGAGCCTTCCATGGTGGCAGGCAAAATGCTCTTATGAATAAGAGATACTGCCGCTCCCGTATCCAGGAGAGCACAAACAGACTGCGGAGCATGGGGTTCAAACAACGTAACCGTTACCATAGCTAAACCGACACCAGTGGTGTGGGAGCTGGCCAAGTCGACGTGAATAATTTCCACGTGCGACCGCCGCTCGACCATTACCTTGGGGTATATTTCCCCTTGCGCTGGCCGTTTTTTGACGAGCCACTCTCCGCGAGACCTATCTGAGCCTCGTGACCGACACTCGTATGAGCCGTTTCACTCTTCCAAATCCGCCCCGCGCCCTTGCATGAGTGGCAATCTGTGCTCTCACGACCGCGTGGCTTATAGTAGCAAGCATCGGTCTCGTGGCCCACCTTTTTACAGTGGGTGCAATATGGACGTTTGTGACCACCACGGCCCCGGTTACGCTTCCACGTGTGTTTGTGTCCCCCCGCTCTGCGAGAAGGGTATGTGTGGTCCTCACGAGGCCGTGCCTCGGTGTCACGTCCATAGCGAGGACGCGCCTCCAATCCTCTCAAATTTTGAGGATTGGTCTTTTTCCCCCGCGAAGGGCGAGGTGAGGAAAAGTCTGGGACTCTGTGTAATGTGGATATGGAATATGATTGTGAGGGTGGAGTTGAACTAACGTCCGCGGCCGGGTACTGGTAGGACACAGGGGCCGTTGCAGAATACAAAGCCATGGGCAAATCAGCTCCGCCCGCATAGACGGTCTTCACATCGCAACTATGCCTCTGCGCATAGTCGATGGCTGCGTGAAGGACACCAACAATGGAAGATTGTTGTTCGCGAGTAAGAGTGCTCGCAAACTGCTACGGCATGGCCCTCTTAATATGCGTCACTGCCGAAAATGTTGCCCAAGCTTCCCGCTCTGGGTGGAATACGGCATAAGACGAGACCATATCCGCCAATCTGAGGGCGAAAGAAGTGAGCGTCTCTGATGGCTAAATGACTGCCTCGGCGAGACGATTTGCCAACGCATCTGCCGATGCAGGCGCGTAAAAGAAGTCTTTGAAAGCGAGTTTGAAAGCTTCCCAATCATCAGGATGCTTACCTTTTGCCAGGCGAGCAGCGATTGCAGCATCGCCGGCTGTTTTCTGCTGAGTTACAGCAATCTTGTCTGCGTCAGAGACCTCCGTAGACCACCTTTCCTCTAATAATGAAAGCCACGAGGTCGCGTCAGTACAAGCAGGGAGACCACTCAAGGGGTGTCGGTTAATGCCGGAAGAAAGAAAAAATGGGACATCGGCAGTCGATTGAAACGCCCTTGCCTGCTGACTCACAGCTCCGACCACGTGGGTACTGTTATTACGGCGAGAAATGGTTAAGATACCTAATAGCCCTAGCTCTATCTAGTACTCCTTTGTGTTCACTGAGTAGTCCCAACAGTGTGAAATGTTATGTGGAAATATGTTCACTGAGTAGAGGTGTGGGTATGTGGAAATATTGCCAAGCACCGCCGCCGCCACCACTATGGTATGTTGGTCATATCACTTGGACTACAAGTGCGGGGCAATATAAACACTGGTGTGTTGGCTCTACTTTATTATGTGAATTATATTGCAAAAACTTTTTCGGAGTGTGTGTGTGTGTGTGTGTGTGTGTGTGTGTGTGTGTATGTGTGTGTGTGTCTGTGTGTGTGCGTGTGCGCGCGTGTGCGCTTCTGCGCGTGTGCGCTTCTGCGCGTGTGTGCGTGTGTCTGTGTGCGTGTGTGCGTGCCTGTGTGTGTGTGTGTGTGTGTGTGTGTGCGTGCACACACACACACACACACACACACACACACACACACACACACACACACACACACACACACACACACACACACACACACACACACACACACACACACACACACACACACAGTCAAGATCTGGAGTCTGGGATCCATGTTGAAGGGAAAAGCGTAAACACCAGATTCAAAGGGGGAGGTCTATTGCCGACGTTTTAGTCTCACCACAAAAATCTGATCCAAGCAACCCCCACCTGTCCCAAACCCACACTATTTTTCACCAACTATCCCCTCCGTTCCTCTCCCAATACTCTCAATCAAAACCCTCCCATAAGCCCCCCCCAACCACACACAACAAACCGACCCCTCTGAAACCACCACATTCACCCCACCCCTCGTGTAAATTGGAACTACACAGGCGCTCCTCCAGTCCTCCGGCACTGCACCCTCTTTTAAACATACATTAAACAACCTCACCAGTCAGTCCACCATCACTGCACATCCCCCTTTTAGATACCTCGCATGACACCCATCCAACCTAGGCGCCCCACCTGCTCTCACTATCCCAAAAACCGCCTTCACCTCACCTTTTCCCATCTCTCTTCCACTTTCCCCACTCATCACTGTCACTTTATTACCTCCCCTCACTGTAACTACCCTTCCTTCCCCATCCTCCTTCACATTTAGCATACATACATATACCAAAGGCTTTTTCCCCCTTACACGGGGGGTAGCTAAAAAGAAAAAGGCATAGAAACCACTCCCACCCATTCAATCCCCTATATATTCCACTCCCCTCCACCCTCCTCCCTCCCTCTCATCTTGGCACCTCCTGGATGACGGGTCATCCCTGCATCCTGTCTACTGCCCTGGGTCAGAGGCAGTGTCGCAAGACACAGCACGTCCACAGCAAGGCCGCTTCATTAATTCGGCGAGCCCCCCTCTCCGTTCCCTCATGCAGAAAAGGAGAAGACGGGGAGAAATCCCTTCGGGCTGCGTAAAATTATTTCTCATACATACTTCCTCACCCCCATCCCCCACCCACTCTCCCTCATGCGTCACAGCATCATCCATACGCAACCCTTCTCCATTCACCCCTATCTTCTGTTCTCTTTCGTTCTTCCTCCACAGACATTCCTCTCTTTTGTAATGCCCCTTTCACCCCATCCATCCATCTCATCCTTGGACGCCCCCTCATATTCACTCCTTCCACCTCTGCCTGCCACACCTTTTTTTACTAATCATTCTTCACTCATTCTTTCCATGTGTCCAAACCATCCTAATACTCTTTCATCAACCCTATCCACCAACTCCCTTTCCACCCCTGTTCTCCTCACCTCCTCATTTCTCACACTATCTAGCCTAGTAACCCCCTATCATACTTCTCAGACATTTCATCTCAAACACATTCAAACTCCTTCTCTCTTCCTCTATTATGTTCCATGTTTCTGCCCCGTAAAGTGCTGTTGGCACAATCAATCCTTCATATAACCTCCTTTTAGCATCCATTCCCAAATGTCTATTTCTCATTACACTTTTTAATCCACTTGCTTCTCTCAATCTACATTCTACCTCCACCCCCACTCCTCCCTTTCCTGCCACATTCGCACCCAAGTATCTAAAACTATCCACTTCCTCCAGTCTCTCTCCCTTAAGGCTCACTTTCAGCCTGCTGTCACTCTCTCCCCTTGTACATCTCATCACCTTACTTTTACCCACATTTATCTTCAGCTTCCTTTTTTCACACAACTTCTCAAACTCTGTCACTAACTTCCTCAATCCCTCCTCTGATCCTGCTCCAAGCACAGTGTCGTCAGCAAACAACAACTGGCTTACATCCCACTTTTCTCCATTTTCTTTAACCATCTCCAACCCCTGACCCCATCCATGTATAGATTGAACAGCCAGGGCGACATAACATATCCCTGACGAAGTCCCACCTTTACCTCAAACCATTCACTCTTTCCATTTCTAATCCTAACACAAGCTCTACTACTCTCATAAAAACTCTTGATTGCTCTTAACAGCTTTCCTCCTATCCCATATATCTGCAAACCTCCCACAGTCTTCCTGTCTACCATGCCATAAGCCTTTTCCAGATCCATAAAAGCCCCCCCAAAAAAACATCCTTACCTTTTCCTATAGCTTTCTCACATATCTGTCTTATCACAAAAATCTGATCTACAAAACCCCTACCTGTCCTAAAACCACACTGTTCCTCACCAATTACTCCCTCTGTTCCTCTCCTAATCCTCTCAATCAAGACCCTCCCATAAGCCTTCCTAACTACACTTAACATGGTGATCCCTCTGAAACTACTACACTCACACTTGTCCCCCTTTCCCTTGTAAAGTAGAACTATACAGGCACTCCTCCAGTCCTCCGACACTACCTTCTCTTAAACAAACATTAAATAATTCTCACCAGCCAGTCCACCATAACTGTTCCTCCTTTCTTCAGACATTCTGCATGGCACCCATCCAACCCAGGTGCCTTACCTGCTCTCATCATCTTAACACCTGCTTTCATTTCATCTTTCCCTATTTCACCTCCATTTTCCTCACTCATCATTGTCATTTCCTTAGCGCTTCCTACTGCAACTACCTTTCCCTCCCTATCCTCCTTCACATTTAGCAACTCCCTAAAATACTCTGCCCACCTTCCTCTCACTGCCTTCTCTTCCATTATCATCTCTCCATCTGCACCTTTTACCTTTTCTGCTCTACTTGATTCGCCTCCCCTTACTCTTTTAATTTCCTTCCAAAACATATTTTCATCATTTTCAAAGTTTTCTGTCATACTCTTACCTCATTTCACATCTACTCTCCTCTTTGCTTCCTTTATCTTATGGTTAACTTCCCTTCTCTCTACTTTGTACCTCTCATACGATTCCCTCGTCCTAATTTGTAGCCAATCTATGAATGCCTGCTTCTTCTCTTCTACACCATTCTTTGTTTCCTCATCCGACCACTCATTACCCTTCCTTCTATTTCCTTCTGCCCTCCTTGATCCACACACCATCCTTGCACACCTTATGACTCCCTCCTTGAATCATCCCCATTCCTCCTCTACTCCTAGTTCTACTCTATACTTCACTTCATCCCACTCCTCTCTCAGCTTCTTTTTATGCTCCCTCTCCTTTTCTTTCTCATTTAAGGAGTTCACTCTAAGTACCTCCCTACCTTCTGTCCTTTTCCTCTTTCTCCACCTATTCTCCACACTCAATTTACCTTCTACCAGAAAATGATCTGATATTCTCCCACTCTCTCCTCTTAGAACAGGTACATCCTTAACTCTTCCTACCATATTCCTGGTCACCACTATATAGTCCATTAACGCTCTATCTGCCACCCTTCTATCCACCAGCCTATCCAATGTGTACTTATGTTTGTATTTCTTCCTAAACACTGTATTTTCTATCATCAATTCTCTTTCAAGACACATCTCCACCATCAATTCTCTACCACGATTTTTACCTGGAACTCCATACTTCCCAATAACTCCGTCTATTGGTTCGTTTCCTACCCTAGCATTAATATCTCCCTATACAAGTACATTGACATTTCTCCCTAATCCCTCTATGCACTCATTTAAATCTACCCAAAAAACCTTCGTTTCCTCTACGCTCTTCTCACTACCAGACTCATACGCACTTACGAAAACCCACATCTCCCTTCCCAGCTTCACCTTCATCCACATTAACCTTGAAGAAACCTCCTTCCACTCCACTACGCGCTTACCTATCTCTTCACTTACTAGTATAGCCACCCCTTCTCTCCCTCGTTCCCTCTTCACTCCAGAGAACCTCCCAGCTACACTCCCAAACTCACACTCACCCCTCAAAACTCCCAGACCCTCTTATGTCTTTACTTTTTTTTATGAATGTCCCCTTTTGGGGCTACAGGTAGTAGGACTCCTAATCCCATCCCCCGTCCCGTTTTTTGTCGCCTCGTACAACTCAAGTGGGAATACTTGATGGTATCATTCTCTTCCCCCACCACAGGGTAGTCGAAAATAGGAAATGAATATTCAGAGAAATGGTACAGGACAGTAACAAGGGGTTTGGGGACAGCATAACGGAGGGACAGTCGTAGTATAAAAATGTTATCCTTTCTCTATGAACAGATTTATCCTCTATCACAGACAAAATGATGTGTGGCTCTGGTCCGTAGGGGCACCCCATATAGACTCTAAAGTATAAACTGCATGCTACTTTGCCACGATAACATGCAGGCAATACTCCAGACAGGGTGAACTTCGTAAAACACTCCGCCCATCCTCCTCTCACAGCCGTTTCTTCCATCAACGTTCCATCCACCACTCTCTCCCACGCGCACTCATGCTTTACCCTCTCCTAAACACTGTATTTGTTATCATCTGTTCTCTTTCTAGACACACCTCCACCATCAACTCTCCACTACAACTTTTTCCCCGGAACTCCACACTTGAAAATCACTCCGTCAATTGGTTCATTTACTACTCTAGCTTTAAGGTCTCCCAACGAAACTACATTAATACTTGTCTCAACCCTCTATACACTCATTTAAATAAAAAGAAAAAAGAAAAAAAAAACTCCCTTTCTCCTACACTCCTCGCACTATCAGGCCCATATGCACTTACAAAAACCCACATTTCCCTTCCCAGTTTCACCTTCATCCACATTAACCTTGAAGAAACCCCCTTCCACTCCACCACACGTTTACCTATCTCTTCACTTACTAGTATAGCCACCCCTTCTTTCCCTCGTCCTATCTTCACTCCTGAGACCCTCCCAACTACACTTCCAAACTCAAACTCGCCCATCCCCTTCAGCTCAGTTTCACTCAATGCCAACACATCCATCTTTCTTCTCACAAACATACTGTTCATTTTTTCCCTTTTACTCTCATCTGTACCACATCTACGCAAACTTAAAGACCCAAACCTTAGGTTTCTGGTTGGAAATCTCCTCCTCATGAAATATCCTTTTCACAAACATACTGTTCATTTTTTTCCCTTTTACTCTCATCTGTACCAGATCTACGCAAACTAAAAGATCCAAACCTTAGGTTTCCGGTTGGAAAACTCCTCCTGAAATACCGCTTTTTTTTTTCTTTTTTTTTTTTATGCCTGGTCTTATCCCTGTTCGTATTTGTCGCCTTTTAGGACTCAAACAGGAACATTTGGTGGCATTATTCATTTCCCCCACCATAGGGTTCACCGAAATATGCAAATGAATATTCAGAGAAGCGGTATAGAACAGTAACAAGAGTTGGGGGGGGGCAGCATAACGGAGGGACAATCGCAGTATAAAAACGTATAATCGGTTCTCTCTAAATATAAATTTTCTCTATCACAAACCTTAAAATTATATCTGCATACTTTTGAGCAGCTTTTAGCCCCCACAATAACATGCAGCCAGTACCCCTGACGGGTATATATATATATATATATATATATATATATATATATATATATATATATATATATATATATATATATATATATATATATATATAAGATTCTCAAACTTCGGGGTTATTCTAACTCACGCAAGATTTAAGTCGACTCCTACCTGCCGTCCTAATCTCATTTTACGGAGAGCCAAGCCCACCTATAGCTAGTGGTTGAGCTAGTACGTATTCTTGATAGCCTTTCGTCTTTGTAATACCTGAATAGAATAGGACGGCAGTTAGTAGTCGACTCAAATCGTGCGGGAGTTAGATTGACCCCGAGGTTAGAGAATCTTATAATCTCAGTAGCTCAGCCAATAGAGCGTCTTCGCGCAAGTCTCGGTTCGAGTTTGAGGACAACTGTCGGAATTATTATATTGACATCGCCGTCATTGGCGATTCTATTCAAATATTACAACGACGAAAGTCTATCAAGGATACGTACCAGCTCAACAACTAGCTACAGGTGGGCTTGGTTCTCTGTAAAATGAGTTTAGGACGGCAGTTAGCAGTCGACTCAAATTCCTGTGGGAGTTAGATTAACCCCGAGGTTAGAGAATCTTAGTCTCAGTAGCTCAGTCGGTAGATCATCGGCTTTGCCTTTGCGCAAGTCTCGGTTCGAGTCCGGGGACAACTGTTGGAGTTATTTATATATATATATATATATATATATATATATATATATATATACGAGTATATATATAGTTACGACTACAGACTCGTCGTAGTGAAGATTTCATACAGATGTATGTACGCGCATGTT
>NC_134802.1:4148608-4201108 GCF_046742065.1 Oratosquilla oratoria | reverse complement strand
ACAAATACATATTTATATCCATTCTAAGACATAGGTAACTCTGAAGTGTCCAGGTGAACTCTTTCCCAAGGTTTTTGTGGGATGGGATAGGTAAGTATAGGAGCAGGCTTTGGTGTATTTCCTTTCACCTTAACACATTTCAAGCAATTTTCTATATAATCATATATAGATTTCTTCATACCTGGCCAAAAGTATTTAAGTTGTGCTTGTCTATAAGTTTTATCCTTTCCTGGATGTGAGCTACAATCACTATCATGAAGTAACTTCAATATCTCATTTACAAGAGTTTGTGGTATTACCAACTGATTTACAGGACCTCTAGAAATATCTTTCCCACTTACAACTGTTTTTTTTTTATACAAAAGTCCATTAATCAATTGAAATACCTCTATCTTATACCTGTTTGGTAACTTTGGAGGATTTCCTCTTGGGTTCATCAAATACTTGATTAATGAATCACATGTCTTATCATCCCTTTGTTCTCTTATTAGCATTTCTTCATCTAAAGTTACTAATTCCTCTATACTACAAACAAAATTAATCAACCTAGTCCCAGTCATTGGTTGACTAAGGTTTCTAGAAAGTGCATCTGGAGCCACATTCTTTCTACCCGGAATATATTCAAATTGAACTTCATAGCACTGAAGTATTGCAAACCATCTAGCAAGTCGGCCCCTTAGGTTCTTATGCTTAAATAAGTTCTGAATAGCTGTATGATCAGTCCAAACTCTGATTGGATATCCTAATATCATACCCCTAAAACTTTCTAAAGAATAAATTACTGCTAAAGTTTCTCTTTCTGTTGTAGAGTAGTTTCTCTCTGCACTATTACAAAGTCTTGATGTGTAAGCAATCGGTTTCAAAGTTCCATTTCTCTCTTGCATCAGTATGCCTCCTAATCCTATGTCAGATGCATCAGTACAAAAAATGAATTCTTTTTCATAATCAGGAAATATTAGAATGGGGGAACTCTTGAGTTTATCTTTCAACTTGTCAAAAGCTTGCTGCTGTGCAGGTCCCCATATGAACTTTGAATCCTTCCTCAACAAAGAACTTAATGGATTAGCAATGTCAGCATATCGTTGAATAGATTTTCTATAATATCCTGTCAATCCCAAAAAGCTCCTAACCTTGTCTACATTGGTCGGAACCGAAACATTCTTGACAGCGTCAACTTTTAAATTCACTGTACTAAGTCCATGTCTGTCTATCTTATGTCCTGAATAAATAACACTGTCTTGCAAGAACTTACATTTTTCAAGTTTTAATTTTAACCCTGCTTCTTCTAGTCTTGAGAATATCAAATCTAATTTCTTAAAGTGCTCCACTGCATTCTGAGAAGCTATTGAAATGTCATCTAGAAATACACTGGCAGTGTTTCCTAACAATCCATCTAGAATAGTATTAATTAATCTCATGTAAGTTAATGGACTATTACATAACCCAAATGTCATTCTCTTGAACTTATAATGTCCCGTTGGAGTAGAAAATGCTGTGAACTCTCTTGAGTCTTCATGCAACTCTATTTGCCAAAAAGCTGATTTGATATCTATTGTACTAAAATATCTTTTCTCAGTTCCCAAACTTCTCAAAATGTCACCGATAATGGGTAACGGTAACCTGTCACGAATGATGTTCTTATTCAATTCCCTATAATCAATAAATGGGAGCATAGTACCATCTGACTTTGGCACCAAAATCAAAGGTAAGTTCCACTCACTTTTACTATGTTCAATAATATCCTGTGGTAACATTTTAGTGATCAGTTTATCTACTATTGCTAATTTAAAGTGAGGAACTCTGTAGGCGGGTATGTAAATAGGCTGTGTCCTGGTTTTAATTTGATATGATGTTTTAAAACAGTTGTTTTGCCTAAGGCGTCCCCCGGCAAAGCAATTGCTTTATTGTGCTTTACAAGCAAAGCAAGTAAATTTCCATCCAACTCAGGGAAATTAGTTGATTTTAATAAATCTTTATATCTATTTCTTAAATCTATTCCTTCTTGAACTGAACAGATTGATGAAATTGGTCATTCTAACTCCTCACTACTCTAATTTAAAATCTTAATGGATTTTGTACACACCTGAAAACATCCTATTTGTGTACCTTTCCTTAAAATTATATCCTTAATCATAGTGTTAATTACTAGTACTTCTACTCTGTCCTTATTTGACTTATAAATCCCTGAGTCCCACTTTAAACCTTTTAGTCTAATTGATTCTGGGACTGTAATTATTTCAGAGTCTACATTGATTCCTTTCAAATACACTTCCACTTTGTCAATCGAATTGGGATGAAATAACGTCGACATTATTACACCACCATCTACATACAATTGGCAAAGCTTCAGCAGTTGATAATTTAGTAATTTCTGGGATTTCCTGAACATCTGAGTTGGTTTCACAAGTTACTTTACTTTCTGTTGGTCTGGACCGCTCGGCCTCGTTATCTAAGATAGAAATGTTATCTAGGGATTTATTGATTCCTGTCACTGGTCTTAAGTCTGGTTGATTAAAAAATGGGATTAACTGTGACTTCACTAAAATCCCTAAGTCAGCAGGACATATTACCATGTTTTCTTTTCTCATAGTTGCAAATCCTATCAATAAATCTCCTGGAAAAACAGATTCTTCTACCACTATAACTGGAATGTGCAAATGTTCATTTGTATATAAGATAACTTCTAGTTCAACCTTACCTAATGTTTTTAACTGATTTCCAGTTACTCCTTGCAATGAGAAACGGATTGGTTCCAACATTTTCACTCCTGGGTTCAACTGGTTTAAAACTTTACTGGTAATTACAATGACTACAGACCCTCTATCAATAAATATTTGAATAGGCTTATTGAACACTCTACCCGCAATGGTCCTACAGAAGTTCTTCCAATAGTAATTATAAGTTTGTCAGTTTCTTTAATTTCTCTTGTATTCCCATATTCAACACAATACCGTCTATCGGTATATATATGGGGAGTACTGAAATAATGATTAATTCTGTGTCTGGGGTTTTTCATCTTAGCTCTGGGAGTATCCGAAAATGTCTGCATTCATGAGTTCTATGGCCTATCTTATTATGATAAATACAGAATGGTGGATTCCTACATTGATACTCACTATGACCCTCGTATTTGCAATTTCTACAAATAATTCCATAAAAACAGTCTTGTGCTTTGTGTCCCCAGGTATTACAATTAAAACATAGAATTCTAGCATCCCTGGATGGACTTCTAACATTCCGTCTATGTCCTACTTCAGCTTTTCTCAACTCTCTAGAGTTCCTATGTTGGCCCACGGTCATTATATATGGGTTTATCGTTCTGGTCTCACTGTATCCTTAAAGAAGACAATCTACTTCTAAACTTATATTTGACTTAAGATCTTTATACCGCTTTTCTGCCGTTAAGTCATCAGAATTTTTGGCTAACAATCCAAATGTGATCAATTTGATTACCTGAGAAATTTTAATTTTGTCACTAGATCTTTCTATCCAGTCTGAATCTTTCAAGATATAATTCATGTCTTTTGACCATATATCTAATCTAGCTAAGTATTCTGTGTCAGTTTCACTTGTTCTAACTTCTTTAATAATTCTTAAGAAAGACCTGATAGGATCCTGGTCATATTTGGACATAAAATGTTTAATGAAAGCTTTCTTATAAGCTTCATATTAGTTTATCTCTTCCATTTGCTGGAAATTAATGATAAACCTAGCCCTCCCATCCTCAGGGTCTATATTCTCTTTTAAAATTTCTATTTTTCTTTTTTCATCAGTAATGTTTTTACTCCTAATAAGAGTGTCTATCAAATTAAGGTATTTGTTGACCCCATAGGTATTTGCTTCCCCAGTGAATTTTGGAATGCTTATATTTGAGATATGAACCTCATGCCTCAACACGTTTGAATTGGTGGTCATACCTTGCTTTGGCTTGACTGCCTCCACGTAATGTTGCTTACGTACGTCACCCCGACGTCCCTTGTCAGCCTTGTCGTTCGTCAGCCTCGTCGTTCATCAGCCTCGTCACTCACTGTCTTGAAGATCGTCTTGTAGATGATCACCTTGAAGATCGCTGTGTAGTAGTTGCTCGTAGTGTTGTAGACCCCTCGTTCCTTGTCTTGTCGTCCCTTGAAACCAACACACGCTTGGTTGTGGTTGCTGTACTCCCGTAGACTTATCTTGCACAACTTCATGCACCAGTCTTGTATTCTCTTCGGATGGATTTCGTCCCTAGCTGCCGCCACTGTCACCCCCGTCGTCTCCTCTCAGGGCGTTTCTATTCTCTTTGTTCTAGAAATTATTCTTGAGGGGTGAATAAAATAGGTGTAGTTTTTTCAGATGCTTCTTGGTCTCAATCAGTACACCTCGAGAATCTCACCAGGAACTCTCTACATTACGTCAAGCCACCTTCGTTCTGACATCACTCTTTCATTCATCCAATAGTCTTTTACTTCTCAAACAAGTGCCACACCTTAAGGGTGTGACTTTTTCTTTTTGCACCAATGATTTTTCTACTCCACCTTCTTCTCCAATTAGAGAGGCTGTTATACTCTTTTAAACGATATCACCACGTAAGCATTATGTCGTAACAAAAATGGCTTGTCCGCTAACAATTAAAAGACAAAACAATATCGCAACCACCAGGCGACACTCCGCATTATGTTACATATACAAGGCGCGAGTCTGACTCAGCTATCCTTGTCACCAGTCGGCCGTCGGCCGTCGACCGTTGTATCATAACATCCTAATAAAAAGACTATGAAGTTTCCTTCCAGTCCTTCTACCCCTCGATCTACTCCGATCTACCTTAAATGTCTACCTCTATCTACCGGCCTCTTACACACACACACACACACACACACACACACACACACACACACACACACACACACACACACACACACACACACACATACACACACACACATACACACACACACACACACACACACACACACACACACACACACACACACACACACACACACACACACACACACACACACACACACACACACACACACACACACACACACACACACACACACACACACACACACACACACACACACACACACACACACACACACACACACACACACACACACATATATATATATATATATATATATATATGTGTGTGTGTGTAATACATACATACATACATACATACATATATACATATATATGTCATGCGCTATCGATCGATCAATCGTTCGCGCAGCAATCGATCGATCGCGCAACCATCGATCGATCGCGCTGCGCAATCGATGGATGTCTCTATCCTGGTCACTATACCAGTTCCAAACCAATAAATTCTATGAAGAAGTGGTCATTGTACAAATTTAAACTATTATTTTATTTTATTTTTATATCATGACGTGGTCATTTTTCCGATTTTACAAATTCAAATATTATTGTGATTTAGTTAGCGTGGGCTCTTCATCCATAATGTGTACAAAAATTATTCTTTGTACTTGACATGTTTGATCATAACGCATCAGCTTTTATTGCACAACGAAACTGGAAATGAAACGCATTTCTTATATTGTCCACACTCCTATCGCCATCTCTCTGGGTTATTTTAAACTAAACGTCAAATGAACATAATACTAGTATGGTCCGCCGTTGTTCCTGTATTACTGATGATTTAGTCAGCATGACACGAATTATTGAAGAGGATATGATATAGTGAGGAGCTGGTCAGTTGAAATCGCTGATGATTTAGTCAGCAGGACAGTGACACTAATTACTGAAGAGGATGTGATATAGTGAGGAGTTGGTGAATTAAAATCGCTAATGATTTAGTCAGCAGGAGAGAATGACACGTACTAATTACTTAAGAGGATGTGATATAACGAGAAGTTTGTCAGTTCAAGTCGTTGATGATTTAGTCAGCAGAAGAGGAAAATTTTGTATTTTGGAACAAAGATTAAACTTTATAGTGAGTACCAAATAAAGCTGATGAATTTTCGAACGCCAAACTTAAAATGCTCTGGTTTGTTCTTTTATTTTTGTTAGTTTGTTGTAGTTAAATAAATGGTCTTTTTCCAAATCCGGCAGTTTAAATATAAAATTGTATATGTGGGGCTATCATGTCCAACTAGAAACTTTTGTGTGTATTTTAAACATTCCTTGGTTACCACAACAACTAGATTAAAGAAAACAAAAAAGAAAGAAAAAGGAATAATCACTAAAATAATAATTCTTAAGAATGTTGGATATTCAAAGTTAAATGATCTATACTAAAATGTCCTCCGTGCACAAGGGGGCCACTGCGATCGCTGCTGCCTAGTGAGATGGGTTAACTTTATCAAAAGATGCCGTCAATTACTAAAATATTGAAGGAAAATATTCACTGATTAATTTAACTAACGAATTTTATTGGTTCGGGTTAGTGGCGATTCAATAATAGTTGAAGACAAAGTTTCAATATTTTGGGCATCCCCGTACATAAAGTCCTATAGTATGGTTTTGGTGGCTAAGGATCTAGATTAGGGATAGGCAAATTTACATGTATCATATTACTAATTAAGATGCTAAATATAAATGAAAATTTGTATAGCTACCAAAAACTACCAGGAGATAACTTTTTGAAAAAGTAAAATATCGTGGCTCTCATACTTACCGTGAGATCGCTGGTCAGGCCTCCTTTACAGCCCTCACTCCTCTGTTTAACACATTGCCATCTTACATAATCTTTTCTTTTATATTTCAACATACATGTAACCATTGTAACACAATTTCACTCCACCCCTATTTGTCTTTATGACCTCCATGGTAACATGAACATGCAGGCCTATACTTCTCAGAGTCTTGGAATAAACTGAAATGGTAGCTACTGACCTTTCTTTTATATGATACTGGATGAAGAAGTGTGAATAATAAGCAGGCAAAAACGTATGCAAAAGGTTAATTACATTTAAAAAGTGTAAGTTTGCTAATTGCTATAAATCATTAAAATATATCACCTTTAAAGTTCAAATAAATATGTAATGCTTTACAACTCTCTCAAATGTAAACTGTAATACCTAAGAAGTTTTTAAACAAACTTTGCTATAAAAAACCTACAATTAGAATATACAAATGATTCTAAAATTATTCAAAACATTTATCCACTCATAATAATCTCACCTCAAAGTTCAAACAATGGAAAAACATCTGTTTGAACAAACTTTATAAAAAAAACATCAAAACGCTATCAGGGTTCCTTCAAACATGAAACAAATTAAGAAAAATATTTCTTTAATAAAATAAAATCAATTAGGAATCCTTCAAAGGAAATAATATTACCCCCAAAATAAACTGTTATCATTATCTTTAATCAAAAGTTTTCTGATACCAATGCCAATTAGTGCACACTATCTCACATAAGATCCTTAAAGAATTGTAATATTTTTTAAAACTACTCAGTCAAAACTATTCGTATTCTATTCTATCTTACCTTGAATTTCAATGAAAACGGTCCAATAATTAAAAGGGAACAAAATTAAAATCAGAATAAAAAAAGAAAATCTTAATAAAAATAAAATCATAATCCCCCAAAAAACAAATAGATTTAGATAAGAATACCATTAAGGTGTGTGAGATTTTTAGGGTGTGAGCATTTGTCCATTATTTAATTAAGGCTGTGAGCATTTGTCCGTACCCCATAGACCTCCTAACCTCAGCATTGAGCAGACTGACTCCCCTGATTAATAAAATTTGCAGGGCGTCCCAGTACAAAAACGTTGTGACCATGGAAGATTTTAATTATAGAAACATTGACTGGGAAATGTTAGTAGATCAGTAAGCGAAATATTTCTTAGATGTGGTGCAGGATAACTTCCTAAAACAAATAATTACCGATCCTACGAGGGAAGAGGATACTCTGGACTTACTCTTAACTAATAATGAGCACCTAACGAGTAACGTAAAAGTGGGAAATAGTCTAGGCTCTAGCGATCATCAAGAAATAAGATATATTATATGGGTATAATTAAAAAGTACGAATAACGTTCAAGTACCAGACTTCAGAAGAGCCAATTTTGACAAGACGAGAAACTATACGAGACATTTGATCACTTACAGGACCGACCCAGGGGGCCGTGACTGGACGGCATTAGCATGGTCAGTAGTCGGGTCACGAAGGGTATACGTACCTTAGGCTAGGTCACTTGTGGGCACGGGGTCAACAACCAGATTAGCGATTTGGACGAAATGTATAGTAACCTAACGGTTTAATTTCTAAACGCAAAAAATAAATCTATTCCCCTCAAGTCAATAAGAAAGAATAGTAATACTCCCAAATGGATGGCGGACAGGTTGAAACTTGAGATCGGAATGAAAAGAGGAATTTACATAAGAATAAAAAACGGGTAGACACACCTTTGATCAAAATATAATGATATGGCAAAACTGGTAAAAAGAATACGCGCGCAGCAAAACGGAATGTAGGATATTTCGGCCAGAACTATGCAGGGTAGGACGTTTCGGCCAGTCCTCCAAATGCCGCTATTATTATTTATTTATTATTGAAAGAAAATATGTTATTAAAAGAATTTAAAAAGTTACTTATATATGATTTCAAGTAACAATATTTTTTGCACTTACTGTGTGAAAATGAAACAAATTATATAAATGAAATTATACAACTTTCAGATGTGGACTAAGGTAAAGGTGTTATTGTTGCACAAAAAGTTACCTAACAGGAGAATGTGCTGTAAGATCAGGAAAAAGGAAAAAGTATAAATAACATAACTTTTACTAAAAAATTCACTTTATTATACAATTAAACAACACAAATCTATCAATCTAAACAACACAAATTTATCAGCTCAGCATACACCTTTTCCAACTTCTTCGGTCTGATGCAAAAGAGTTAATATTTCATGCTGCTTAGATATTTGGCTTGCCACCCCGGATTTCAGGATTCTGATACTCCTTTGTCCTGCTTAGAAGCAGTGTCCTTTACTGTGTACATATATCCATCTATACAGAGTTTTTGACCACCACGTTTGGTTTTGAATTTGAATTTCTATATTGCATTTACTGCAGAACATGATTAGGGAAACTATAAAACTAATGAGGTTCAACATTTTACAAGTCTATATATACTGATAGCTTCTACTCACTGGGTTTGCTCACAGTTTGACCAAAGTCTTTAAACTGCTTTGATTTAGACTCATACCCTACTCTACTTACTTTTGATGTAGACTCATCTCCTACTCTTCTCTCTTTATAGTTGGTTTAACCTGTACTCTGCTTTAATTCCTTTTGATCTATATAAGGTGAGAATAACACCTTTTTCCCAATCTCCTACTCTTCTCTCTTTAGAAGGAAGTAAACATGTGAGTTAAACACTTAATTACACTCTTAGCAGAAATATTCTTTAAAGGAAAAGCTTCAGGGTACCTGGTAGTGGGACAAAGAACTGTTAAAATGTACTGGTTACCCTTCTTGGTCTTGGGCAATGGGCCCACTATGTCAATCACTAGTTTCTGAAAAGGTTTATCAGGTACTTTAATGGGTTCAAGGGGATACGGAGGGATAGACTCGTTCGACTTTCCTACTAGTTGGCAAGTGTGGCAACATTTAACGAATCTACTTACTTCTGTTTTCATACCAGAATAAAGAATTCTGACAAGAGTCGTAAATAAGTTTTCTTAATACCTAAGTGTCCTGAGTGTCCTGTATGAGCAATCTCTATTACCTGAGTCCTCAAGTTAACAGGTAGAACAATTTGGTGACATTCTGCCCAGGTGCCATCATCAGAAAGGTGACGAGGTTTATACAATCTCATAAGTATCCCTTCGTGCAAATAAAAGGAGGGAGTATATAGGATATCCTCCTTGGGAATAGCTCTGTTAAACAAGGGAGCTAAGGAAGGATCGTTCTGTTGAACCTCTTTGATGCTCTGCTCAGAGGGTAGAGTAAGCAGGGTGGCTGGAGTGGTTGGAGAGGTAAGAGTTGGTTGGTTAACTTTTGTTTGGGATCGTGTAATAGCACAGGTTGGAAATAGGTTGGGTTGGGTTTGCTCTATGGTAGAAGTTGGGTTATATGGTAGGGGAGAAGCAGAAACAATTAAAGGAGGATGGACTAGTTCTCCTGCTAGATCGTTACCTAATACAAAATCTGCTTCGGGGACAGGTAGGGTTGCCGTTTCACTTACTCCTACGGAGACAGTATCCTTGATGAGTCCACAGTTTAGGTACACCTTTGCCAGAGGTACTGAGAAGGGGTTGTGGAAGTCCTGTAAGTATACATTTTCTTCTGTATAATTACGTTGGACTCCCGGTAGCGCTGACTGAAGTAGCAACGACTGTGCTGCTTCTGTGCCCCGTACTATTCGGAGGTGGCGTTCTATGTGGTCTGGACCAAGCAATATTGTTCCGTTGAACGAAAAAGCTGAAAAGAATCTACAGAATTGACAGTAGAATGATTAAAGGAAGCTACAGATTTTATATTCTTTTGAGCTACTTTGCATTTTGGATCTGGGCAATTTGCAATCATGTGTCCCGTTTTCTTAAAGAAGTAACAGAGGAACTGGGGTTTTCAATTTTTCCATCTTTACTACCACTAGTTGGTTTTACATGAGATTGTTGGCGGTTACCGTCCTTTCCAACAATTCTGTGAATCAATGAGAGGGTATAAGCCAATTTGGCTGCTTTCATAAGGTCAAATTCTTCCCTGTCAACAATGTGAATTTTTAAGTGGTGAGGAATTTTACGCACGAATTCTTCTAACGCGATCAAGTTCACTACTTTCTCAAGATTATCGGCTGATGCTGATTTAATCGCCATCCTTAATGCTCGGAGTTTGACGCGAATTCAATATATGTCTGATGGTCAAGTTTGTTATAATTTCGAAAGGCTTGTCGATAACCTTCGGTAGAAATATCATAAACTGAAAGAATTGTCTGTTTGACCGTTTCGTAGTTAGTGTTATCTTCCAGATTGTTACATGCTTGTAACCCTTTAGGGGACAGCTTCGGCTTAATGAGCCATATCCAGTCTGCTTGGGGAATTGCAAAATGTTTACTTACTGCTTCAAATTCTCGAAAAAAATAAGGTTGGATTCTCGTCTGAGAAGGCGGGAATTAGTTTGGTGTACTGCAAAAGATCTAACTTACTTGAATTTAAAACCACTTGTTGACTTGGGGTCGATAGTTCGAGCCTTTTGAGTTCGAGTTCGTGCTGTCTTTGAAGCTGTCGTTGTTCGTTCTCAATTTGTCTTTGTTCTTTCTCATGTTGTCTTTGTTCTTTCTCATGTTGTCTTTGTTCTTTCTCATGTTGTCTTTGTTCTCTTTCACGTTGCAATTCAAATTCCTTAAGTTGTATTTCATACCTCATCTTCATTTCAAATGTTTGATATTCTAGGTGGTTTAATTTGGCTGCAACTGCTTGTTCTAAATTGTCAAATTCTCTGCCCTCGTATTCCGTTTTCTTTAACTGATCTATATTACTCAATATTAGTTGGAGTAATTCAGTTCTACTAATGTTCGGTGGATAAGTTAAGTTCCATCTTGTTGCTATTTCTTTCAGACATTCTTTATTTGCGTTCTGAATTACCAGTTCTTCTACGGAGGGGTTCTCAACAAAGTTTTCGATATTCAGTTCTGACATCGCGAAAATGTTTTACTCGCTAACGGTTGAAACTAAGCAAGGTATTGCTCGTGGTTCGCTTACGTGGTGTACCGGGCACAAAATACAAGTAGAATTATAATACTCGACTCCCACGAATATTATAAATCTTTAGGACAAAATACATTAACCAAAACTACATGCCGTAAGTAGAATAGAATTATCGTTCCTACACGTATCCTAAACGGAGCCTACTTCAGTACTCTTTTGAAATTTACAGCTGAAAGAGTTTTACGTGGTTATGTGCAATGGCGTATTTACGATTAACTGACTGTGATCTCTCTTGGACCAATTATTACTTTACTGGAGTACTGATTTACAAGTTTACCGGACAGATGGACAATTTTCGATGGTTGTGGGAATGCAAGTGTAACTTTTACGTTTCGCTCGTATATCTCACACCTTCTTAGTTTTTGTTCAGGTAAGAGGATCCCGGACGGGCCCCCATTCTATGTTATGCCTTCCGCAAGGATATAAGGACTTTCTGTCTAGGAGGGGTTCGTACTTAGTGGCCTTGATGGAGTTAAGGCAAATCCAAACGGAAGGTAACATAAATAACTAATTTAATTTATAACCAAAAGTCAACAAAACAAATATAATATCTTTACAACAACAAAATTAATCAATAGACAATTTGTAACGTTTGATAATACAAATAATTCCTCAACCTGAACCGAAACTAAGTCATGAGAATACAGTTTAGTTACGTGTGAACACAACGGGATTAGATAGAGCGAAAGCGATGTGGGAGGGAAGTTACGCCTCGAGCCAACGGAAAAAAAATCTGTCTGGAAGCCGGCGGATGCCGTATATATAGTGTTGGCGAGGACGGGAGGAAGGAGGAGGATGAACTGGACAGAACTAGTCTGGGTCTGTCAGACGAGTAATTAGGAGGGGATCGAAGGGAGGAGAGTAGGAAAACCACACGTATATTAACAATTTACAGTACATACATAGTTATACAGAATATTATACATAAACAGACATTTTGAATACACGTAGGATGGTGGGCCATCACAAAATCCATCTGCATCAAGGATTTGCTGTTGGCAGCCTCGTCAAAGCCCCTGAAGTCCTGCACAAATTGTGAGCATATTTGTTTCCATATACTATTCATAGCAGTGCTCTGAATTTCGCTCCATACAGCTGATATATTCATTACTGCTTTGTAGATGTCATATCCTTTCCAGAAGTCACGGACTGTTGCTGCAATAGCTTGACATAATGTACGCTTCATGTAGTAGCGCTTGAACATTGCAATTATGCCTTGGTCCATCGGTTGCAACAAATACAGGCGTATGTCAAAAGCGAAAATCTCGATATGATAGGAATAACTGAGACATGGTTAAATGGTACAGAGTTCGAAGCTGAATTTAATATTGCGGGATTTAAACACTTTCATCAGGATAGAAACCACAAGAAAGGTGGGGGTGTTCTATTGTACGTTAAAAACAATGTTCATGCTTGTGTTTTAGAGAAAGTGAAACAGGATGCATATGACAGTTTGTGGGTTGAGTTAACCCAAACAAATGGACAGAAAATGAATATAGGTGTAATATATAGGCCAAAGACATTATCATTAGCAGACGACAAACTGTTATTTCAAGAACTGTCTAGTTTCTGTAACCGGGATTTATTGATAATGGGTGATTTCAATTTTACTGACATTGATTGGATGACCCTTGAACATGGCCATATAGGTAGTCGCTTGATTGATTTTCTTGGTGACAATTACTTAATTCAGCATGTAAAAGAGCCCACAAGATATGGAAACTTACTCGATTTATTGATCACTAGCCGCGAAAGCATGGCAACTGATGTAGAAGTCGGTGAATCTGTTGCAAATAGCGATCACAACTTAGTCAGATTCAAACTCCTAAACAATTTTAGAATAGATACTTGTGCTTCTAAAATACCCGATTTCAGTAAAGCTCAGTTCATAGAACTACGTCAGGAGCTTCAGCTTACAGATTGGGAGGAAAAATTAAACGAAAGGCCTGTAGATCAGATGTGGGAAATATTTCAAAGTACGCTCACTAAGATGATTCAAACTTACATTCCTTTTAAGGACAGACGTCCCCCAAATCAGGCTCGCCCAAAGTGGCTCGACAAAGAAACTGAAAAAAGTATTGCTAAAAAGAGACAGGCTTATAAGAAATATAAGTGCTCGGGTGCATCTAATGACTATGAAAGTTATGTATCAATACAGAGAGATTTAAAAAAGACAATAAGAAAAAGAAAACGACAATACGAAATGAACATCGCTGAGAAATCCAAAGAGAATCCCAAAGAATTCTATAGTTACATTAGAGATAAAAAGGTTGTTAGGAATCACATTGGTCCACTATTATCTGCTGACGGTCAACTTGAATATTCAAATGAAGGAATGTGTAATCTCTTAAACAATTATTTTAGCTCGGTATTCATAAACGAAACACCTCAAAGTGAATTCCAAACTGAAACCTGTGAAAAGTCTGGGGTAAACTTACTCACTACGGTAAATATAACAAAAGAAACAATTAAAAGGTGTATAGACAAACTCAAAGTTAATAAAACACCAGGGCCTGACGGTTGGCATCCAAGAATCTTAAAGGAAATTAAAAATGAGATTGTTGTTCCATTAGAAATTATTTTCAAGAAATCCATCATATCCGGAGAGGTCCCAAGAGAATGGAAGCTAGCTAACGTTACTCCCATATTCAAAAAAGGTGACAAAAAGAAACCAAATAACTATAGGCCTATTAGTTTGACTTCGATCGTAGGAAAAATAATGGAAACTATCATCAGAGATGCTATCGAATATCATTTAGAAAGTAACCGTTTGATAAATGATAGCCAACATGGTTTCAGACGGAAACGTTCTTGCGTGACTAACTTACTCGAATTCTACAACACAGTTATCTCGAATTATGACAAAAGAAACAATATAGATTTAATATATCTAGACTTTGCAAAAGCTTTTGATACCGTCCCACACGAAAGACTACTTACTAAATTAGCTTTGCATGGAATAAGTGGTAGCCTATTAGGTTGGACTAGTAATTGGTTGAAAGGTCGAAAACAGAGAGTTGTTTTAAATGGAAAAACGTCTGGATGGAAAAGTGTTGCAAGTGGAGTTCCTCAGGGTTCCGTTCTTGGGCCACTTCTATTCATAGTATATATAAATGATATAGACCATGGACTAAAATCTACTGTTTCCAAATTTGCTGATGATACAAAACTGTGCGGAGTGGCAAATAATCTCTCAAACCAATTAGATATTCAAGAAGATTTAGATAAATTACAGCAATGGTCTGAAAAGTGGCTAATGAAATTTAACACAAGTAAATGCAAGGTAATGCACATAGGTAAAAATAACAGCAAGTACGATTACAAGTTATTTGGAAATTCGTTAACAAAAGTGGATAGTGAAAAAGATCTCGGCGTAATTATCAGTAACGACCTCAAATCATCCAAGCAGTGTATTTCAGCCTCTGAGAAAGCAAATAAGATTCTGGGATTGATTGCGCGATCTTTTGATTTCAAAAGTCCATCACTCATTAACAAGCTATATAAATCGTTAGTTCGTCCACATTTGGAATATGCTGTTTCCGTATGGTCACCGAATCTCATTAAAGACATTGACAGACTGGAAAAAGTACAACGGCGAGCCACAAAACTGATTCCAAATATCAAAAATAAATCATACGAAAATCGACTTAAGCACATGAATCTGTTTTCCCTAAAAAAGCGTAGACTCAGAGGTGACTTGATACAGGTCTTTAAGATTTTAAAGGGAATTGACAACATCAAAAGTGACCAAATTTTCACATTGAATGAGAATCAGACAAGAAACAATGGTCTCAAACTGTCCGGAAATAGATTCAATTTGGAAGTAGGTAGAAACAACTTTGCCAACCGTGTAGTTAATGAATGGAATAAACTTCCTGCACAGGTAGTGCAATGTAGTTCAGTTCGAAGCTTTAAGAATCATTTAGATAAATACCTAAGTAAGATGCTGTAATTATTATAATTTATGTTATATTATTTATTTTTGTTTTGTTATAATTTGTCTGTCTGATTTTCATTTATTATTAGTTATATGTAAATTTATTATCATTTACTATTTACCTGTTTGTTTGTTATTCAACTATACCAATGCATTTATTTATGTATTTTAATTGTTATTTACATTGTTATAGTTTTGATTTATTATTAATATGTTTTTTTTTTTTTTTTTTTTTTTTTTTTTTTTTTTTTGCATCCGACCTAGATATGGATCAAAAGGTCTCCTGTCGGCATGCTTTGCCTTTGTAATCCTTTGTAACAGACATGTAGTGTTAGGGGGGGAGATAGATGACGCTAACGTCGGGGTGAGGATCTCCGATAGTTTGAGAGTAGTCTGGAGCGTTACATAAGAGAGACAGAATCTTAAAAGGGATCTTTTTCTCCTTACAACATTTTTTCTGCTTCAAGTACAAAATTATGTAAAAACAATCTTTAAAAGTAACTACTGTCACCCACGTCTTTGAATTAACAGCCCAAATAACTGGATGAGATATCATGGCCACAATCTTTAGCGCTCGAGGTTTCTGTGCATAATGAACAAGCAGTGGTTTTAGCCAGGGCCCTCACATGGGGTAGGGGGGGGGGAAGATTCAGGGGGGTGCATATGCCCTGGGGCGGCATATTTAAGGGGGCGGCAATTCTAGTCTGGGCATGCCGCTCACAAGACTGATAAAATTATCAGTATTACTAAAAATCTGTGACACGATCGGTTTTCCCAATCCGTCAGAACCCGGCAGAATGCGGACACGCTGACCCCTGTCCGAGAGTAAAGGTCTATTCGATTTTTTTTGGCAGGGCCCGACGTGATATCAAGGGACGACTCACACAACCGGGGCCGGAGGGATTTCCGGTTTCCGGTCCGATTACAGGAATTCTTTTATTAGTACCAGGGGCTCCCCTGAGAGATTCCAAGGGGTTCCACAGGGACTCCCCAGGAGTTTCCAGAGTGCACCTCAAGGGCTCCACAAGTGCTCCACTTGATGTTCCAGGGGGTTCTTAATGGGCTTCTCAGGAGTTCCTTGAGGGTTTCACAGAGAATTCCTACAGGGATTCTCAGAGGTACCCGAGTGACTATCCAGGGTCTCCCAAAGGCCTCCCCGGGTGTTTCCAGAGGCTTCCCCGGGGCTTACGAACGTCTCGCTCTTAGCCAATCAGTCGTCTCCGTTGTCGAGACGTCATCGCTCTTCGCCAATCAGTCGTCTCCGTTTCCTTGACGTTACCACTCTCTTGGCCAAACAGAGGCCAGCGTTTATTCCTAGAAGACGTTACGCAGCCATATTACTATGACAACTAAACCCAGCGATGTCCTCTTTTCGGCGGAACTGCCAGTCCGACCATTTCGACAACAAATTCTTTTTTAGAACATAGATATATGTATGTATGTATGTATGTATGTATGTATGTATGTATGTATGTATGTATGCATGCGCAATCAAGAAGAGAAGTGAACTTGCAAAGTTGTTAGAGATGGCGTCTTTAATTGTGTGGGACGAAGTCGTAATGGCAAAGAAGAATACGTTGACCGTACTCGATATAACGTTGAGGGATATTCTTGAAAATTATAAGTTTATGGGAGGAAAAGTTTTTGTTTGTGCTGGAGATTTCCGACAAATTTTACCCGTTGTACGTGGTGGCGGTAAGAACGATGAACTCGAATACTGTATCAAATCGAGTTACATGTGGGGCGATATAACAAAACTGGAATTAACCGAGAACGTACGCCTCAAGAAAAATGATACAAACAACATTAAATTTGCACAAAAATTGTTAGAAATCGGATCACAAAATGACGGGCCTTTGGAACTTGAGGAAGGTTTTGGTGTTCAAGTAAAATCCCGTGAAGAATTGATAAATAGTATCTACGGGGACTTGGAAGACAACCAACTCAACGTTTCATATTTTGAACAACGAGCTATACTATCACCTACAAACGACGATGTTGACAGTGTGAATCTCATGATCTATGACAAATCAAAGAAAAAAGAAGTAATTTATTACAGTACTGATAGAGCAGTGGAAGAAGGGACCGATATTCAAACTTCGGTATTCAATGTCATGATAAGTCCTTCTCTGCCTCCTCATCGACTTCAAGTGAAAATTGGAAGTGTAGTGATGGTTGTTAGAAACATTTGCCCTCCGAAACTGTGCAACGGAACGAGGCTTTTAGTTACTAATTTGAAGAAGAATATCATAGTTGGTAAAATTTTAGGGGGTAGTTATCGCGGTGAACAGGTTATGATCCCTAAAATAACGTTAGAAGCTCAAGACACTCCAGTTAGCTTCAAAAGAAAACAATTTCCAGTCAAATTAAGTTACGCGATGACAATAAACAAGTCACAAGGGCAAACGTTCGAACGATGTGGAATACTCTTGGATACAGTTCAGTGTTTCGCTCATGGTCAATTCTATGTCGCCTGTTCAAGAGTAACGTCGTGGAATTTTTTGTTCGTCTATACTGGCTGGCATAAAGTAAATAAAGAATACCGGTTAAGACCTGCCACGAACTGTGTATATAAAGAACTTTTCTCGGGTAGCGTAGTGAACATTCAAGCGTCACCTCCTGCTTCTGCAGTAACAGGCGAAGAAACAGAAGAACTTATCCCCATAGCTGAAGAAGAACCCGAATTAGGTGTAGTTCCAATACCAAAGGACGCTTATAACATTTCAGAAGAAGACGCCGTCAAGATGATCTTACCTGATTTTGCCTTCGAAGAAAACATTTCAAATGAAGAAGAAAGTAACAGTAGTAATGAAGCTGAAAACCCTGTCACGAAAAAAATGGAAGAATTAAGTATGGGTCTAAAAGAAGAGATGACTAAGAAAATGGAGGAAATCAAGGAAACGGTCAAGCGGCAAAGCGACGACGAAGACATTGCATCGTCTCCGCCTCGAAAAAAGAAGAAAGTTGACAATGGAATAGAAAAGAGCGACGTCGAGGATGTCTCATCTCCTTCGCCTCAAAGCAGTAAACAAATTATAGACGAAACTAAAGTTTCTGATGTAAATAAAAGTTAAAATGATAAAACCTTCTTTTATTTCAAACACATTCAAGAGGTAGAACAAAGTGTGCATTTTAAACCGTTTAGAGGTATAACAAAGGGGGCGTAGCCCCGGGCGCCGCAGGCCAAGACCCCCGGCGTAGCCGGGACGGGCGCAGGCAGTGGGCTCGTTATAATAAAAAAGGGTCAAAGGAGCCCTGAATATTTTACAGTAATATTCAAAATTTGCCTTAGACTCAACAGAACATGCAATATTTTTTCCTAATCCTCTCTGCAATAAGGACATTAAGTAACATTTTTGAAATATGTTTAATTATTTTGCAAGCCAATAGCTCTATTAGGCAGTAAGGAATGGTGGAGATGGGAAATGGCGATGGGGGAAGGGGGGGCGTCATTGAGAACTTTGCTTCGGGGTGGTACTTAGGCATGTAAAGGCTCTGGTTTTAGCTTAGTCACCTACACAATTACCGCCCAACAATAACGTCAAACGTTCTTTTCATACCTTATAGCCTGGTATAGTTTTCTCCTCCATGGAAATGAATAAACGATCTGGCAATTTTTTTTAATACAATTCGGTCTTATCAACATTGAATATCTGTTCGGGTAGAAAACTATTTTCGTCAATGATCTTCCCTAAAGTACGAGGAAATTCCGCTGCAGCAACTTCATCAGATGATGCTCTTTTATTTTTATTTTTTTTGTGGGGGGAGGTGATAATTACGGCGCTGTTTGAATATCACAAACCAACATTGACTTGTTTTGAACTCTTCGTCCTTCTCATCTACATATTTTTTCTTGGGATCTTCAAAGACAATGCTTTCTCCTGAACCAGTTTCATACTTACCAAAGCAATCTGACGATTCTGCCTGTCAATCCAAATAGACAGAAGTATAAGAGGCTGGTAGATAAGCGGGTAGAGAGTTAGAGTACGAGTGCTATATTTTTATAGTTTATGTATTTACATAATACCCGAAGGCGAGAAGGCTAAGGAGCTGCATAACCTTGCTCTCCGCCTAAATGTTTACAAACATTCGCTGGGGACCCGATTTCATTGCTGTATAATGTTAATTTTTATGCTGATATAACAATATGTAAACTAAGTCAGGTGTGCATTGATTTTGAGAATACTTGAGTAAGCAGTATTGCATGCGGGGTTTGTAACAGCCTTTCTGATTGGAGAAAGGGTGGAGGAGGAGAAAGTTCAGTTGGTTCACAATTGTAAGATCACGCCCTTAGGGGAGGTACTTAGATATAAAAGTAAAGATCATTGGATCAAAGAAATCATGAAGTAATTTCAGAACTGACCTAATAACCAAATTGAGGAATCCTGACGGGATTTCCTTGGTGTAACTTAAAGAACCAAGTGTATTAATATTCGTGAAAAAAAAGAAATAAGAATTAAGCTTCGTTTAATTCCCCTCTTTTATACAGGGTAATACATAGTGCAACTTGATTAAGTCGGATGATCGGAAGCAAATGGGCTTCCTACCGATGAAAATAGTAAGAGACTAATCATACGTAACAAAGACAGTGGTGAAAAGAAAGTATAAAGTAAAAGCATAAAAGAAAGTCGACCCATAGAGACGGCAACAGTGTAGTAAAAGAAGACCATAGAGGGCCATAGTGGAGACAACGAGGGACGAAATGTATGAAACGTAGTGCTATTAACGAAGAACTGGTGATTGAAATTAGTACATAAAGACTTAGTGCAAATACGTAGTGCACGCAACCACAACCACGCAGTGCACGGAGCTACAAGCAACAATGAACGAGTGACGACGAGCTAGTAAAGAGAGGGACTATTGGGAAGAAGTGGTGTGAGGTAAGCATCGTACGTGTGAGGATGACAAAGGAGACAATTTACTAAAATCGACTTTAAAATCACTGAAGGTATGGATACGGTGTTAAGGCACGAGGTTCACACCTCGAATACATTTCCAAATTTTCAGGGGAAGAAAATACAGTGGGAGTTAATAGGTTTTTCAGTCTGACTGACACTTTAATTATAAAATATAGCAGATGAAAAATATAGAAATTTTAAAAGAAATTGTAGATCCTGTAGGCTTATAATAAATTTCCAGCCTACGAAAGAAATCAACCAATATGAAGGTCATAAGGATGCGTTTATTAAGCATCTTAAGTCAAAGTGTGATCGGGATCCTACCAGGTCTTTGGTTAGAATGACAAAGAAAATAACAATAAGTGAAACTAATACATAATATTTATTAAATTTAGACAGATGATCTAAGGACGTGATATCTATGTTGAAGGATTCAGATTGGATTGAGAGATCTAGTGACAAAATAAAAGTTTCTCATGTTACTAAATTAATAGCATTTGCATTGTTGATACACAATCTTGGTGAAATAACTATAGAAAAGCTGTATAAAGATTTCAAACAAACAAGAGATTTAGGAGAGATGGATTACTAAAGCAATTAGTCCATATGTGATGACAGTGGGAATATAATAACAGAGAGAAACTAGGTGCTCTAGAAGTGATTCCAGAAACAGAGGATCTGAACATAGAGTTAGAAGTACTTCAAGGAATGCTAGAATTGAATGTTACAATTGTGATTAATGGGGGCATAAATCACATAAGTTTTATTATGAAACTATTTGTAGAAACTGCAAATATGAGGGTCATGAATATCGTTGTAGAAACCCACCTTTCTGTTTCTATCCCCAGAGGATAGGACATAGAACACAGGATTGTAGAGCAACGCCAATTTTTCTTTATTTACCCGGAGACAAGAGGAAAAACCCCAGACACAGGATAAACCAACACTATAGAGCTAACCATAGAAATACAAATAGACAATATTTTGCTAGGGACAAGAGTGATAGAAGGTTGAAAGAAAACACCAACATCTAAGACAATTGTAAACAGACTATAACAATTGGAGGGCCTACTGCAGGACCTCTCATTGCAGGTAGAGTGTTTAATAAACCTATCCAAATATTTATTGATACAGGGTCTGTAGTTAATGTTATAACTAGCAAAGTTTTAAACCAGTTGAAACCAGGAGTGAAGATCTTGAAACCAATTCATCACTCATTGCAAGGAGTAACTGGAAGTCAATTGAAAACATTAAGTAAGGTCGAATTAGAGGCCATCTTATATAAAAATGAGCATTTGCACAATCCAGTGTTTTCCCAGGAGATTTATTGATGGGATTTGTAACTATGAGAGAAGGGATCATGATCATATGTCCTGCTGAGCTAGGGATTTTAGTGAAATTACAGTTAATTCTATTTTTAACTCAAAAGTCAGTATCAGTAATAAGAGAATCTCTTGAAATAGATAGGGAGGATAATAATGATAGGTTGGATGACAGTGGGGTAGAGCAGTCTAGACTAACAGAAAATAAGGTCTCATACAGTGAACCCAACTAAGATGTTCAAAAAATACAAAAAATTAACAATTCATTAACTTCAAACAAAGTTTTGCTAATTGTGGAAGATGGCGTAATAAAGTCGACATTACACTCAACAGCAATTAACAGGGTAGGGTGTAGTTGAAAGGAGTCACTGTAGACTCTGAAATTTCAACCATCCCAGAATCAATAAGGATAAAATGTTTTAAATTGGCCTCAGGGATTTATAAAAGAAACAAGAACATGGAAGAGATATTAATGATTAGTACATTGAATAAAGACAGTCTTAAGGAAAGGTACACAAATAAGTGTATTGAGGAGTTGAAATCACCAATTTCATCAATCTGTTCAATTTAGGAAGAAACAGATTTGGGAGAAAAATACAAAAATCAACTAGAACCTACTAGTTGTCCTGAGTTCGGTGAAAGCTTAGTTGCTTTGCTCTTGAAGCACAATAAAGCAATTGCTTTGCCAGGGGACGCCTTGGGCAAAACAACTGTTTTAATACATCAGATCAAATTAAAACCAGGGACTCAATCTATCTATATACCTGCCTACAGAGTACCACATTCCAAACTAGCTATTGTAGATGAATTGATCACTGATATGTTATCACGGGATTTACTAAGCATAGTAAAAGTAAATGGAATTTTCGTTTGATCCTGGTGCCAAAATTAGATGGTACCATGCGTCCAGTTATTGATTATAGGAAATCTAATAAACAGATTGTAGCTCCCAGATTACCGTTACCGGTAATAGGAAACATTCTTAGGAGTTTGGGAACCGAGAATAGGTATTTCAGCACCATAAATATCAAGTCTGCGTTCTGGCAGATCGAGTTGCATGAAGATTCACGAGAATTAACAGCTTTTTTACATCAACGGGATCCTATGAAATTAATGAATACAGTTCTAGATGGGTTGTTAAGAAACACTGCCAATATATTTCTAGATGATAATTGAATAGTTTCCCAAACAGCAGTTGGCCACTTTAAAAAATAGATTTTGTATTCTCAAGACTAGTTGAAGCAGGATTGAAAGTGAAACTTGAACATTGTAAGCTTTTGCAGGACCGTGATATTTATTTAGGACATAAAATAGACAGGCATGGACTTAGTACAGTAAATGCAAAGGTAGAAGCAGTAAAGAACTATCCAGGTCCAAAGAATGTAGAAAAAGTTAGAAGTTTCTTGTGATTGACATGATATTATAGGAAATTTATCCAAGGATATGCAGGCATAGCTAATTCATTAAGTTCTTTGTTGAGAAAAGATTCAAAGTTCATGGGGGACAAATTGAAAGATAAACTTACTAGTTCTCGAGTTTTCATATTTTCTGATTATGATAACTTACTGATGCAAGAGAGCAATGGAACGTTGAAACCGATAGGTTACATAGCTAGACTGTGCAGAGAGAAACTACTATATAACAGAAAGAAATTTTTTAGCAGTGATATATTCACTAGAAATTTTTAGAGATATGATGCTGAGATATCCAATCAGAGTGTGGACTGATCATCCAGCTATCCAGAACTTATTTAAGCATAAGAATCTTAGGGGTACATTAGCAAGGTGGTTTACTACACTTCACTGTTATGAGGTTAAGTTTGAACATATTTCGGGTAAAAAGAATGTTGTAGCAGATGCATTATCTAGAAATATCAGCCAACCAACGACAGGGTTGATCAATTCTGTAGTATAGATGAGCTAGTAACATTAGATGAGGAAATGATAATATGGGAACAAAGAAAATATAAGACTTGGGGAAAAAAACTAGTCCAGTATTTTATGAACCCAAGAGGTAATCCCCCCAAAATACTAAAAGGGTATGATATAAAGGAATTTTATTTGACTAATGGAGTTTTGTGTAGAAAAAACATGTGTAGGTGGGAAGTATATTTCTAGGAACCCAGTGAATCAGTTGGTAATTCCACAAATTCTTGTACAAGAGTTGTTAAAGTTACTTCATGATAGTGATTGCAGTTCACAGCCAGGAAAGAATAAAACCTATAGACAAACACAACTTAAATACTTTTAGACATGTATATATATATATATATATATATATATATATATATATATATACTGTATATAATACATATATATATGTGATTACATTTTTCACCTGTAATATATATATATATATATGTATATATATACATATACATATATATATACATATACATATATATATATACATACATATATATATACATATATATATATACAGTATATATATATATATATGGGGGCGACCCTTTCCTCAATGCAGTCATGAAGGAAGTTCCGCCTATTCCGCAAGCTATAATCCTTTCTCAAAGCACGTGCATAGCGATCGTATAAAGGTTCCATTCTGTCCTCGGTGTTGTGACAATTTTCATGAAAGTGGCAGTTGCCGATAAGACTGACGAGTTAAACACCATATGAGGACGGAGCCCTTATTTGTACGACGTTTCGCTTATTACAGCTTTTTCAAGTACAAGTTGAGATACATATGCTTGAGATTCTTAAGCATATGTATCTCAACTTGTACTTGAAAAAGTACAAACACCGAGTACAGAATGGAACCTTTATACGGTCGCTATGCACGTGCTTTGAGAAAGGCTTATAGCTTGCGGAAAAGGCGGAACTTCCTTCATGACTGCATTGAGGAAATGGCCGCCCTCAGGTCTACGCCGAAACAACTTCTCCAATTTGACCACCCCTTTCCTCCTCACCTCAAGTCCTACCTCACTGGATGCTTGACTATCCCACGGACGTTTGGGCCAGCATTCTCAACCTTTCCCAGTGTTCCATCTCCCCCTTCTCCTCCCCCTCTCCTCCCCCTCCCCTCCTCCTCCTCCTCCTCCTCCTCCTCTTCCTTCCCCCTTCTTCTTTTCTCTCCCTGTTCCCTCCCTCCTTTCCCCTTAATCAATCTCATGCATATGTATCTCAACTTGTACTTGAAAAAGCTGTAATAAGCGAAACGTCGTACAAATAAAGGCTCCGTCCTCATATGGTGTTTAACTCGTCAGTCTTGTCGGCAACTGCCACTTCCATTAAAATTGTCACAACACCGAGGAAAGAACGGAACCTTTATAAGGTCGCTATGCACGTGCTTTGAGAAAGGCTTATAGCTTGCGGAATAGGCGGAACTTCCTTCATATATATATATATATATATATATATATATATATATATATATGTATGTATATTTCTAAATAGAAATGTAGTAGCACATTTGTAAATGACACACAGGAACCCACAGTCGGAGAAAGAATAAACTTCGAATATAGAATAATCCTATATTTCGGCTATCAACTGTAGCCCTCTTCAGGAAAGTACATGAGATAGAGAACAGAGGGGACTTATAAACTACAGTAAGAAGAGATGTGGACAGTTGACCTCACTCAGGCGCGGGGCAAACTGGGGTGGCGGAGGAAGGAGGGGATGAGGAGAGGGGAGGACGTAACGTCCGCACCAGCTTACTTACTGCTGCGCGTGAGATGATGTCAGGTGTCCACTGCCCTTTAGAAATATTAATATTAGGGCATTCCTCAATTAATGCTGATTCGACTATTTTCCTCCTGAAACCACAGTGGGACTTGAACACTAATCTGGCCTTACCCCAGTCGAAAGAATGATTCTTATTTTTGACATGAAGAAATACAGCCGAATTTTCTTGCCCATACCTAATTGACCTTTTATGTTCTGCCAATCTAGTGTTCAAGTCTCTCCCGGTTTGACCCAAGTAAACCAAGTCACAATCTTTGCAGGGCAAACAATAAACACCAGGTGACTCAACTTCCTTCGGTCTTTGTTGAACGTTCACAATTTGCTTACGCACGGTGTTAGGATAGTGATAGGCAATAGTGAGACGTTCATGAGGAAACAATTTAGTAGAAGAACTGATGGTATTATTGAATGGAATTTTTAAAATGTCCTTAAAGGAGCGGTGAAAACTTGAGGGGACGGAAGTTTTAAAATGGTTGGTCCTAGCCTTACCGAGGGTTTGGTCCAGAAACCAAGGTGGCTAAGCCAACTTCTCAAGTTGACATTTGATCACCTCAATCTCATGGTCCAGAAATTGAGGACTGCAAATCCTGAAAGCCCTCAAGAAAAGGCCAGAGGCAACACTTTTCTTAACATTGTCAGGGTGATTGCTAAAAAAGTGGAGATAACTGCCTGAATGGGTGGGCTTACGGTATACTGTAAAGAATAAATTATCATCAGTTCTTCTTAACAAAATATCCAAGAAAGGAATTTGGTGTCCTTCTTCCCATTCAACTTTAAATTTAAGATTCGGGTTAAATTGGTTCAATTTATCATGGAACACTTCAAATGGGCCCCAACTGTCATCCCACGCCGAAAAGATATCGTCTACGTACCTGAGCCAAATCATTCCGGGCGGTTTGATGCTGGGCAAAAGGGTACACTCAAAATACTCCATGTACAAATTGGCCAAAACAGGAGACAAATTGGAGCCCATACTGCAACCGAATTTTTGACGGAAGAATTGGTCTTGAAAGGAGAAAACATTTGAAGAAACACACAGGCGAACTAAAGCAAGAATTTTGTTGACAGGGAGGGGGAAAAAGTCTTGAAACGGTTGCAGTTTGGTTTCCAAAAAAGTAAGTACATCATCAACATTAATATTCGTAAATAACGAGGAAACATCAAGGCTGAGGAGCCTTAAACCCTGAACTTTCATATTTTTGGTCTTAGAAATAAAATCACATGAATTTGTGATATGAGAATTAGAGAAATTCCCTACGTACGGGGATAAAAGATCCGACAGCCATTTAGCAAGTTTGCTAGTGCAGGAGCCGCGGTTGGATATGATGTGCCTGAGGGGAATGTCTGTTTTATGAATTTTAGGGAGACCATAAAAATATGGGAGCTTAGGGTTGGTAACTTTCAAATCATTAATGCATTTATCAACTGTGATATTACGGACTTGTCTGTTAAAATCGACGGCTGCGTTCTTAAGGGGATTTTTAGTGAGTTTTTCATAAGTGGCCGAATCATTAAGCAACTCATGGGCTTTCGTGACATAAACAGACTGATCTAAAATAACAATATTGCCACCTTTATCCGTCTGGATTTCCAAAGGAGGTTTTCAAATTCCAAAGAAGTGTATCCCATACATAAGGCGGTTCATAAAGAATGTTCACTGGTTTATATTTTCTTTATTGGTTCACAATTTCTTCCATGGTTCTACACTAAGTCAATCACCTCCTAGTTCTATATTACAATTTGCACTCGATTATGGTATTGGTACGTCTCATCGGACCGACTCCCCTCCGAGCTCCGTGCATTGCCTTAAGAAGGCCGGAAACTCGTTTTATGAGGTGCCACGCTCGTATAAACTTAAGAGTTTATGCGAGCGAGATTTAGTTCGTCACTTCTTAATATAATTTACATAAATAGTTTATAATTTAGTCTGACAGCCAGACTATAATATATATCCAGGGGAGGTTCGTCAGTATACGTAATAATGTGTTTATTACTGTGTGGTTATTTGTGTGATCGCGTGTGTTCGTGTGTGCATGTCGCCTGGTGGCGCGGCAGGAAGTGCTTTGTCGGCAGTTGCTTAGTCAGCTAGAGTGGTGCTTGACCGTCGGCGGACAGTGAGTGAGTGAGTGAGTGTGTGAGGGAGTGAGTGGGTTATATGACTGGGCGATACTACTCGTCATGTATATGAGGCGTATACATATCGCTCTCCCCCTGGGGTTAGGTGGCTCCCGGCACCTAAGGTTACATGGTTAACAAAAATCTATACCTATGGTTATACAGTGAAAAAAAAATTCAGAGACACAAAATCCTGGTTGGTTAAATGTGAAGATGGGGAGGAGGGTGCTGAAGTGAATCTGAGGTCCCAAAGGGGCATCTTGAACTGTAGGTATGGGTATGCGATGTTGTGTCTCTGAAGAGTAATGTTGTGTCTCACCAGATTACATGTTAGATCCATTATCATATGAAAGGTTACACCATATTTCGTATATCACTGGTAGGATTTTCTTTTCTAATGTTATATTGTTCACGTGATATGTCACTGTCATTGTTTGGAATCTCATTTTCTAATACTGTTCTATGGTCAGTTAGGTGTGTCACTTAGCACTTATTTTATTTCACAGTATGTATATAGTTTCTCGTAAGAATTATTATGTTATTTAAGATATTGGGTGAGACACAAGAATAAACTTAATCTAGGTTTACAGTAAATCGGGAATGGGGGTTGAAAGGTTTTGGAAGGTGTTACTTCGTGCAAAAGAATTTGGTTAATACCACAACAATGGAGGTCGAAGGAGTCCATGTCAAGAGTAGTCGATTTATTCAGTAGGTGTACCATGTCTATTTTACTTGGAAGGATGGTAGCGGGGACCTTAGGTATGGGTGGGTAGGGGTAGATTTCCGAAGGGGAGAATCTCTTGATCGGGTTCATAGGTATGTTGCTAAGAATAAATTTTTGAAAGATAGTTGATGTTTAAGGTGGGTAATTAATTATGTATTTCATTTTGGAGGATGAAGGTTATGTCTCAGTGAATGAGGATATGTTTATCTGACTCTCGCTAAGGTTATATTGGTCGGAAGGAAGTGGAGAAGTTTCATTAGATATGCGGAAAGGAGTTCTTATTGGAAATGGGCCATTTTAACCTCCACTGATAGATACATGACGTCCTGCATCTTCAGGGGCGAGAGCTAGAGTGCATGTTTAGTTTCGTCGACGCAGGGTCATGGGATGAGACTTGCTCTTGGGTGAGTTATGTGTGAGTGCGGTAGGTGGGTTGTTGGTGGGAAGTGGGATTGGGTCGAGGTTGAGTTTGACCTTTCTCAGCTTCTCTCCATGTATGGTCACGGTTGTGTGATCGGAAGGATCCGTTAGTAGAAAAACATTGTTAGGGAGTGAGCTTGTGACTGTGAAGGGACCTAAGAACTTGGGTCTGAGTTTGTTAGTCCTGGTTGAGTCTTTGACCATGACAGTGTCACCAAGCGCTATGTCAAGTGGAGTTGACCGTTTGTGTTGTTTTGTCTTTGTCTTTTCTTGGGCTTTGAGGTTTTCCCTGACTTCTTTGTAAATGGTTTGCATACCTCTTTTGATGCAGTGTGTGAGGTTGTCTAGGTTGTATAAGGGGGTTGGTTGGTTGAAGATTTGGTAGGGTAGGCGCATTGGCTGGCCAAAAATGATCTCATGTGGGGACATCTTTGTTGCGGAATTGACTGTGCTGTTGATACTGGCTTGTATCTGTGGTAGCCAATCTTCCCAACTGGCCATGAGGTCGCCGACTAAGGGTCTGAGCACCTCTAGGACTTTGCGATTTGTTCGCTCAGTCAGACCATTTCCCTGTGGGTGGTATGCAGTGGCAAATGTTTGGTCAATGTTGTAGAGGTGTGCTATTTCGCGCATCACCTCATTTTTAAATTCTGATCCATTGTCAGATAACATTGTGTGTGGTATGTTGTATCTACAAAAAATATTGTTAATTAACTAGGGCTTTGGCTACAGTCTCTGCTGTTTTGTCTTGGAGCGGTATTAGGATTGTGTATTTAGAGAAATATTCTACTGCTGTGAGTATATAATTGGAACCTTGATGGCTGGTTGGCATTTTGAGTAGATCAATGCCAAGTGTTTCCCATGGCTCAGCAGGGAGTGGGATATCTTTTATGTGGAGTTGTTTGGGGTCAGGGCCTCTGAATTGGTTGCAAGTGACACAAAAGTCAATATGCGTGGTTATGTCTCTTTTCATGTTTTGCCAGTAGTATGAGTGCCTAGCAGTGTTTAGTGTCTTATCTCTGCCTGAGTGGCCTCCCATTGCACTGTTGTGCAATATGTGTAGGACCTTGGGGACTAGGCTCTGGGGATAACAGTAACCTCTCTGGTGTTAGTGGTTCTCCTTATGACTCCGTCGACCAGTTTGAGTTCCTCAATAGGGACAGGTGGTCGGGAGTGTAAGGGGGTTTGTGAAAGGAGATGTTATTTTATTGGAGACCATATAGGGTCTCTTTCAGTTTCATCTCTGAGTTCTTGCATAGGTATGCATGTGGTTTGGGTTATGGGGGTGATGTGAGTTTGTCTGCTCAAGCAGTCTGCCACTACGTTAGCTTTCCCAGCTAAGTATACGATCTTGGGATCGTAATCAAGGAGAGTTGCTTTCCATCTAGCAACTCTCCCATGTAAGTCTTTGGAGTTAAAGAGATAGACTAGGGGTTGGTGATCAGTGAATATTGTTATCTTGTAACCTAGGATAAGAAACTTAAAATGTTTCAGACCCCATATGAGGGCTAGGCCTTCTTTGTGTGTAGTTGAATAGTTACTTTCAGGCTTATTGAGTACTCTACTTGCGTAGGCTATGGGGTGCTCTTTGCTATTTTCATATTTCTGTTGTAGGACTGCGCCTATTCCTTTAGAGGAGGTGTCTGTGTAAAGAAGGAATTCTTTCTTCATGTCAGGGAAGGCTAGTACAGGGGCTGTGGTCAGAGAGTGTTTCAGTGTGTCGAAACTTTGTTGTTCTGTTTCTGACCATTGAAATGGTTCGCCTTTCCTTGTGAATTTGGTTAGGGGGGAAGCTATGTGTGCAAAATTGTAGATGAAATGTCTATAGTATGAGGCTAGCCCTATGAAACTTCGCGTTTCATTTGCGTTTCTGGGAGTTGGGAAATTGTTTATTGTATCTATTTTATCTGTGGTGGTATGGATGCCTTGGCTATCTACCTTATGGCCTAGGAAGGTGAGTTCCGTCTGTAGGAATTTACACTTTCCTAGTTGGACTTTCAATCCTGTGTTTTTGAGTCTTTTTAGGACAATTTCTAGTTTGTGAAGGTGGTCAGTTTGTGTGGGACTATAGATTATGAGGTCGTCTAAGTAGACGAATAATGAGACTCCTATCATGTCACTGAAAATGCGGGTCATCAACCTTTGTTGGGTTGAGGGGGCATTCTTGAGGCCAAAGGGCATACGTTCAAATTGATAATGTCCTTTGTCAGTGGAGAATGCAGTTACGGGTTTAGATTCATTTGTTAATTCCACTTGCCAGAAGGCAGACTTAAGGTCGATAGTGGAAAATACTGTGTTCCCGTTGCCAATGCATTGTAGTACATCTTGCATGGCGGGGAGGGGGTGTGGGTCAGATTGAGTGACATTGTTTACCTTTCTAAAGTCCACAACAGGGCGTAAGGTTCCGTCTTTCTTAGGGATCAGGAAGAGGGGACTGTTCCAGGGACTGTCTGAGTGGGAAATTACGCCTTGGTGTATCATCTCTTGTACACTGTTATTGACTTGGGATTTCCTACTGTGAGGTATGCGGTAAGCGGAAGTGTAGGAAGGGGGGGTGTTAGGGGGAATTTGGATGTGATGTTTGATTATATCACATTTGCCTAGTGGTTCACCTTCTAAGGCGATAGCTGATCTATTCCTTTGTAGGAGGGCCATTAGCTTGTGTAGAATATCTCTGTTGGCTGATGTTGTGATTTGGTCTGGATGGATAGGGGTGAGGGGTTGTGGTGGTCTTACCGTGTTGATGTGTTGTGGGAGTGGTTCCTGTATTGGGGAATTATGGAGATGGACTGAACAAATGTTTGTGTTCTTCCTGATTTTGCGATGTTGATCAGAGAGGTTAGTTACCATGGCTAGGGTGTGTTTATTTTCTGATATTATGTCCCAAGAGTGTTCAATTGAGATGTTGGTAAGTCTAGACGTTTCTGAGTCAATTATGACGTCCTGATGTCCGATTGCTCTGGGTATGAATAGTGGGACAGTCATGGAATGTCTAGGGGGAATGATGACTGTGTTAGACATCAATGCCTTTGAGGTGACATAAGGGGGTGGTCGGAAGGAATAGCTGTTAGTTGGAATTGGAGTATTTGAGGAAGGGAGACATGAGAGAGGTTGTGTGTCTGAGTCGGGTGTCTCAGGGACAGTTGGCTCATCATTCACATCTGAGAAGGAGATGTTATTTTTCTCTAGGTCTATAATAGTTTTCCATGTCCTCAATGATTTTAATCCTATTATACCTTGTTGATCGAGACTCCATTCGTCAGCTATGTGGAAAGGTGTGAAACCTACTTGGAAGTTGTTGACTTCTATATTCAAGTCTATGGTGTCGTGTAGAGAAATGGTGCTCCCTTCTATTAGGAGTCCTTCCATATTAGAAAATTTAATTTGGGGTGGGTCATTTAATGCTTCATAGAGAGCTCTTGGGATGATGTTCAGATTTGTTCCTGTATCAACCATCATGTCAACTGTGAGTTGATCTAAAGTCACTTTTAGGGTGAAGTAGTTGTGTTGTGTGTGAGATATTCTTATGGTGGTTTGGTGCGTGAGGCTGGTACACGTTCCCCCAATCGGTGTTGAGTTGTGCGTGTCGTGTGGGGGGGAACTGTTTGTCGAGGGGTGGTGAATGGTTTGTTAGTTCTCTGGTGAGGTTGTGGTTGTGATTTCTGTAGGTAACACTCTTCGTTGGAGTGAGTTGTTGTTTGGTGTAGGTTGCAGTATTTGTTTGGATGTGTTGGTGTAGGTAGGAGTGGAGGTTTGGAGGGGGGTGGAGCTTGTATGGTTTGATATTGCACCTTGCATTGCGCATCCGTATGGGAGGTAGTACCATGAACTGAGCAAGGGATGGGGTGGTGTTGTACCTGCGGGTATTGTTGTTGCTGTGTTCGACACTGGGCATCGGTGTGGGAAATGGTTCCATGAACTGAGCAAGGTATAGGGTGGCGTGGTGCCTATGTTTGCATTTGTTGTTTTTGTATGCAGTCTCTAGTGTTGTGACTGTTTGACAAATGGTAGGAACACCACTTAGAAGATTGTCCTGGATTGGTGGGAGGGGGCTGCTGTGACTGAAGGCTATTTAGTCTGGGGAGATAGTGGGGGGTGGATAGAGATACATTGCAAGCATTGGTGATATCTAGGATATAGGTATAAGCTAGTGGGTTTCTAGTGTTTAGTTCCCTTTTGGAGGCTTCTTTTAAACACTTTGGAGGGAGTTGGGAGAGATAAAAACCTATCTCAAGGAACGTTAGTAAATGTTCAAAGGTCATGACCTTGTTACCGTATTGGTCAGTGTGAAGCCAAGGGCTGTTGTTCTCTAAGTCCTCTCTAACTTCTTTAATATTGTTTGCTACAAAATCCATAATGTTCGGTTGTGTTTGAACTCTAGTGTTATTGAGGAAAGTGAGAAGGAATTGAATGTTGTTTGGTTGTTTGTTCTGAAAGACATTAAGGAGGTGGTGTTTATAATCTTGATATGTGGTTCCACATGCAACTAAACTGTCTAGCATACGTGCCTTTGAACGGAAAATGTCTGATGCCTCTATTTTCTGACGGCACAAATTAATTTTATCTGAGTCAGAGTAGTGATTGTTCTTGGAGAAAAAGAGATCACATGCTGTCAGAAAGTCAGTAATGGATAATCCACTATCTTTGGAAAAGTTTGGAATTGCTGTGAGGGGGGAAATGGTTTGATAGTTGTTAATTATTGTTGGTTGAGGTTGTTGGTAAGGATAATATTGTGGATTTGGAGGAGGGTTAGGTGGTGGTTGGTGGTATGGTGTGGAGGTGTGTTGACTGGATGGGTTATGGGGAGAAGTAAAGGGGAAGTTTTGGTAGGTATGGGGAGTGTGATGGAGGGGTTGGTACTGTGGGTGCACGGGAGGGGGAATTAGGGGTGTCGAGATATGGGGGTTGAACTGTTGACGGTTTATAGGAGGAGTAGCTTGAGCAAATGTTATGGAGGGAGGAATGGGTTGTTGTGGTTGAGAGGGGTTGAAGGGATCTTCTTGAGAGGGTTGGTTATAAATGTGTAAGCCATCATTATAATAATGAGCACTTATTGGAGTATCTGCCTTAGGAGCGGCGTTGTCAGAGTTATGTGAGTGGTCATGGTCTAAGGGTTGTGTGGGAATGTCAGCCTGTGGATTTATTTGTTGAGGATCTGGTTCGTATTTTTTATAATCTAAGTCCTGAGGTGGGTTATCCTCTTGAGATTTAGAGAGGATGATTTCTATCGCTTTCTTGAATTTGCTTCTCGTTCCTGTCGCCATGTTAGTGGTTAACTATAGGTGGGGAATCTAAGTCGAATTGTTAAGTCAGAAAGATGCGGTATACATAACTTAAAAGGTGTATGTTAAGGTTAGCTAAGAGAAAAAAAAAGGGATACAGGGTGTCAACGGTTATACATTAGGCTTATACATATACATATATATATATATATATATATATATATATATATATATATATGAGATGGAATTACATTAAATTAAATCATTTAGTTATATAATAGACACAGGAATATATGAAATTGCTATTTAATAAGTTGTAGCACTGTGGTGTAGAAAGATTGTTGTAACTAATTTTTAAGTTTTAAATTAGAAATTACAAAATGCTTGTAACATGTTAGATTCTTCTAGCTAAACAATGTTATGATTGTGGGGCTAGTGATATTGAGTGTTATACAATAGATACAATGCAATAAAAAATGTTATATATATAAAAGATATACAATGTAAAAGGTCATATAAAATATTGGGAAGAAAAAAATATTTGATATTGGCAAAAAATTATGTGATTATATTAGTTATTGAGAATTATTTTTAAAATATGTTATTCTAAATAATAAATTGGGACAGTACAAGATAGAAGTATGCAAAAATGTTTTTAACTTACTTGTGTAACTTAATTATGTAACTTAGTTTTGTAATATGATATTTTTGTTTGAATTATTTAATCACTAAAGACTGAATTATTAATCAAAGAAGGAAAAAAAATGATTTTTAGTTATCTTTAGTTATTGGTTATATGCAGGTTGAAAGTGAATCTTACATTATTATATATATGTAACTATAGAGTACCTTGATGGTTATGTTTCAGATTAGGAATATATATATCGATGTGCGTGCCGGTCCGTCAGGTGTGGCTGTGGCGGCCCGTAGACTTGTTTGTCCTTACGTATGATGTGATTGGATGTGTGCAATCACTACTTGGTGGTAAGGCTTGCGGGGGGGGTGCCTCATTGACGTGCTCGTAAAAGAAGGAGATAAGGCAGTATCAGGGGGGGGGGTTTGTTTGGTTATTAGTTGTTATTTTTAATGTATAGTATTGTGAAAGGTTGGTATAGTAATTACCTTGGTTAGTAGTGGGTCGATAATCAGGAGTCGGTGATGATGACGTAATGGTTGTGCAATTGAGATATCTTCTAGGAGGGGTGGTTTGAACTTGGTGTTCTTGGTAGGGGGGTACCGTGTTGAGGGTTGCTGCCACCATGTGGTTTGAAATGTAAATTTCACCACCGTATTGAAGAATTCTCGTAGGGTACTTGTGTGTGTCGAGAACTCTTGTATTCTTTCTTCTGGTAGGCGTGGTTGACTATTTCATTCATGCTTCTTCTTCGGAGATGTGGGAATGAAAACCGCTGCCGCCATTATATGTATCCATACATAAGGCGGTTCATAAAGAATGTTCACTGGTTTATATTTTCTTTATTGGTTCACAATTTCTTCCATGGTTCTACACTAAGTCAATCACCTCCTAGTTCTATATTACAATTTGCACTCGATTATGGTATTGGTACGTCTCATCGGACCGACTCCCCTCCGAGCTCCGTGCATTGCCTTAAGAAGGCCGGAAACTCGTTTTATGAGGTGCCACGCTCGTATAAACTTAAGAGTTTATGCGAGCGAGATTTAGATCGTCACTTCTTAATATAATTTACATAAATAGTTTATAATTTAGTCTGACAGCCAGACTATAATATATATCCAGGGGAGGTTCGTCAGTATACGTAATAATGTGTTTATTACTGTGTGGTTATTTGTGTGATCGCGTGTGTTCGTGTGTGCATGTCGCCTGGTGGCGCGGCAGGAAGTGCTTTGTCGGCAGTTGCTTAGTCGGCTAGAGTGGTGCTTGACCGTCGGCGGACAGTGAGTGAGTGAGTGAGCGTGTGAGGGAGTGAGTGGGTTATATGACTGGGCGATACTACTCGTCATGTATATGAGGCGTATACAGAAGCAACACGCACTCGTTCTAACAGAAAAGCACTAATGTACGAGGGAAAACTGTACCCTAGTGAAGATCGTTTCAGGAACCTAAACGTGCATGTCTGGATTTCCAAAGGAGGTTTTCAAATTGTTACACCCACGATGGAGGCTTCTCTTCCACTCCACCTCATCTTCAAGTCTTTTCCGTTACTAAAACAAGCCTACAGATTGTTGGAATCTTCGCTCATTGCCAGTAAGAAGAGAAAGAACCAGAAGACGTTCCTGTCCAACTGTTTAGAAGAACAAGTGTGCCCTAATACGTTTAGGTTCCTGAAACGATCTTCACTAGGGTACAGTTTTCCCTCGTACATTAGTGCTTTTCTGTTAGAACGAGTGCGTGTTGCTTCTTTGGAATTTGAAAACCTCCTTTGGAAATCCAGACGGATAAAGGTGGCAATATTGTTATTTTAGATCAGTCTGTTTATGTCACGAAAGCCCATGAGTTGCTTAATGATTCGGCCACTTATGAAAAACTCACCAAAAATCCCCTTAAGAACGCAGCCGCCGAGTTTAACAGACAAGTCCGTAATATCACAGTTGATAAATGCATTAATGATTTGAAAGTTACCAACCCTAAGCTCCCATATTTTTATGGTCTCCCTAAAATTCATAAAACAGACATTCCCCTCAGGCCCATCATATCTAACCGCGGTTCCTGCACTAGCAAACTTGCTAAATGGCTGTCGGATCTTTTATCCCCGTACGTAGGGAATTTCTCTAATTCTCATATCACAAATTCATGTGATTTTATTTCTAAGACCAAAAATATGAAAGTTCAGGGTTTAAGGCTCCTCAGCCTTGATGTTTCCTCGTTATTTACGAATATTAATGTTGATGATGTACTTACTTTTTTGGAAACCAAACTGCAACCGTTTCAAGACTTTTTCCCCCTCCCTGTCAACAAAATTCTTGCTTTAGTTCGCCTGTGTGTTTCTTCAAATGTTTTCTCCTTTCAAGACCAATTCTTCCGTCAAAAATTCGGTTGCAGTATGGGCTCCAATTTGTCTCCTGTTTTGGCCAATTTGTACATGGAGTATTTTGAGTGTACCCTTTTGCCCAGCATCAAACCGCCCGGAATGATTTGGCTCAGGTACGTAGACGATATCTTTTCGGCGTGGGATGACAGTTGGGGCCCATTTGAAGTGTTCCATGATAAATTGAACCAATTTAACCCGAATCTTAAATTTAAAGTTGAATGGGAAGAAGGACACCAAATTCCTTTCTTGGATATTTTGTTAAGAAGAACTGATGATAATTTATTCTTTACAGTATACCGTAAGCCCACCCATTCAGGCAATTATCTCCACTTTTTTAGCAATCACCCTGACAATGTTAAGAAAAGTGTTGCCTCTGGCCTTTTCTTGAAGGCTTTCAGGATTTGCGGTCCTCAATTTCTGGACCATGAGATTGAGGTGATCAAATGTCAACTTGAGAAGTTGGCTTATCCACCTTGGTTTCTGGACCAAGCCCTCAGTAAGGCTAGGACCAACCATTTTAAAACTTCCGTCCCCTCAAGTTTTCACCGCTCCTTTAAGGACATTTTAAAAATTCCATTCAATAATACCATCAGTTCTTCTACTAAATTGTTTCCTCATGAACGTCTCACTATTGCCTATCACTATCCTAACACCGTGCGTAAGCAAATTGTGAACGTTCAACAAAGACCGAAGGAAGTTGAGTCACCTGGTGTTTATTGTTTGCCCTGCAAAGATTGTGACTTGGTTTACTTGGGTCAAACCGGGAGAGACTTGAACACTAGATTGGCAGAACATAAAAGGTCAATTAGGTATGGGCAAGAAAATTCGGCTGTATTTCTTCATGTCAAAAATAAGAATCATTCTTTCGACTGGGGTAAGGCCAGATTAGTGTTCAAGTCCCACTGTGGTTTCAGGAGGAAAATAGTCGAATCAGCATTAATTGAGGAATGCCCTAATATTAATATTTCTAAAGGGCAGTGGACACCTGACATCATCTCACGCGCAGCAGTAAGTAAGCTGGTGCGGACGTTACGTCCTCCCCTCTCCTCATCCCCTCCTTCCTCCGCCACCCCAGTTTGCCCCGCGCCTGAGTGAGGTCAACTGTCCACATCTCTTCTTACTGTAGTTTATAAGTCCCCTCTGTTCTCTATCTTATGTACTTTCCTGAAGAGGGCTACAGTTGATAGCCGAAATATAGGATTATTCTATATTCGAAGTTTATTCTTTCTCCGACTGTGGGTTCCTGTGTGTCATGTATGTATATATATACATGTATGTATATATATATATATATATATATATACATATATAAATATATGTATATATATATATATATATATATGATTGTATAGAAAATTGTTTGAAATGTACTAAGATCAAAAGATATGCACCTAAACCTGCTCCTATATTATTATATCTCATCCGCAGAAACCTTGGGAAAGAGTGCACATAAATATATTGGACTTACCTATGTCTGAAAATGGTTATAAATATGCATTTGTTGCTATTGATTATCTTTCAAGATTTGTATTTTACAACCCATTCCAAATAAGAGAGCTGAAACAATTACTTCAGTAATCTGTGATCACAATCTGTGATTTTACTACCCCTAAGATCTTAGTTTCAGGCAATGGTATTGAATTTAATAACAACATATTCGAAGAATTATGTAGGTTATTTAAGATTCATAAAGTAAATATACCAGTGAATCATCCTGAGAGCAATGGAGCTGTAGAGAGGTTAAATAAGAAAATTATTACATGTCTTAGAGGTTTGATAAGCACACATAATATAACTTGGGATAATTGGATTCCATGTGGTAAATGTACCTTAAACAACCAAAATAATACAGATACGGGAGAAACACTCCATTTTATTCTTTTTGGGGAAGACAAAATTCTCCGACATGAAATCTTGATTGCAGAGCAAAAACCTGTGTATAATATAGATGATTACATCTCAAATAGGATACATACTTTTCAAGCTATACATCAAAGAGTTAGGAAACACACGAAAGAGTATACATAAGATATGATAAAGCAACAACACAAAGTAGCACATAAAGTAGAAGTAAAAATAATACATTTGGTCACAGCCAAATTACATACAACCCATAGTAAACTTTCACAGAGGTACTCAGGTCTATATTGGATAATTGATTTTGCAGATGGAAATAAATACAAGATCTTACACTTAGAAGCTAGAGAAGTGTCAATTAGACATGTAGATGATTAAAGAAAAATAGGATATAATTTGATGATGATGATAAATGTGACACTGAGGGAAAATATACACAATGTATTAGTTTTGATGCAGAAACCTTAAGTCCAGAGAGATATCAGGAGCATGTTTATAGTATCATGTGTGAGTTGAGTATTACTTCGAATACTTTTTGCAGATAATCCTGGATTTATAATAATTGTTGATATGTATGGTGCTTGCCTGAGATGGGAGACCTGAACTACTGGGATCCTTGGTGTGTCAGACAGCTGTACTAACTGGAGCCTTAGTCAGTCATGAAGACTTGGAACCTTGCTAATATATAAAACATACACAATGTATTAGTTTTTATGCAGAAACCTTAAGTCCAGAGATGTATCAAGAGTATGTTTATAGTATCATGTGTGAGTTGAGTATTACTTCGAATACTTTTTACAGATAATCCTGGATTTATAATAATTGTCGATATGTATGGTGCTTGCCTGAGATGGGAGACCTGAACTACTGGGATCCTTGGTGTGTCAGGCAACTGTACTAACTGGAGCCTTGGTCAGTCATGAAGACTTGGAATATATAATAATAATATATAAGCCAATATATAAGAACAATATATAAGCCAATAAATAAGAACAGTAAGTATTGGCCAATGTTTTCTTTTGTGAAGCATTGGAAATTCTTATGTAGCTTCACTAGACAAAAAGTGAAATACAATTGTGTATTTCCAGCGAGCTCTGTAAGACGGCAGTAGAAAGCGTTTGGTCGGGACGACCAAGTGGTATTTGCCAAGCCCTGTAAGAGGCTGGTAGACAAGTGGGTAGAAAGAGAGGTAAATGACTAGTGTTATATTTTTATAGTTTATGTATTTGCATAATACCCGAAGCCGAGAAGGCAAAGGAGTTGCATAACCTTACTCTCCGCCTAATTGTTTACAAACAATCGCCGGGGGACCCGATTGTATTGCTGTATAATGTTATTTTTTATGCTGATGTAACAATATATAAATTATGTCAGGTGTGCATTGATTTCGAAATTGCTTGAGTACTGCATGCGGGGTTTGTAACAGCCTTTCTGATTGGAGAAAGGGTGGAGGAAGAGAAAGTTCAATTGGTTCACAATTGTAAGATCACGCCCTTAGCGGAGGTACTTAAATATAAAGGTAAAGATCATTGGATTAAAGAAATCATGACGTCATTTCAGAACTGACCTAATTATCAAATTGAGGATTCCTGACGGGATTCCCTTGGTGTAACTTAAAGAACCAAGTGTATTAATATTCGGGAGGAAAGGAAATAAAGATTTGGCTACGTTTAATGTGACTAATCATAGGTAAAAAAGAGAGTGGTGAAAGGAAAGTGTAAAGTAAAAGCACAAAAGAAAGTCGGCCCATAGAGACGATAATAGAATAGTGAAAGGGGACCATAGAGGGCCACAGAAGCTTTTCCATCTCATCGTGAATCTTACTTTTTTATGACGGTGCTCCTCATCCCTGGAGCTTGTTCTTTAACATATGATAAAATCCTGTCCTTATGCATTTTTTTTCTATACAGTTGTACGACTCAATCACAAAAATCTTGCAATGGTGGCCACCTTTTCATGTTTCTCATGCCGTTTTATGATTTCAACCTTATCTTCCGGCGATAAAGCCTTACGCTTAGCACCAGCGAAGCGTGAAAGGGATTTGTTCCGATCCTTACCGGCTTCCACAAGTGGGCTCGGGTCTTGTGTAAAACAGGAAATGGGGTCGCAGATTAGTGATCTTTCCTATCCTTGGGTATCAGAAAGATTTCGGGTTACAATATTTTCGTAGCCTCTGTGGTCGAAAGGATTAAGGCGTTGCTGTAGCAGTGGGTTCGAATCCTACATGCGACTGTCATAAAAATTATCAGATTAATTTCGCTGTCAGTAGCGAATTTCTCTCGTTGTTACAATGGCAATGCGTGAAATGGATTTGTTCCGATCCTTATCCCCTCCCACGAGTGGGCTCGGGTCTTGTATAAAACAGGAAATGGGGTCGCAGATTAGTGATCTTTCCTATCCTCGGGAATCAGAATGATTCCGTGTTACAAGACTTTTGTATCCTCGGTAGTCGAGAGGGTTAAGGCGTTGTAAAGGCTATCTTACCGGTGGCTGAAGCAGTGGGTTCAAATCCTACATGCGACTATCATAAGAATTATGAGATTAATGTCGATGTCATTAGCAAATTTCTTTTATATACAGACATACATACATACATACATACATACATACATACATACATACATACATACATACATACATATATATATATATATATATATATATATATATATATATATATATATATATGTGTGTGTGTGTGTGTGTGTGTGTGTGTGTGTGTGTGTGTGTGTGTGTGTTATTGTAAATTTGAATTTATTGGTAATTTTTTTTCACAGAAATATGGAATGACTATGGGAATCCCCTCTCGCCTGTCTTAAGCAATATCCACACGGAATTTTTTGAAAAGGAACTATTGTGTAAAATTTGCCATTTAATGCGATATTGTATAGATATGTAGATGATGTTCTTTGCCTGTGGCCATGGACTGAAGACCTTGATGCTTTTCTATAATCTCTTCATAACTTGTTTCCCTCCATTAATTTTACTATAGAATTAGAAAATAATAATAAATTGCCCTTTTTAGATTGCCTTATCCATAGAGAAGGTAATGTTTTTAAATTTAGTATTCATAGAAAATCGACAAATGTGTTTTCTTATATTCATTATTACTCTGCACACAAAGAAAAAGTAAAAAAAAAAAATATATATATATATATTTTCTTCCATGTTCTTACGTGTCTTGTGTATATGCAGACCGGAAGTCATTGATGAATAATTTGATTTTATTGTTAACCTAGGTTTAGGATTAAAGTACCCTAGAACATTTTTAGATAACGCTCTCTCTTTGGCGATTTTTTTTTTATAGGAATCAACCCCCTCCCCCTTTTGACACTAAGAACCTTTTAGTATTACCTTACAGTAACAATCTTTCTCAAGTTCCTCATCTAATTAAAACATGGAATATCAAAGTAGCTTTTAATAACCCATGTACTTTTAAGAAATTAATAATTAAGAATTCTCCCGCTGATTCGGATGGCTGTATATACAAAATCCCTTGCAGATATTGTGGAAAGTATTAAATTGAACAAACGGGCAAAGAACTCAACTAGAATTAAACAACATAAATATAGTGTTAAAACAGCACAAGAATCCAATGCTCTATTTGTTCACATGTAAAATTTCAATCATTGTATTAATTGGACTAACGCTTCCGTTATTATTTCTTGTAATTCATTTCTCAATAGAAACATGATAAAAAGTATAGTGTGGGGGCTGAGGTATCAGTCACTTCACCTTTTTGCAAAAGTTTGATTTTTGGTACTATTTTGAAGCTTAGGGCCTAAGTAAAAATTTTGGTCCGAGTGGACAAAGATCACATGGGGTCTTCATACATTCCCGCCATTTTCCAAGATGGCCGCCATCAAAATCTAATAATGTCAATATCTCGGAATCTATTCAACTTAGAAACATGAATTTGGTATCTATACCTAGGTTTTCATGGTCAAGAAATCAGATAAAACGTTACAGTACAATTTCGCAGAATTATGCATGTAAACTATTGAACACATATGAACGTAAACTCTATAAAATACCATGAATATAAACCGAACAGTCTGTTTTCCTTGTTCTTAGTGATGTTTCATTGATTAGCTAAGTGCAACTAAAGATCATTATTCATTCGCACTACAATGATGGTAATTTAGTTAGGACATTTGCACTTGCATAAACGTGAGCACTTCAAGTCAGCCTTTTTGCACTTGCATGACGAGCAGGGTTTTGTGCACGCGCATTTCACGTCTAGATCAAACATATCCCTGGTAAGGGGCAACGTGGTCCATATGGGAACCAGTTGGCCATCTCTTTCCATCCATCCATGATTGCTTGGGCTTGGGACTTGTGCCAGTAGCTCGTGCGCTGTGGTCCAGATGCTCGCCTGGAAGACACTCATTTTGAGATGTTGGTCCAGCGCATCACTTGTAGGCGGTATTCTTTCCACATTCCGAGTCCTGTGACAGAAAACCCTCATTCGAACAAGGTCAACGTTGGTGTCATCAGTGATAGGTTCGTCGGAGTACATTCTGCAAACAAAGTGACTCACCACTTCCCTCAACTCTGGCGATCTAAGAAACGGTGTGCTAGCAATTGTCGCAAACTCATTCAAGAGGGATGGAACCTCATCTTTCTGCTTGAAGCAGCATCGCTTGCCTTTGTATTTGAAAAATGACGTGCTGTCTGACCCAGTGAATGCATGAAAGAGAGCCAAGGCTTTGCACGTTGTCGCACCCAAACTTGAGGCAATGCTGTTGAGGGATATCATGTTGACTGTCTTTCCTGTTTTAAAAGAAATCCAGATTTCTGACTCCGGATTGACAGCCTTGATGTGGTGGAAGTTACACAGAAGTATTACGACAACGTCTGTGTCGCCAGTATAGACCATTCCCTGTGATGAATATTGGAGGGCATGGAGAAGATGTACCAGGACACGAGTATCTGCCTCCTCATGATTACATCGTCCCATGGGGGGTCCATTCCCTGCATTGAGGACTTGGTCACCAGAAGTTATATAAACCTGTTTGCCATCATGGAATGGTATTTGCACAATGCTAGTTGACAGGAATGAGAAGAGCTCTTTTTTATTTTCGGCATTAGACAAAAAGTTTTGCCAATTTCCAGGTACTTTGGCAGAACCACATACTCGCTGTCGTGTGCTTTTCCTCGCTTTTCTCTTATGGTCGCTTTGATTGACATTGAGCGATACTGATCCCATACAATATCCACTCTCGCTGCTCTTTTCAACTTATGCTGGATTCTTGGGCAGAAACCTTTGGTGAAATATTCAGCAAATGTTTTGCCTTGGACAGCTGTACCAGGAAGAGAGTGGATCAGTGCACCGCCATCAATAACAATGACCCCATAATCATCTGGTGCGACGAGCTCCTCATCCGCAGAAAGTCCAGTACTTGCACTTGCTTCCATAATGCAGGTTAATAAATCTGAGTTGTTGCAAGAGTTGATGGACCCTTCAGAAGCCAGTGCAGGTGGTGATGAGGAGGATTCATGACGGAAAAATTCCTCCAAGTTTCCACCCCGGCTATCAGACATAATGAATGCTTGTCCATAGAGATCTGTATGTTGTTCGAAGTGTTGCACTTTCTTCTGAGCTGCTGTCTTTTTTCGAGTTTTCTCCTCATGGAACAGCAGGAATTTGTTTTTCTTGATCGGAGCTCGCAGCGGTACTTTTTTTTTGTGTCCAGCACATTCTTCTGAAAATGGTCATACTGCTCTTCTCCTCTTGATTCCAAGACTATGACAGATGTGGCGGCGGACTTGCCAACACACACTTCATTGTCTAATGTAACTAGATCTGCACTACTCTCTTCAAATGGATTCCCTCTGCTTAGCAGCACATCCATGAGATTTGTGACATGACGACTAAAGCGGTGCTGGGATGCACTCCCCTCCTCGTGATGAGGGAGCTCTTGACCTCCGTCGTCATCCACATCAGTGAATTGCTCTAGAACACGGCTAATTTCTGGACCAGTTGCAATCCAGCGTTTTAGCATCTCAGGGTTCTCTGTGATCCCGATCACTCCCCCAACTCCTTTCACGCGTTTGTTGGCCTGCTCGTGTGCATGATCAATCGGAATGGAGGAGTAACGATGATTGCTTCGACTTATTGTCCAATGACCTGCTTCAAACTCCTCTTGGATGCTAGAAGGAAGACTTTCAAGGTCTCTGATGAACACGGAAACCCACCTTGCATAATTCTGGTGATCAAGTGCAAAGAACAGAAGCACTAGTTTTTTTCAGAGTAGCCACCATAAGTTTGAACTTTCGCTCTCTGTGCGATCTAATAAACATGAAGATTAACTGTTCGTACTTGTGAATGAGCAACCAGAACTGCACTGTTGGCTTCTCTTTGCAAGCTCCAGAGACCCAGTCCTCGAAGGTCATTTCACTTCCGCCGTCTTCATAGGCTAGTTTCAGTAGACTATGGAGCACCACTACAGTAATCTGGTGAGCATACCGTGTTCTCATTGGATCATTTGCTCTCAAGTAAGATGTCGCTGCAGTTACTGTCAAGGCAATGCCAGCCTCTGCTAAGGCTTCAGGCCATCCAGACCCTCGTAGGAAATCTTCCATAGTCGCCCACAAAGCCATTTCGATGTGGAGCCCTCCCAACATCACCAGAAACCTATCTTCTCCAAAGAGTTCCGGAAAGGTCCATTGCATTTTATTAGCAATATCAAAGAATGATTAGTCCACTACCATGATTGGAATTTGCTGTGAGTTGAGGAACTCGGTTGTTTTCTTGATCAGGTGCATTCCATGTTGAATCATTTTCGGTGTGGCTGCTTTATCACGGAATAGCGGCAGCATGGCTTCAATACATTTCTTTGTTGGTCCCACAGCATCCGATCGAGAAGCATGATATGCTGACCACATAATTGGAGGATCAGTTTCACTTTCAAAATCGATTTGCATATTTTCCTGCACCCTGCTCATCCAGGCCTTTTCATGTTGTTCCTCCTTGTCAAATGACGTCATGTACTGTGGCTGCACGTCTTTCACAGGAGGTTGGATGACAAGATTCCGGCTCATAGGTGGAACAAAAGTGTACAGAGGAGGAAGCATTGGCCCCTTGCTTGATGCTGGTCGTTGGAAGTTGATTTCCATAGGCTCTTGGTCCAGTCCTGGGTCTTCTACTGAAGGAAACTGAAACATGGAGATACCTGTTCCATGGAAAGAGGATGTGGCTGTCCTTGATGTAGGATTGTGATCTATATTGTCAAGTGCTGCAACCGTAAAAATGTTATGACGAAGGTTGCTAGGACAAACTATATCAGCGTTGGCATGTGCTCTTTCAGCAGTAGCTTGTGCATAGCCAAATTCAATGGTAAGCACTCTCTTATATGACACGCTAAGGCAATACTGATGTAGCAGTTGTACCAGTTTCTTGCTCCTTGTTTGCGAATGGAGTTCTAAGGCCAGAAACACTGCAAGAGGAGGCTCACATCTCCGGTTTGCAGGAAGTGAAATGATGTTCAACATGGTAAGTTGACTCATGGAGAGAACTGCCCTGGAATTGTCTTGCATAGGAGATGATTTAGGACCATTAAGCACTTGACGAAAAAAAATATTTCAGCCTTATTGGAACAGCAGATTCCTCACAACCTTCAGGAAACGACCCCTTGAAATTGAACGCAGTATCATGATCCAAAACAGCTTTACGTAGAATTGATGCTGCCAAGAGTAAGGTACGTGATTCTTCCTCTGGTGTCTGGCTCGCGCTAGAGATGATTTTTCGAGCCGTCTCTGAGCACACAAGGAATACTCGATTTCGGACCCCTTTTTCTTCTGTCAGATGTGGGAAGTGGTCAAGTACTCTCTCTTTCAGGCGTGTGCAGTTCACCGTCTTACGAATCCCATGCTGTCCTAACCTTTCTGTCATCATATCTGTCAAATCTTGGAGAGCAAAGATTCTACATCCTCTAGCAATTTCTTCACTGACGAACTGTAGTAGCTCATTTTCTACAGTAATTTCAGTGTTTTGGTGGACTTGACCTTGTTTTGTACTCATTATCATGTCATAATGCCGACGGTTGAATTTAGTGTAGCAATTTCGATGGTACTTAGCTTCAATAGCTACCAAATCTCCTTCTGCAAGCCGTGCTACAATGCGATCCTCTCCCAATGAAACTGCTTTATCATGGATGTCCTTGGTGAGGGAAACTTTTTGGAATGAATGGTCATCTTTACTCGTTGATTCATTATAGAAGAGGCATAAATTTCGATTAGTTTCTGTGCTTGATCTTCTTGGTCGTTTTCGTAGAGGTGGTAAGCCTTTGGAATAACGTGCTTTGGCCCGGTCAAGTGCTGATGCCTTGTACAACTGACGACATGTTTTGTGCCAGGATGCTCGATTAGCTTGCATAGATGCTTCATCTGAAAGTTCCAAGTTTGGGTGAGGTGAAGCATCAACATCTCGGAATTGATTCACAAGGCTGATAATATCTTTGTATGCTTCCGCCCCACGTACACCAACCGGGTTATCAAGAGGACAGACAAGTTCTTCGTTTGTTTTTTGTTGGCAGAGGACACACAACTCACAGTTCATTGTCTCAGCCATCACACTAGCCTGGGAAGAGAAGAAAATACATGTAAGTATATAATAACCGAGTATATCTGATTCCTTGACCATAAAAACCTAGGTATAGACACCAAATTCATGTTTCTAGGTTGAAAAGTTTCCGAGACATTGACATTATTAGATTTTGATGGCGGCCATCTTGGAAAATGGCGGGAATGTATGAAGATTCCATGTGATCTTTGTCTACTCGGACCAAAATTGTTACTTAGACCCTAAGCTTCAACCTGGTACCAAAAACTAAACTTTTGCAAAAACTTGAAGTGAAAATGAAAATTCGCTTATGGTGGGAACCACACTATAGTATTATAAAACATTCTGAAGGTTCTAATCTTAATATCAGTAATGACATTTATAGATTAAATAAATTCATCATTAACAAAATTTGTAATCAGGTTGTAAGTGACCTCAATTTGGTGAATTGTGCTGCTCTCTAGATTTTCTTTTTATTGGTGACTTTTTGTACTAAGATTTATTCTTCTTTTGTGACTTTTTGTACTATGCCAGTTCCTTTCCTAGTGTATAATCTTGTGATATCTTGTACTATGCCAGTTCCTTCCCTAGTGTATAGTCTTGTTACTTTTAAACCTCTTTGTAACACCAACTTTTATGTATTCCCCTGAAGATGTGAATAACACGAAAGCGCTTGGGGATTACTGTTTCCTTCCGATTTCCTTGGTGGTTACCAGCAAAATTTGTGGATCACGTGTTGTTTTAGCGATCTTTCTGCAATATATATATCTTCTTACCTTCTTACCAGTCTCCTGTTAAGCATTAAAGCTTGTCAGTCGTTCTGATCCTGTCCTCATATAGATGCTGGTGTTCGATGTCTTCAAGATTCTCTCCCCTGGCTTCCACTGCTCTACTAATGTTGTCCCTTCTACTCACTCTGAGTCTACCTACTGATCTTGTTCCTTCAGGTCTCCACTCATAATATTTTCTTGGATATCTATTTATGTTCATTCTTTTCGTATGACCAAATCATCGTAGTTGTCCTTTTTCAATGAATTTTAGAATATTTTCCATTCCTAATTCTTGTCTGATGGAAACATTCCGGATTTCTGGTGACATTCATTATTAATCTTAAAACTTTCATTTCTGTTGCTTGAATTTTATTTCCAACCTTGGTGGTAAGAGATCAAGCCTCGTGCCCACTTGTAAGTATAGGTCGTAGTATACTCGTATATAAGATGATCTTTACTTTCCTTGGTACGTGGCAGCCTTTAATGAGTGGATATAGTAAGTAGAGAGTCGCATTAAACTTCGTGATCCTGTTATTTATCTTAATCAAGGTGTCATTTTCTGTGCCGAAAACTACTCCTAAATGTCTAAACTGATTTGTTTGGTTCAAAATTGCATTTCCTAATCTCACATGCATGTCTTCTTGATTTCTACTCAGCAGCATAACCTCTGTTTTTCCCTTGTTAATTTTCATACCTTTGGCTGATAATTCTTCATTCCAAACTAAAATGAACCTCTGTAACACTTCTTCAGTTTCTGCTATCAATGCCAGATCGTCTGCGCAGCCAAATATTTCTCCTTTCGCTCTTCTTGTCACTAACTTTCCACAATAGTCCATGAAAATGATGAATAAGACTGGGGAAAGCACACTACCTTGTTTTACTCCTGAAGTTATATTGAGCCATTCCCCATTTCCCTGCTGGGTCTTAACGCGGCATGCATCGTTTATGTACGTCCTTTTTATTGTCCTTTTAAGTTTGGGAGGAATGTTATACTCTTCGTTATCCAAGATGCACCACAAGATCTTTCTAGGAACCCGATCGAATGCCTTTTCTAGGTCGACGAAGGCTAAGTAAACTTTTCTATTCCATTCCCAGTTTTTCTCAGACAGCATTTTTAAAGCAAAAATTAGATCGATGGTAAATGTCCAGGTCTAAAATCATATTGCCGTTCGCCGAAGCTGTCCTCTACTGTCCCCCTTAATCTCTTTTCTAACATTCTTTCATAAATTTTTGCTATATGTGGTATTAAGGCTATTCCTCTGTAGTTTTTAGTCAGTTTTGTCTCCTTTGTTTTTATATATAGGGCATATTATTGATCTATTCCAGTCTTTAGGTACTCTTCCTTCATCCCAGCATTTTTTCAAGATGTCCTTTACCCATAGAATTCCATCTTCCCCGATGTTTTTTAAAAACTCAGATGGAATCATGTCTTCTCCTGCTGCTTTGCCATTTTTCATTCGATTTAAAGATGATTTTATCTCTTCAGCGGTAATTGAGTCTTCGCCCGATTCTTAGAGTTCCTCTACATTGTGTTCTGGCTCATTTTGTTCTACATTATTTGGTATATTCAACAAGTTTTCGAAGTAGTTTTTCCAACTACTGTCAATTTTCTCGGCGTCTGTTAGTAGCTCTTCTCCATTTTCATCTTTAACAGCATATGATGGTGGTGCTGATTTCTTTTTGTATTTTTAGCCAAGTTGTAAATTAGCTAGTAAATCCTGTGCAAGATCTCTCCCAATTTTCTTCCATGTTTTATCTTTTTTCCTGGTTCTTTACTCTCTCCGCTTCTTTTCTAGCTTGAATGTATTCCAGTCTATCGTTCATTTGCCTTATTCTCATCCATTTCCGAATTTTTCTCATTTTTATTTTGACAGCTTTTTTTACCTTTTCTGTCCACCAGGGTGTTTGCTTTTTCTTCTTACCGTATGGTGTCTTACATTGGACTACTTCCTCTGCAATTTTTGTGACAGTTGAATGGTAGGCTTTCCAGTCCTCATCTAAATCTTCTGTTCTAGTATATTCTGTTCTACTCTCTATCAGTCTGCGATGGAGCTCCTCTTTACAGCTTTCAATTTTCAAATTTTCTACCAAGAATCGTTTTGCAGCTTTACATTTCAGAGATTTTGGTTTGGTAAGTTTTAGTTTGGCTACAACCTGCCTATGGTCTGAATCATGTGAAACCGATGATGTGCTTTTCATATCTCTGATTTTGTTGTTGTTGTTATTTGTTAACATTAGATCAATCATGGACTTGTTTGTATATTCATGTTGTGTACTATTCCATCTGTACCACGTCCATTTATGGTTTTCTTGATGCTCATAAAAGCTATTCATGACACTCATGTTATTTAACACACAAAAATCGAGGAGCCGTTCACCTGCAAGGTTCTTTTCCCCAATGCTATGCGCTCCTATGACATGTTCGTTCTTGTCCAATATGTCCATGTCACCCATGATGATTACATTATCGTCGTATGGCAAGTCATTTCTAACATTCTGTAAGTCTTCATAGAATATTTCCCTTTCATCTACCGGTCTTCCTTGTTGTGGGGCGTAGACTTGTACAAAACTTAAATTTAGTTCATTTGTTTTAATAGAAAAAGCCAAAATCCTCTCATTTTTCTGTTTTACCCTGCTGATTCTTTGTGCTAGTTCTTCAGGTAACAATACTCCCACTCCATGTCTGGTATCTGCACCACCACTATATATTAGCTGGTAGTTATCATGTAAGATCTTACTGCCTTCGCTTGCAAGTCTTGTTTCACATAAACCAAGCATGTAAATTTTTATTTCCTTCATCAGTAAAATTCAGTTCTTCTTCCTTTGCTCTAAGCGTTCCCACAATTAAAGTAGCAACACGTAAAATTTTCCTGGAGCGTCCATTTCCGCGCAGTCAGTGATTATTATTGACGTCAGGGTTCCGAGGCAAAACGTGAGTTTCTTGAGCATGATCATAAGTTTGCTGGCTTGCTAGGCCTGTCGCAGATTTCGAGACTGTTGATTAGTACCTTTTGGCCTCCACTTCCCTACGGTTATAGGTCTGTCTGCACAATTAAAGTAGCAACACGTAAAATTTTCCTGGAGCGTCCATTTCCGCGCAGTCAGTGATTATTATTGACGTCAGGGTTCCGAGGCAAAACGTGAGTTTCTTGAGCATGATCATAAGTTTACTGGCTTGCTAGGCCTGTCGCAGATTTCGAGACTGTTGATTAGTACCTTTTGGCCTCCACTTCCCTACGGTTATAGGTCTGTCTGCACCAGACCCAAGTAAAGAAGCCAGTAGGGACAAGCCGTCGCATTTCGTCAAAGTTAGGCAGTCTTTAGTTAAAGTGGGTGCAAACCCTTGGACCGCGACGGCAATATATATATATATATATATATATATATATATATATATATATATATGTATATGTATATATATATACTGTATATTTATATATATATGTATATATATATATACATATATATATATATATATATACATATATATATACATATGTATATATATATATATATATATATATATATATATACATACATATACCAAAGGCTTTTACCCCCTTATACGGGGTGTAGCCAAAAAGAAAAAGGCATAGAAACCACTCTCACCTATTCCATCCCTACATATTCCACTCCCCTCCACCCTCCTCCCTCCCTCTCATCTTGGCACCTCCTGGATGATGGGTCATCCCTGCATCCTGTCCAGCGCCCTGGGTCAGAAGCAGTGTTGTAAGACACAGCACGTCCACAGCAAGGCCGCTTCATTAATTCGGCGACCCCCCCCCTCTTCGTCCCCTCATGCAGAAAAGGAGAAGACGGGGAGAAATCCCCTCGGGCTGCGTCAAATTTCTCATACATACTTCCTCAACCCCCATCCCCCACCCAATTTGCTGTTTTCTAGGTAAAAATCGTAGTGGAGAAATGATGGTGGAGATGTGTCTTGAAAGAGAGTTGATGATAGCAAATACAGTGTTTTGAAAGAAAGTCAAGCATAAGTACACATGGGAGAGGGTGGTGTATGGAAGGGTGGCAGATAGAGCGTTAATGGACTATATAGTGGTTACCAGGAGTATGGTAGGAAGAGTTAAGGATAATTTTCTGGTGGAAAGTAAATTGAGAGTGGAGAATACGTGGAGAAAGAGGAAAAGGGTAGAAGGTAGGGAGGTACTTAGAGTGAACTGCTTAAATGAGGAAAAAAAGGAGAGTGAGTATATGAAGAAGCTGAGAGAGGAGTGGGAGGGAGTAAAGGATAGAGTAGAACTAGGAGTGGAGGAGGAATGGGGAT
>NC_134802.1:4138608-4141108 GCF_046742065.1 Oratosquilla oratoria | reverse complement strand
AGTTTTGAGCTTTCTTCCAGGAGGGAAATAGCTGTCGATCACGAGTCCAACACGTGATCTAAAGACCAAGGTGAATCACACACACACATACTCGTATGACCCATAGATCGGTCATAAGAGCTTTGAACTCTCTTCCGGGAGGGAAATAGCTGTCGATCACGAATCCAACACGTGTTCCAAAGACCAAGGTGAATCACACACACACTGACAACGAGCTCGACGGAGACATATGCGCGAAACTGATACGTAGTGAAGCCAATGACTAGAACTCAACTCAGACTTACCAAGTGAACAGTGACTCAACCACTACGTCATCAAGAGAGATATAAGTTGAGCACAGTTTCTTATATTTGTATGTTCGAGTTACATACATATACACGAATCTTATGCTCAACCCATCCCCGCTATCATGGTGCAATGGTAGCATGTACGCGTGGGTAAGTGTTATACACACACACACACTGAATGGTCCCCAGTGCAGACATTAATCTTTTTCAACCACATTAACTTTTCACTTTAATTCCATGTCGTCACGATCGAGACTGATAACGAGCTCGACGGAGGCATATGCGGAAGCTGATACGTAGTGAAGCCAAGGACTCGAACTCAGCTCAGACGTACCAAGTGAACAGTGACTAACCACTGCGCCATCAAGAGACATATAAGTTGAGCACATTTTCTTATATTTGTATGCTCGAGTTACATATATATACACGAATCTTATGCTCAACCCATCCCCGCTATTATGGTGCAATGGTAGTATGTACGCTAGCAATTTCTCCCCTTGTACATCTCATCACCTTACATTTACCCACATTTATCTTCAGCTTCTTTCTTTCGCACACCTTCCCAAACTGTGTTCCTAGCTTCCTCAATCCCTCCTCTGATCCTGCTACAAGCGTAGTGTTATCAGCAAGCAACAACTGGCTTATCTCCCACTTTTTTCCAATTTCTTTAACTATCTCCAATCCCCGACACACTACCCTTGCATTTACCTCTCGCATCTCCCATCCATGTATAAATTGAATAGACAGGGCAACATAACACATCCCTGACGAAGTCCCACCTTTACCTAAAACCACTCTCTCTCTCTATTTAATGATTCTAACACAATTTCTACTACTCTCGTAAAAACTCTGCTCTTAACAGCTTTCCTCCTATCCAATATACTTATAATACCTCTCACAGTGCCTTCCTGTCTACCTTATCATAAACCTTTTCCAAATCAATGAAGGCCCAAAAAACATCCTTACCTTTTCCTAAAGCTTTCTCACATATTTGTCTTACCACCAAAATCTGATCCACATAACCCCAGCCCGTCCTAAACCCACACTGTCCCTCACCAATTACTCCCTCTATTCCTCTTCTAATCCTCTCAATCAAGACCTTCCTATAAGCCTTTCCAACTTAAACTGATCCCTCTAAAACTGCAACACTTACACTTCTCCCCTTTTATCTTTTAAAGTGGAACTATACAGGCACTCCTCCAGTCTTCAGGCACTCTACCCTCTCTTAAACAAACATTATTATTATTGTTATTATTATTATTGCTATTATTATTATTATTATTATTATTATTATTATTATTATTATTATTATTATTATTATTATTATTATTATTATTATTATTATTATTATTATTATTATTATTATTATTATTATTATTATTATTATTATTATTATTATTATTATTATTATTATTATTATTATTATTATTATCATTATTATTATTATCATTATCATTATTATTACTATTATTATTATTATTATTATTATTATTATTATTATTATTATTAATTTATTATTATTATTATTATTATTATTATTATTATTATTATTATTATTATTATTATTTATTATTATTATTAATATTATTATTATTATTAATATTATCATTATTATTATTATTATTATTATTATTATATTATTATTATCATTATTATTATTATTACTATTATTATTATTATTATTATTTATTACTAATATTATTATTATTATTATTTATTACTATTATTATTATTATTATCATTATTATTATTATTATTATTGTTATTATTATTATTATTATTATTATTATTATTATTATTATTATTATTATTATTATTATTATTATTATTATTATTATTATTATTATTATTATTATTATTATTATTATTATTATTATTATTATTATTATTATTATTATTATTATTATTATTATTATTATTATTATTATTATTATTATTATTATTATTTGAGTGCATACAGGGTTTAGGAAGAAATGTCAATGTAATAGTACTGATGATTGATTGATTGATATGGTTTAACGTCACACACTCCCCCCCACTATCGGGAGGCTAGGACGGTGCCCCTCACAGGGGGCTTTGTAGCGTGGAATTTAATGACCCATGCCCTTGGTTCAACTTCGCTGGTGGCAGGATCGAACCGCCCTCACCTCAACCTTCGCCGCAAGTAACGACGCCCACCTTAATGCTAGGGTGGGAAATGGTCCAATCGATGG
>NC_134802.1:4116108-4126108 GCF_046742065.1 Oratosquilla oratoria | reverse complement strand
GAGAACATAAAGGAGAATAAAATGATTCAAGGTAGCCACCAATGAGCAGAATATATAAGAAACTACTATTCTCCTATATAATCTGTGTCTGAAAAATAAAGGAATATCATGAAAACAAACTAGTGCAGAATGGCCAATAAGCAATGCCAGTGACCCTACTGTAAGACTTAATAGTGGCAGACAGCAGTATAGGATACGACGCGACGGTTTGGAGAACTTGACTTAGCAGACGACCAATTCCATATCGCCATAGAAACATATCATGGCGTACGTGACGTCATAAAAAATGTCGCAGTATTCCAACCAGGAGAGGGCTAAACTGGGCACAATATTTCTTACGGGGTACAACTTGGGTTACAAGGCTTTTGATAATACTGTAATATTTTTGCTGTTTGGCAAGTGTACAGCAAAGCCAGACTAGATAGAGAATAATGTGCTTAGAAAAAGGAGATGTTGGCAACAAAAATCATAGCGGAGGGAACGGAAAGGAAAGTGTCTTACGTATCTGGAATATTGTCAAGCATAACAATGGGCGTTCGCACAATTAGCTCGGGTGGTTATCGGTCCCATGTAAAAAGGAAACTGGCAGTGCTGCAAATGAGAACGAAGCTCGTTGGAGCTTTTTCTAATACTTAAAAAAGCTCTAACGAGCAAGGCGTTGTACAACCAACAAAGGCGTCCTCAAATAGTGTTCACTCTGCCAAAGCTGTTTGCAGTTGCCATCTTCAGACATTGTGGAAATTGTTTCTACTTACGCGCAATTAGCTGTGCTGAAGAACGGGAAAAGGTTTCATACAACAGTGAAGGAAAAAATTATGAAAAGGTGACCCGTAGAATTTTAATAGCACCAGGCTGGTGAAAGAATGTGTGCACATTTCAATCCTTTCGTCGTGTAGAAAGTTTCTCTCAAATAAACAAAATCGCCTTTCGCCTGACAGAAAATACATACTTAATAAGTAAAGCATCAATTTAACTCTTGTTGCATTATATGAATTAGATTCCAGATAGTCTTGTTTTGGCGGAAGGGCTTCATCTGGACCAAATCGTTTTGGAGGACAGCAAACGAGCTAAATCGAGATTACAAGAAACAAATGTAGGGAGGAAGGAAGGGAAGAAGGAAGGAAGGAAAGGAAGGAAGAAAGAAAAGGAGAGAGGGAGGGAGGAAGGAAGGAAAGAAGGAAGGAATGAAGGAAAGGAAGGAAGAAAGAAAAGGAGAGAGGGGGGGAGGAAGGAAGGGAGGGAGGAAGGGAGGGAAGAAGGGAGGGAGGAAGAAAGGAAGGAAGAAAGGAAGGAAGGAAAGAAGGAAGTTAAGTGAAGGAAGAAGGCGATGGCCTTATGTAAGCGATGATACCGGAATGTACTGTACATATTATGTAAGAATACTCCGAGATGGATAAGTTGTTTAGAACTATATATGTAATAGTCTGCATACATCATGTTTACAGATAAGACGTGCATGGCTATTCGGCTAATAACCTGGTGACAATCAGGCATACTTGAATAAAGTGGCATTGCACATGAGGCGCTCTATGTCAGATAGGAGTAGACGCCAAAACCATGTTTTAAGTTATCGCTGTCCAAATTTTGACTAAATGAGGCGCTAAAAAAAATTTTTTTTTTGAGGCGCTTGTGTCTTCGCCTGTCTGGCACGAAGCGCCTCATATCGTAAAAGTATACAGGTATTAATGTAAATAGATGTAATATACAAAGAGGAATACACTTGATATTTGAATTTAGCAAACGACATAGTTCAACTAAGATATATTTTGACTTTTGAACATCAGATATATTTATATATACAGTAATCATCTTCAAGTAAACATATTTTGTCAATATAACTATCAATACAACAACAACGATAGATATGTTTGCGTATGATATGTCTTGGGTTGTAACTGAATGTTCGCAGCAGAAAATAGACATGTGTAAATACAGACTTCGCACTGTGCGTATACGTTAAGGGCCATTTACACTGTCAAACGGTTTGTCAAACCAGGTTTGTCAAACCAGGTTTGTCAAACCAGGCTTGTCAAACAATTGTTTGAAGTTATTTTTGATCGTGTGAATGGGGTAATTGGTTGTCAAACACGTTTGTTAAACGTGTTTGACAACCAGATACCTATTCATACGGTCATATATCACTTCAAACGCTTGTTTGACAAACCAGGTTTGACAAACCGTTTGACCGTATAAGTGACCCTTTACACATACAGGAAAGAATGAGTGAAGAAAGACTAGTAAAAAGGTATGGAAGGCAGATGTGGAGGAATGAACATGAAGGGACGTCCTAGGATGAGGTGGAGGGATGGGGTGAAGGGGGCTTTGGGGAAGAGGGGAATGTCTGTTGAGGAAGGACGGGAGAGGACAGAAGGCAGGGGTCAATGGAGAATGGTTGTATGTGGATGATGTTGTGATGCATGAGGTGGAATGGGCGGGGGGATGGGGGGTGAGGTAGTATGTGTGAGCAAAATTTGACGCAGCCCGAAGGATTTCTCCCCGTCTTCTCCTTTTATGCATGGGGGGACGGAGAGGGGGTGGGGTCGCCGATTTAATGAAGCGGCCTTGCTGTGGATGTGCTGTGTCTTGCGACACTGCTTCTGACCCAGGGCAGTGGACAAGGTGCAGGGATGACCCGTCATCCAGGAGGTGCTAAGATAAGAGGGAGGGTGGAGGGGTGTGGAGTGTATTCAGGGATGGAATGGGTGGGAGTGATTTTATGCCTTTTCCTTTTTGGCTACCTCCCTTGTAAGGGGAAAAAGCCTTGGTATATGTATGTATGTACACATACAGGTGTCACAACGCATACGACCTATGTATCTTTTTGAATATATTACTTTGATCATCAATTTATCTATATTGTATCACCGAAAGACATGTATGACTCAAAGGAAGTGCCGATATATGTAGTGATGTACGAATTAATGTAAACGTACATTATGTATTAAAATGATGTAGACATAATATGCAGATTAGAAATAAGCTTTCATGAATACAGAACTGTAGTTGCTTAATTGTATTTGTAAAAATGCTTTAGATTATGTCAAAAATACTTAAGTAAGGGATATGCGGACAACCATGGGAATAGTGGAGTGCACTATTAAGGTAACAATCGCACGACTAGTAGCCGATTAAGGGTTATGAAGACAAAAATATGTTATTTATACACTGAACGTGAAAGAACACACACGCATACACACATACACGAACACACAAACACACACACACCGGTGCCACGGTTGGTAGAGACTCAGACTGTCAGTACGGAGGTAACGGCGGTACCTGGTTCGAATCCTGCCCAGGGCTGAAATTATTTCAGTATCGCTGCGCTTCGAGTCGTTACTCCAACTCTCGTGGGCGGGGAGTTGGGTGTGTGTGTGCGTGTAAGGTCATAGCATTACCTATAGATCGGACATACGAGCTCTGTGCTCTCTTCCGGGAGGGAAATAGCTGTCGATCACGAGTCCAACACGTGATCAAAAGAGACCAAGGTGAATCACGCATACACAAACATACACACACACACACACACACACACACACACACACACACACACACACACACACACACACACACACACACACACACACACACACACACACACACACACACACACACACACACACACATACACACACACACACAAACACACACACACAAACACACACACACACACACACACACACACACACACACACACACACACACACACACACACACACACACACACACACACACACACAAACACACACACACACACACACACACACACACACACACACACACACACACACACACACACACACACACACACACACACCACACAAACACACACACACACACACACACACACACACACACACACACACACACACACACACACACACACACACACACACACACACACACACACACACACACACACACACACACACCTGTAGAACCTGTATAATGCCGTTCTGGGCACACTACTGTGCCCGTGGTCACTGATGCACCGCCACTCTAGTTGCTCCCGATTGCCTGTTGTTGTGCCAGTTGGTCCAGGACACTGTTGCTTGATGTACTCATGTGGTGCTGGGGCAGATTGGGCTGATTCGGTATTTTCCAGAGAAATTTATCCATTTGGATTTTGAATTTCTCTGCAAAATATGAGTGGGTGAGTCACGCAGATATCTTGGAAGAGCACTGGAAAGAAGAGGTCCTTTTGTCACAAAATCATTGTCTTTAAACATCTTGACTCTTTTAGCTGCTCTGGGGTGTGTTCTCTCCACATGGCAGAGTCATCCCAGTTGCTGGTGTGTTGTGGTGCTGATGTTTAGATTATTTGTTGCGCAGTGTTACGCATTTGTCTCATGCGTATTAATAGTGACGAAAGACTATTTACCGTACGTCTGACAAACGTACACACCTTTCAAATCTCTACTTTAATTATACATAAACTTCCTGGATAACATACAAATGCATTGTTGAGTATATGTAATTTCATGTAAATTCTCCTTAAAAGTAGAAGTATTAACGGTAGGTTCTCATAAAAACATGTCAAAATATTTATATACAGGATGTGTCGTGTTGGAACCTTCCAAGAGTTGTTCGAGAACTGATAATGTCTTCGGCTTAAAAGATTAAGAACTTTATTTTATTCATAGCCGCTTAATATTATTGCATGTTTCTATTATCTTATTTCCTTATCTTTGGATGTTGTATATTAAAACTTACTTTTCATTTTTACCGGTTACTATTTTTTACGTTAATGGACAACGGCTTGAACAACTCTACTTAATAATATTGTTAATTTTCCTTGTAAAGGTTTAGAATCAGTATTATAAATCTTAGCATATGAGGCGCGCCGCGACAGAAGGGTACTAAGCGTCATAGAGGGCAAAATGGCGTTTTTTGTCTCATCAGCTGCTCCCGGTCTCGATCTACATTATGGTACAGATAGCACCCATCTTCCACCATCCTGTAAGGTCCAAAATTCCATTGTTTACAACGGTACGTTTTCCTTAGCGACTCCTCGGTGACTCGGTGGGGGAATGCGTGTATGTAGAAGGGTACTATCTCCACCCGGCTAATGGGAGACGGCTGAATGCTGTGACGTCAGAGCGCCGAGCCAATGAGAGAGCCGCATTTTCTCTCGCCTGGTCCCCCTCTGCCTCGCTCTCTTCAGTCTAGCTGCGTGCAGTGCAGTGTCGGAGTGTCGGAGTGTATCCTTACGAGTGATTATACGTTTAATATTCCGTGGATTACTCACCCATAATGGGTTCTTCAAACAGTGATAGTGACATTGATAGCCCACCTTCTTCCCCTGATGTTGCTGGCCCCTCAAAAGGTCGCAAAGGCCGCCTAACACCAGGAAGCCACAAGCGTTCTGTGGCCAAATACAAGAGGAACAAAGGAGACCTGGCAGCCAACGTGCTATACCCCAGCGAGTGATAGGGGCAGTATGCAGGGATGGATTCTTTGCAAAGATTATAATGCCTGGTGTGCAGTCCATTTTCTCGAATTCTTGGGCAATTGGGGACTACAATCTTCAAAATGCCTATATCCAAAAAATGGTAGCAGTGATCCCCATCTCTCGTAAACGAACGGCCGCCGAAGTCAGCAGACGCTCGGTATCACGGACGTACTATGTTCCGTGCAACAGTGTAGGTACGAAAGCGTGCTTGTCTGGGTTCATGACCATGCACGGGGTCACAAAGAAGCGGATAGACAATGCCATCCGCAAAGTGACCCACACTGCTGTTCCCGAGCCTGACCTACGCGGCCGCCATGCCCCTGCCAACAAGATTGTAGGGGAGAAAGCCGAGCATTTTAGGGAACACATTCGTCTTCTCCCTGCCATGACGAGCCACTACAGCAGGGCAAAGGCCCCCAACAGGCTCTACCTGGACAGCACGCTCACCATCAGGAAGCTGTATGACATGTACCTGTCGTGGATGGCCCAAACTTATCCACAGGCGGCACGGGTGGTATTCCACTATTACAGCGACGTGCTTACTAAGGAATTCAATATCAACTTCCAGCCGTCCAAGGTAGACACGTGTACCACCTGTGACACCATTAACATGGCACTCTCCTACGCCACCACTCAGAACGAGAATGACCCAGACGACTTTGATTAGCTGTTGGAGTACGAGTCTTAAAGGTATTGAAGAGCTTGGGAGGAGGGAGGGGGAGACATGTGTATAAAGACAGTGAAAGTTAGTGTTACCTCAAGATTGCGTGAAGAAAGAAGTGCAAGATGCCAAGACACAAAAATCATTCAACATAGGTGAGTGCAGACTAAAAAATTACGTACCCTTAATGAAAATGTTTATTTTTTCTATTTATTACAGATGACGATTTGTGGTTTCCTCTACTTTAATACATGTTATAGGTGTGTTTCAGGGCTTTCATTTGGTGTATATAACTTTACTCTAGCTCTATTATACATTTTTTAACCCTTTCCGAAACATTTCAAGACTTTAACTTCGTTTTCTGGCGAATAATGAAGTTGGCGCTTAGTACCCTAGGGTCAATCCGAGACCTGCTCAGTCACAAAAATGACTGTTAGTCAGATTTGATTCAGCTAATGAACGGTACGGTCTCCTCTAGATATCTAAACTTGATATCTGAGATTCTGGTCGTTCTCCGCACTGAACAATTCTCAATCCTTATAGATAGCCATCCTGCTATCATATTCCATGTACTCACACGCATACATAGATAACTCTTTTTAATATAGACGAGTAAAATTCAGGACACTGTTCAACGATCGGCTTCATACGGTTTTCTGTGGTGATTATTTAACTACCCAGACGCTGGTCATGTATTTTTGTAAAACTGTATAATTTTTCCTCTTTGTAGAAGTTGTTCAGCGGACCGAAACCTAAGGCCCGAACACTTCACCTTTGTACATAGTCCCACCTTCCTTTATCTTCATTAAAATCTGTCAATTTTTCGTCCTGGGTCTAATGAATTTTTCCTTACCCTCTAATATACCTTCCCATTGTGCACGAAAGTAAAACATACTTCGTGTGGAATAGCGGTTGTGTATAAAAAGTCTATTCCGGGGCATCTAAGTATACCAGGATCCCAGTGAGGACCGAGAAAGGAAAGCAACCCAACCACACAACCGTAACAGCAGCCAGAGTATTTTGTTAATGCATAGGATGACACATCTTTCTCTGCGCCTTTCCAGTGAAAACAGTTGGAGGGCTTGCAGTCTATGCCATTAATTTAGATGTTGTACAGCAGATATTTTACTGGAAAATGACCTCTGGATTGCTTCAATAGACTGCTTTTCTCCTATTTTCCTCGGGCTCCACAGCTTACAGCAGTACTTTAGAAATGGTAACACAAGTACTTTGTAGAGCGTCAGCATGGGCCCAGCGTCACGTGTGCGGAAGATCCAACGAACCTGAATGCGTGCTTTCTTCACCATGTAATCTATATATTGTTTAAAGTTGCCACCACGGCTGAGGGTAACACCAAAGTCCCTTACATTTTCTTTGGTGGAAATATATTTATCTTGTGCAAGGTATACATGGGTATAGTTGTCATTAATATTTGCGCTGTAGTGTAGATATTCAAATTTAATGTTATAAAACGATTTTTTTTTCTCACCCAATTATATAATACCGACAGGTCACTGTAGTAGCTGGACCTCGTGTTCTAAGGACACTCCATTCAGTGTACAAGTGTCATCGACAAAGGACGCAACAGATGAATGCTTGACAAGATCGTTGATGTCAGTAATGCATATAAAGAAGAGAAGGAGACCAAGTGTACCGTAGATCCTTGTGGTACCCCACTGGTGACGGAAGATGTCTGAGCCACCACACCACCTGTCACCACCAACTGGTTCCTGTTAGAGAGGTAACTGTGTAATTAAATCCCGATTTTCCCTGAGATGCCCATTTGCTTTACTTAATGGAGGAGGATTCCGTGAGCTACCTTGTCATACGCTTTTGCAAAATCTAGGTAGATCACGTCTACATTATTTTTGTACTCTATAGTATTTGGATCGCGGCTAGAGGGCTAAAATAAACAAATCTATGAGCTCTTCCGTTTTCTGTGAATTTTACAGAATCTACGATGCCACAACCCACTGGTAGTCGCAGAGAGCGACATAAGAGTACAGTGAGTGCTCACACAACACTTGGGAATCCGAAGGGCTTGGTCTTAGCCTGTAGAGTTAGGAAAAATTCAGCTCTACAGGCCAAACACTCCCTGTCAGAGGTTCCCACTGTTCGCGCATGCGCATTGGTGCTGATGTGACGTTATAGTTACGTCACTTCAACTTCCACAGTAATTTTGCGCCATAATCTCTTTGTGCCTGAGCCCTCTGCCTACTATGGCTTGCATCATGGAGCCTTTTGACCCTATCATCCTCGAGGAAATTTAGGCTGACTTAGTGTTGAGGAATAAGGATTAGATGAGTGAGCAAGGGTTACTGGCCATGGTTATATAGCCACGGACTCTGTGACCCTGACCCCAAGGACTGCGAGTGCATGTGCGTCTAACCTTAGCACGTCACATTCCTTATCTAACGTCAAGTGCTTCATAACCCACACCTCGAACAGTAGCAGTGCGCCCTCTTCCCCTTCTGCCAAATTTTCACAGCGGTTTGAGACATCTACTTATATAATATACCTGTATATACCTGTATACCTGTATATACCTGTATACCTGTATATAATGTACCTGTATAGAAATTTCTCCTGTGGCGCAGGAGAAACCCGCAAGGGAGGCATCATAATTGCGTGACCCTCCCAGGGCTGACCACATAAAGTTACTGCATAAGGAGAACCCGTCAGTGGACATAAAGCTTCTTTGACTGAGTGAGATTAAAAGGGCCTTCAAATTTGACCATAACCTGCTGAGGTGAACATGTTATCGTTAAAATATCAATTTCTTTACATATAGAAATATATATATATATATATATATATATATATATATATATATATATATATATATATATGTATATATAAGGTAACCAAAAAAGTTCTATCCTTTTTTTGATTAGCCATTGAATGAAGTTGAAATATATACGCAATACGTGTAGCAATTGTTTTCAAAATCGAACAGCCGAAAGTAGCAACACAAGACGTTATGAAAACACAGGCACCGTGCCCACCCATCAGTTATACACCGGATAGCAGCAGAGAAGGATGGAAGTGTCTACAGATCTCGTTCGGGGCTGTTTGTATTACGACTTCAAAGTGGGCTTATCAGCAGCTGCATCAAGTCGCCGCATATGTCAAGCGTTTGGGGATAGTGCTGTGAATGAACGTACTGCAAGGCGTTGGTTTAAAAATTCAAGTCGGGAGATTTGTCCCTCCATGATGACCCTCGCAGTGGACGACCACAGGTCTTGAATGACGGAGTCCTGAAGGCGGCAATTGAAGAGAACAGTAGTCTAACGTGTGGTGAACTTGCAAGACAGTTCAACGTTTCCGATGAAACAGTAAGACTTCACCTGCACCGCCTAGGTAAGACGTTCAAACTGAGCAAGTGGGTTCAGCACACGCTGTTGGAGGTCCACAAGAGACAACGAGTGGCAGCCTGCAGATCGCTGCTTTCTCGCCACCGTACCGCATCACCGCTTACCAGTGATGAAAAGTGGGTTCTGTACGAAACTCCCAAGCGTTCCAGACATTGGTTGTCACCTCAGGATGCTGCCCCTAACACCACAAGACCGCCTATGCACCCACGCAATATTATGCTTTGTGTCTGTTGGACAGGTCGTCAAGTGGTTCATTATGAGCTGCTACCAACGAGCCAAATGGTCACTGGAGACCTATACTCGCAGTAATTGAAACGTGTGCAACAGGCATTGAGCCAGAAGGAGCCAGCAAGCACTGGTGAATCGCAAAGGTGTGCTTTTCCTCCATGACAACGCCAGGCCGCATGTCGCGCGAGTGGTCAGGGATACCATACAGCAACTTGGGTGGGAGACTTTGTGCCATCCATCTTATTCACCTGACCTTGCGCCATCCGATTACCACCTCTTCCACTC
>NC_134802.1:4106108-4111108 GCF_046742065.1 Oratosquilla oratoria | reverse complement strand
GAGAAGAAAGGGACGGGGAGTGGGACTAGGCATCCTTCTCCTTGTAGCACCACAGGGGACATTCCTAAACGAAAAAGTAAAGGCATAAGAGGGTCTAGAGTTTTCCGACCAGCACCCTAAGGTTTGGGTCTTTTAATGTGCGTGGATGTGGTACAGATGAGAGTAAAAGGGAAGAGATATGTAGTATGTTTGTGAGAAGAAAGATGGATGTGTTGGCTTTGAGTGCAACTAAGTTGAAAGGGAAAGGTGAGTGTAAGTTTGTGAGTGTAAGTGGGAGGTTATCAGGAGTAAAGAGAGGGCGAGGGAGGGAAGGGGTGGCTATTCTAGTAAGGGAAGAGATAGGTAAACGTGTAGTGGAGTGGAAGGAGGTTTCCTCAAGGATAATGTGGATGAAGGTGAAACTGGGAAAGGAGATGTGGGTCTTTGTAAGTGCATATGGGCCTGGCAGTGAGGAGAGTGTAGAAGAAAGGGAGGCCTTTTGGATAGATTTAAACTAATACATAGAGGATTTAGGGAGAAATGTCAATGTAATGGTACTGGGAGACCTTAATGCTAGGGTAGGAAATGGTCCAATTGATGGAGTGGTTGGGAAATGTGGAGTTCCAGGAAAGAATCGTAGTGGAGAGTTGATGGTGGAAATGTGTCTAGAAAGAGAGTTGATGATAGCAAATACAGTGTTTTGGAAGAAAGTCAAGCATAAGTACACATGGGAGAGGGTGGTGGATGGAAGGGTGGTAGATAGAGCGTTGATGGTTTATGTAGTGGTAAATAGGATTATGATAGGAAGAGTTAAGGATGTACATGTGCTAAGGGGAGAGGGTGGGGGAATATCAGATAATTTTTTGGTGGAAGGTAAGTTGAGAGTGGAGGATAGATGGAGAAAGAGGAAAGGGACAAAAGGTAGGGAGGTGCTTAGAGTGAACTCTTTAAATGAAGATGAAAAGGAGAAGGAGTACAAGAAGAAGCTGAAGGAGGAGTGGGAGGGAGTGAAGGATAGAGTAGAGGTAGGTGTGGAGGAGGAATGGGGATGGTTCAAGGAGGGAGTCACAAAGTGTGCAAGGATGGTGTGTGGAACAAGAAGGACAGGGGAAAATAGAAGGAAGGGTAGTGAATGGTGGGATGAGGAAACAAAGAGGGTTGTAGAAGAGAAGAAGCGAGCTTTCACAGATTGGTTACACAATAGGACGAGGGAGTCATATGAGACGTACAAAGAAAAGAAAAGAGAAGTTAAGCTAAAGGTAAAGGAGGCAAAGAGGAGAGCAGATGTAAAGTGGGGTAAGAGTATGACAGAATTTTTTTAAAGTAATAACAAAATGTTTTGGAAAAAAATTAAGAGAGGAAGAGGAGGCGAATCAAGTAGAGAAGAAAAGGTAAAAGGTGCAGATGGAGAGATGATAATGGAAGAGAAGGTAGTAAGGGGAAGATGGGAAGAATATTTTAGGGAGTTGCTAAATGTGAAGGAGGATAGGGAGGGGAAGATAGTTGCAGTGGGAAATGCTAAGAAAATGACCGTGATAAGTGAGGAGAATGGAGGAGAAATAAGGAAGGATGAGGTGAAGGCCGTTGTTAAGATGATGAAAGCAGGTAAGGCACCTGGTCTGGATGGATGCCATGCAGAATGTCTATTAAAAAAAAAAAAAAAAAAAAAAAAAAAAAAAAAAAAAAAAAAAAAAAAAAAAAAAAAAAAAAAAGGAGGTACAGTGATGATGGACTGGAGGAGTGCCTGTATAGTTCCACTTTACAAGGGAAAAGGGGACAAGTGTGAATGTAATAGTTCCAGAGGGATTAGCTTATTAAGTTTAGTTGGGAAGGCTTATGGGAGGATCTTGATTGAGAGGATTAGGAGAGGAACAGGGGGAGTAATTGGTGAGGAACAGTGTGGATTTAGGACGGGTAGAGGTTGTGTAAATCAGATCTTTGTGGTAAGACAAATATGTGAGAAAGCTATAGGAAAGGGGAAGGATGTTTTTTGGGCTTTTATGGATCTGGAAAAGGCTTACAATAGGGTAGACAGAAAGGCACTGTGGGAGCTAATGCAGATATATGGGATAGGAGGAAAGCTTCTAGGAGCTGTCAAGAGCTTTTATGAGAGTAGTAGAGCTCGTGTCAGCATTAGAAATGGAGAGAGTGAGTGGTTCGAGGTAAGGGTGGGACTTCGTCAAGGATGCGTTATGTCGCCCTGGCTGTTCAACTTATACATGGATGGGGTAGCGCGAGAGGTAAATGCAAGGGTAGTGGGTCAGGGATTGGAGATGGTTAAAGAAAATGGAGAAAAGTGGGAGGTGAGCCAGCTGTTGTTTGCTGACGACACTGCGCTTGTGGCACGATCAGAGGAGGGATTGAGGAAGTTGGTGGCAGAGTTTGGGAGAGTGTGTGATAGAAGAAAGCTGAAGATAAATGTGGGTAAAAGTAAGGTGATGAGGTGTACATGGAGTGAAAGTGGCAGCAGACTTGAAATGAGCATCAAGGGAGAGCGACTAAAGGAAGTGGATAGTTTTAAATACTTGGGTGCAAATGTGACAGTAAAAGGTGGAGTGGAGGTGGAGGTAGAATGTAGATTGAGTAAATGCCTTGGTGGATTAAAAAGTGTAATGAGGAATAGACATTTGGGAATGGATGCTATGAGGAGACTGTATGAAGGAGTGATTGTGCCAACAGTACTGTATGGGGCAGAAACATGGAACATGAGAGAGGAAGAGAGAAGGAGTTTGAATGTGTTTGAGATGAGGTGTCTGAGAAGTATGATGAGGGTTACTAGGCTAGATAAAGTGAGAAATGAGGAGGTGAGGAGGTACACAGGGGTGGAAAGGGAGTTGGGAGATATGGTTGATGAAAGAGTATTAGGATGGTTTGGACACATGGAAAGAATGAGTGAAGAAGGACTAGTAGAAGAGGTATGGAAGGCAGATATGGAGAGAGTGAATATGAAGGGACGTCCTAGGATGAGGTGGATGGATGGGGTGAAGGAGGCTTTGGGGAAGAGGGGAATGTCTGTTGAGGAAGGACGGGAGAGGACAGAAGACAGGGGTGAATGGAGAATAGTTGTATATGGATGATGTTGTGATGTATTAGGTGGAATGGGTGGGGGATGGGGGGTGAGGTAGTATGTGTGAGTAAATTTGACTCAGCCCGAGGGGATTTCTCCCCATCTTCTCCTTGTATGTATGGAGGGACGGAGAGGGGGTGGGGTCGCCGATTTAATGAAGCGGCTTTGCTGTGGATGTGCTGTGTCTTGTGACACTGCTTCTGACCCACGGCAGTGGACAAGGTTCAGGGATGACCCGTCATCCGGGAGGTGCTAAGATAAGAAGGAGGGTGGAGGGGGAGTGGAGTGTATTCAGGGATGGAATGGGTGGGAATGATTTTATGCCTTTTTCTTTTTGGCTACCTCCCTTGTAAGGGGGAAAAGGCCTTGGTATATGTATGTATTTATTATTATAATTGTCATTAAACACATAAACTCATGCAACAGTGCGTGGAAAAACGATAAAAGAATTTAAGAACAAAGTAGATGCTGAATCATACAAAACTGGTCTCTACGGGCATAGCTGTCTTCCCGTATTATACAACTAGGTAAATACGCACGGACACGCACACACACATACACACACACACACACACACACACATACACACACACACACACACACACACACACACACACACACACACACACACACACACACACACACACACACACACACACACACACACACACACACACACACACACACACACACACACACACTCACACACACACACACACACACACACCACACACACACACACACACACACACACACACCCACACACACACACACACACACACACACACACACACCTTCACCTACACACCTACACCTACACACACACACACACACACACACACACACACACACACACACACACACACACACACACACACACACACACACACACACACACACACACACATACACACATACACACACACACACACACAAACATACACACACACACACACACACACACACACACACACACACACACACACACACACACACACACACACACACACACACACACACACACACACACACACACACACACACACACGCCCGCGCGCGCGCACACACACACACACACACACACACACACACACACACACACACACACACACACACACACACACACGCACGCACACACACACACACACACACACACACACACACACACACACACACACACACACACACACACACACACTCACACACAAGGACGCACACAGACACATACATACACACACACACACACACACACACACACACACACACACACACACACACACACACACACACACACACATACACACACACACACACACACACAAAGACGCACACAGACACATACTTACACACACATACACACACACACGTACACACTTGATGTAAGAATCAGTGCAATTACGAGTTACCTAGCTGATGTTGTAATGTTTTGTAAATACAGGTCATAACACGTCCATGAATAAAGTCTTTTTTAAGAGAGTAGATAAGGTCGATATAAAGCATGTAAAATTAGAGTCTTACCTAGAATATCGAGTTCCGAGATCATTTATTTCTTTCTAAGATTCCAACGTCCATGCAATCAATGACGTACATGCTTTTCCAAACAGAAGATAGTACGTAAATAGATTGGAATGATTATCATTCTTAAAAATTCTTTCCAATTTTTACAACTCATCATATATATATATGTATATATATATGTGTGTGTGTGTGTGTTTATATATATATATATATATATATACATATATGTATATATGTATGTATGTATATATATATTTATATATATATATATATGTATGTATGTATGTATGTATGTATGTATGTATGTATGTATGTATGTATGTATGTAAAACAGATCAAAGGAATTAGAAGGCGTTACTCATCGCCCCTAGATTAATTGGATTGAGGTCAATACATCTGTTTATGCAGTTGTTCTTAATTTCTCATTCTTCCAAGA
>NC_134802.1:4086108-4093608 GCF_046742065.1 Oratosquilla oratoria | reverse complement strand
CATTAAAAGTGATGGCTAGTTTTGCATTAATTATTTTCTTATAGGTATTTTCCATATACCTTATTATAGATTTATGTTCCTTAGAAAGGAAATTTATGACTTGGCTGTATGTAGTCATATTAGCTAGATCGCGATTTCGGGTTCTAGACCCTTCCTCAGTAGCTATTGGGATGTACTATCTTATATGATAAGAATTAATCCGATGAGTCTTATGAAAGTTCTAAGTTTTATACTAAGCCTTCTTACTGGCTAAACACTCTAGGGGAGGTCACCCGGTATTTCAGACAGTGACGAAATGTTACGTGCACTAGGAGAGCCTCCGGGTGCGTGTTGTGGCGGAATGTGGCATGCTTGTGGTTATGGCGTTTTGTTTTGTGTTTGCACTGGTGGCGTTTTGTCCCATATTGGCGTTTGTGGTGTTATGTCTCATGTTTGGATTTGCACCGGTTTGTCTCATGCTTGGGAGGGCTCTAAGGTCGTCTCCTTGTTTATTTAGATCTGGGCTTAACTCCTTAATATATAATGCTTCTAAAATTGGGAGCCGTCTATCGTCAGTACATAAATCCAAAATTTCAGTGTTTTCCTCTAGGTTCTCTCTTGATAGTGTTATGCCATGTGCTTCTCTTAAGTGGTTTTTAGGGGCTCCAGATGTCAGGTGATATGAGAGGCGATGGGACAACCTCATTGTCGTTATGCCAATATAGGTGGATGGGAGGGCTTCATAGTTCCCTCATGTACATGTGAACCTATAGATGACATAGGATTTCTGAAGTTCCCTTTTCTCTTGTTGGGGGCTGTTTCTAATAAGGAGGTGGCTAGTTTTCTTGGTTTTATAATAAATTACCAGATTGAGTATTTTCTCTGGATTGACTGGTTTGATGTTTCTTTTAATAATTTGTTTCATTATGCGTTCATCTTGTTTATATGCTGACGAAAAAATAGATTCATAATTGATGTTAATTTTCTCTTTATTCTGGGTATTATTGTTGTTTTTATGACAGCCGTCCATTATTCTCTTTATTTGGTGGCTTATCTCTTTTTCACTGAACCCATTATTGAGCAGTACTTGGGTAGAACGTTCTATTTCATTATGCACTTGTTTCCATGTGCTACAGTGAGTTAGTGCTCTTCGGATATAGGCACTGATGGTAGAGTCCTTATGCCTTTGGGGGCACTCACTAGAACCATTAAGGCAGTGTCCAGGGTTTGTGGGTTTTGCGTACACCGTAGAATTAAAAGCATGTTCATTTTATTTCACTAGGAGGTCGAGGAAGGGTAAAGCTCCGTCAACGCTATCTTCCATAGTGAAAATGATTTGAGATATCTTTTGTAGTGGGTGGCGGAGTTTTTCAGCTTCGTTGCTATTCTTGGTCTTAATGAAGATATCGTCAATATATCTACAATATGTATCTGGCTTTTCTGTTTTTGTGAATACTTCTTCTTCTACGCAGCCCATGAAAAAGTTTGCCATCAATACTCCGAGGGGGGATCCCATAGCAACACCATCAATTTGACAATATTTCTTCCCGCGGGGGCAAGTGAACGGGACCTGTTTAGTACAGCATTTAAGCAGTTCCCGTAGTATCAGTTCTGGGATATCTAATGTAGGTGTGGTGTCATCGTGGTACACTTTGTTGATTATGTAATTGATTGTGCGATCTACGGAAATATTAGTGTATAACCCTTCCACATCAAGAGAAGCGATTCTGCCTTTAGCGGAGTTTACCTTGATGACATCTAGGAAATCAGATGTGGATTGTAGACTGTAGGTGGTGGGAGTGTAGGGAGTTAGGATGGAGCACAGTTTCTTAGCGAGTTTGTACGTAGGTGCAGGGATTTGAGAAATTATGGGACGGAGTTTATTGCCAGGTTTGTGTGTTTTAACTGTCCCATAGCAGTAACCCATACCATACTTGCCTGAAAGTTTGTCAAGTTTTATTTTACTGGCAGCATTATTCCCTTCTATTAGTCGATTAACTTTTTTCTTTAGTGATTCTGTAGGGTCTTTGTTGATCCTTTTAAAATTTGCTGTGTCATTAAGAATGGTGTCTATCTTTTCTAAATACTCAGAGGTGTCCATGAGTACATAAGTTGCTGCTTTGTTTGCTTTCCTGATGGTGATACTATGGTCTGATTTTAACTCTTTTGCAGCTTCGATATGTCTCTTGTCAATTAGATTGCTGTTATATTTTCCTCTAGATTTATTAGCTTCGGCAATAACTTCTTGTTTGAAAGTAGGCTCAACAGTTACTTCACCTTTTTTACATAATTTCTCTACATCGTCTATAAGTATTTCGCATTCTGTTCTTTTTTGAAACTGCCATATTCTGTCTAAACCTAAAAAGTTTAAAAAAGAACAGAATGCTAAATACTTTAGACGATGTAGAGAAATTATGTAAAAAAAGGTGAAGTAACTGTTGAACCTACTTTCAAACAAGAAATTATTGCCGAAGCTAATAAATAGCCGCACACTCAACAAACACGAACAAAATTACTCATTCATAGACATAGAAGCTTTAGCTGATATGTTCGCACTCAAACATTTCAAAGACATCAATGTTTACGATATATACATCTACACGGAGTATCAAAGATTCTTACACATTTTCAAAGGAAAGAATCTTCCAGGAAAACTTGCCCGCTGGCTCTTCATCATTTTGTTCAGAGTAAAGCGAACTATTAGCAGACGCTAATTTTAGTAACTCTTACACAAGCATGCATAGCTGCAACGCAGAGACCAAACCCTCGAATCTGCAGATATAATTGATACGGATAATTTCCCTCCAAGTATCTACAATCACACGTTTATCGGTGACGTACTGTATCACAAAACAACACTAACGAACAAACCTGAAGCCAACCGGTCTGTGTTTCAGCTCGTTGTCCCTACCGACCTCATTTCTGAAGTTCTGAAACTCCAACATGGTTCCTCTATTGCTACACACCCTGGCAAGGAGAAATGCGCTACAAAAGCCAGATTGCAGTACTTCTGGTTAACCATGAGAAAATATATACACTCCCACATTGATGCTTGTCACCCTTGTGCGACTCACAAAGGTTATATCAGCGGTCATGTTCTAATCTTAATTAATCCTACCCCTTGTAATCATTCGACACATTAGCCATTGATCTCCTTAAGTTACCACTTACACACTGCAGAAAACTATACCTCTTTGTGTCGACCATTTTTCCCGATTCTGTATTCTTTCCCCACTACCAGACAAGACACCACAACATGTGGCATAGACTCTTATTGACAAACTCATATGCCCCTTCACCACATCAGAAACTTTGATCTCTGATAATGGGACTGATTTCAACAATGATATATTTTTTAAGATATTTGTAATTATTTTCAAATCACAAAATGTAATACTACTACTTGTCACTCTATTTCAAATGGCTTAGTTAAACGCCAGAATAGAAAGATTCTCAATGTTATTCGACATCTTGCTTCTTGTGATGAAAATGTCTCTATGATTCAAGCTTGTATTAACAGTACCCCTAACAGGTCAATATCGGAATCACCTTATTTTTTCCTCTTTGTTTCGGACGAAAGACTCCTATATGATTTTTTTTTTTTTTTTTTTTTAGAGATACCTCCCATTTACAATTTCAATGATTATGTCAGGGTCAGAGTACCAAGTTTCAATAATCTTTTCAAAAGAATCCAAAATACTCTTAATCTGACCAAGGACGAAATGGTCCATCTGCATAACAAATCAGCCAGAGCTTGTACTTTTGAGCTTGGAGATATCATTTACACCCTCAACCACGTCCCCATCTCGAAGCTCTCTTCTAAATTCTCTGGATCCTATCGTATTATTGGACAGGAATTAAATAACAAAGTCAAAGCACTCATGCTGCACGATCTTACAGAGACCGTATTGGACAAAGATCATATCAAAAGAGTTCCATGTGGCCTCAACAAACAGACTGTAACTTCATCAGTTCATACTACCCCTACAATAAAGGACCATCATCAATTCTCTCCACTGCTTCCTCCTATTCATCTCCACGTTGCAACCTTCGCAGTCGAGCCATTGCTTTATAAGATTCATTTTGCCTAGGTGAACGGAAATAATAATTACTTACACATGTTCTTAAAATTAAGTAAATTTTATTTTAAACATTAATATTTTCCGATACCACCATTGCTCAAACAGTATGTGTATTTATCACTATCTCCAAAATTCTTGTATTATTTCATATATTTTTTGAGCATTAATCTCACTGTGGTCAGTGAATAGTAGCTGAGACGAGTATCTGTTGCAGAATGATTGAATGAAATATACAATCCCTTATATGTCCAGTGTGCACACGCGCACACGCACGCATTTTAGCTACAGCACGTCAGATCACGACCTCTTAGGAAACTCCCGTGGGACCTCCTATTGTGTCGGATCTCACCCGCGGTCATTTGGCTGAGCGCGAAAAGGATACCTGCATACTCTATTGCCAACTACAAGTCGTCATAGGATCAATATATTTTTACTATGTACATCATCATCATCATCATCATCATCATCATCATCATCATCATCATCATCATCATCATCATCATCATCATCATCATCATCATCATCATCATCATCATCATCATCATCATCATCATCATCATCATCATCATCATCATCATCATCATCATCGTCGTCGTCGTCATCATCATCATCATCATCATCATCATCATCATCATCATCATCATCATCATCATCATCATCATCATCATCATCATCATCATCATCATCATCATCATCCATATATATATATATATATATATATTTATATATATATATATATATATATATACACATATATATGTATATATATATGTATATATATATATATATATATATATATATATATATATATATATATATATATAAATAAAGGCATAAAGGATTTGATGATATACAGTACATACCACGTTACACCCGAGTGCCCTCGGCAGAATGATTAGTCCGTGAACTAATTCGTTCTGTTTGGAAGGGTCGTGCTGGAGTGACGATACGGTCCTCGCCTTTTACGAAGCAAGCCGCTCTGGCGAGGGTTCGAACCCCAGTAGGAGAGTTTATTTCCAAATGTCAAAATGACACAAGCACTTGTCGGAAGATTAGCCTGCATAAAGGATTTTATGAAATACAGTACATACCACGTTACACCCGAGTGCCCTCGGCAGAATGATTAGTCCGTGAACTAATTCGTTCTGTTTTGAAAGGTCGTGGTGGAGTGACGGTACGGTCCTCGCCTTTTACGAAGCAAGCCGTTCTGGCGAGGGTTCGAATCCTAGTAGGAGAGTTTATTTCCAAATGTCAAAATGACACAAACACTTGTCGGAAGATTAGCCTGCATAAAGGATTTGATGAAATACAATACATACCACGTTACACCCGAGTGCCCTCGGCAGAATGATTAGTTCGTGAACTAATTCGTTCTGTTTTGAAGGGTCGTGGTGGAGTGACGGTACGGTCCTCGCCTTTTACGAAGCAAGCCGCTCTGGCGAGGGTTCGAATCCCAGTAGGAGAGTTTATTTCCTTATATATATATATATATATACATATATACATATATATATATACATATATAGTATATATATATAGTATTTATATATATATATATGTATATGTAATATGAATATATATATATATATATATATATATATATACATATATATATATATGTATATATACATATATATGTATATATATAATATTTATATATATGTATATGTATATATAACATACATATGTATATATATATATACATATATATGTATCCTCTCTGGTTATGAGTAGATACATAACACTGTTTTTAAGGCGGCTTCATTAAACATCACTATTGGTTCCTTTCCTTTATTGGTTCACAATTTCTTCTATGGTTCTACACTAAGTCAATCACCTCCTGGTTCTATATCACAATGCACTCTATTATTTCTTTGTACGTATCATCGGACCGACTCCCTCTCGAGCTCTGTGCATCCCGTTAAGAAGGCCGGAAATTAGGATTCAGCATTTTTTGGAGGTCCCACGCTCGTATAAGCTTAAGAGTTTATGCGAGCAAGATTACAATATTTCTTCTTATTACTATCTTGGGGTTACATTATATAATATAGTTTAATATCTCAATTATATATATATATCCAGGGGAGGTTCGTCAGTATACGTAATAATGTGTTTAGTACTGTGTGGTTACTTGAGTGATCGCGTGTGTTCGTGTGTGTGTGCGTGTGTGTTGGTGGTAGAAATTGTTTACTCAGCAGGCGCCTTATCGTCGGGCCGGCGTGTTTGGTGGTAGTCTGGTGAGTGTGTGAGGGAGTGAGTGGGTGATATGACTGGGCGATACTACTCGTCATGTATATGAGGCGTATACATATATATATATATATATATATATATATATATATATATATATGAAATAAACTCATCTGCTGGGATTCGAACCACCGTTAGAAAATGACACACACACACACACACACACACACACACACATACACACACACACACACACACACACACACACACACATATATACACACACATACACACACACACACACACACACACACACACACACACACACACACACACACACACACACACACACACACACACACACACACACACATATATATATATATACATATATATATATATATACATATATATATATATATATGTATATATATATATATGAATGAAGGTGGAAGAAGCAGTCGAGCAGTAATGGGAGAATTATATTACTCCTCGTCTGCTTCTTCCACTTTTAGTCCTATTTTTCAAAATATAGTCAATATATATATATATATATATACATATATATACATATATATATATATATATATATATACATATATATATACATATATATATATATATATATATATATATATATACATACATATACCAAGGCTTTTTCCTCCTTACAAGGGGGGTAGCCAAAAAGAAAAAGGCACAAAATCAATCCCACCCATTCCACCCCTGAATACACTCCACACCCCTCCACCTTCCCTCCTATCTTAGCACCTCCTGAATGACGGGTCATCCCTGCACCTTGTCCACTGCCCTGGGTCAGAAGCAGTGTCGCAAGACACAGCACATCCACAACAAGGCCGCTTCATTAAATCGGCGACCGCCCCTCTCCGTCCCCCCATTACATAAAATGAGAGGACGGGGAGAAATCCCTTAGGGCTGCGTCAAATTTTGCTCACACATACTACCTCACCCCCCATCCACCCGCCCATTCCACCTCATGCTATCACAACATCATCCATATACAACCATTCTCCATTCACCCCTGTCTTCTGTCCTCTCCCGTCCTTCCTCAACAGACATTCCCCTCTTCCCCAAAGCCCCTTTTACCCCATCCATCCACCTCATCCTAGGACGTCCCCTCATGTTCACTCCCTCCACATCTGCCTTCCACACCTTTTTTACTAGTCTTTCTTCACTCATTCTTTCCATGTGTCCAAATCATCCTAATATTCTTTCATCAACCCTATCT
>NC_134802.1:4071108-4076108 GCF_046742065.1 Oratosquilla oratoria | reverse complement strand
TTGTGTGTGTGTGTGTGTGTGTGTGCGTGTGTGTGTGCGTGTGTGTGTGTGCGTATGTATGAAAGTGACAGTTGCAGACATGTCTTTCAAAATAAACACCATGTGAGGACGGAGCCTTTTATTTATTAGTATGACGTTTCATTTGTCACAGCTTTTTCAAGTACATGAAAATCTGTAACAGGAGAAACGTTGTACCAATAAAGCCTATGTCCTCACTCGGTATCTATTTCGATAAATATATACATATACATATATATATATATATATATATATATGTATATATATATATATATGTATATATATATATATATATATATATACATATACATATATATATATATATATATATATATATATATATATATATATATGTATATATATATATATATATATATACATATACATATATATATATATATATATATATATATATATATATATATATATATATATATATATATATATCTATAGATATATATATATGATGTTGAGGCGTTTTGACATGTTGAAGTGGATGGTAAGAGAAGAGACTGAAGTTTTAATCCGGGTTTTATTCATGAGTAATTTCGCTGCAAGCTTTTCCAAAAGAATAATACTGCAGTGTTAAAAGCGACTTATATGTATATGTGTATACATTTGCCAGTGGAAATTTTGTCACACATTACCAACAAAATGGTGATAAAATGATAATGAGTTATATATGAATGGTTGTGGGAATGATGAAAAATAATAAATAGAAGCATTATTGGACAAATACCATAATAATGGCAAAGAGGATTCATAGAAGGGTACCAACATAGTCGGGACAATGTGGCAAAAACCCAAATTACTCCCTTTGTAACATTCTAGGACAAAAACCCTTTCCTGACATGACCGCTTAGGACAAAAGCCCTTGGGAATAATACCTTAGGCATAATGGTAATTCTTATATATTGTAACTAATATGTCGATACTCATATGTCTAAGTAATAGATGATGATAATATACATATGCCATATGTATATGTCTAAGTAATAGATGATGATAATAATGACAACAAAAATAATAACACTAATGAGTAGAACAACAATAAACAATATTCATAACATATAGAAATAAAAATAATAACAATGTTGAAAAATAATAATATCAATTACATTAGTAATAATAATAATGAAAATAATAGCAACAAAAATAATAACAAAATGAATAAGAACAAAGGGAAAGTGTGACGGGGAAGGAGTGTGGCATTTAATCAGATGGTCTAGTACTTGATATGGGGTTCAGTATCATGGACTTTTATATATGCTAGAATGAAAGAAAAATTAGCCTGGCATAATATGAAGTAATCAATAAATTATTAGTATTAGTTTTCGGAGTGCTTTAGTTATATATCAAAGAAAAATTATGTTTTTCCTTTCATAGTCTTCAACAGACACATTTTTATTTATATTTACAATCTAAATATACTACTATTGTACTTGATTGGCACATTATTTATGCTTTATTTTCAGAAACCAATATTTTCCTGTACTTAACGTAGCACTTTTCTATAAGTTTATCTGGGAATGACGATTAAATTGATACACCAAGGTTTGCCAGCTCTTGTTGCAGGAGTCATTGTACACTTAGTGTGATTACAAGTATAACGGTTTGCTTCATTAGTAAAAATGTGTGTTTATTTTATTTACTTATTCATTTATTCATTTATTTATATATTTATCTATGTATTCATTCATTTATTTATTTGATTGTTTATTTGTTTATTTATTTACTTATTTATTTATTTATTGTTATCTATATATTTATTAATTCATTAATTAATTAATCTATTAATTGTTTATTTGTGTATCTACTTATTTATTTATTTATTTATTCATTTATTTATTTGTTCGTTTATCTATTTATTCATTTATTTACAAATTTATTTGTCTATTTACTTGTTTGTTTATTTTATTATTTATCTATTTACCTATTTATTAATTATTATTCATTATCTATCATTACATATTATTCATTATTCGTTATTTATTATTTATTATTCATTATTACTATTCATCATTTATTATCTATTATTTATTATTTATTATTTATCATTTATTATTTATTTATTTATCTATTCATTCATTTATTATTTATTATTTTTCATTTATTATTTCTCATTATTTATTATTTATTAATTATTAATTATTACTTATTAGTTATTGTTTTTTATTTATTACTTATTATCTGTTATTTGTTATTTACTATCTATTATTTATTATTCGTTATTCGTTATTCATTATTCATTATTTATTATTTATTATTTATTACTTATTATTATTTATTATTTATTATTTATTATTCATTATTCATTACTTATTATTTATCATTTATCATTTATTTTTTATTATTTATTTATTTATTTATTTATTCATTTATTTATTTATTCATTTATGTATTTATTTATTTATTTATTTATTTATTTATTTATTTATTTTTTTTTTTATTCATTTACTTATCTATTTATTTATTTATTTATTTATTCATTTATTTATTTATTTATTTATATGGACTTGATAGACATTACGAAGAACTTTGCTTACACATCATTCTGACCCCAAAGGGTGTTTCATGGAAAAGATCTTATATATTTGATCTGATCACTAAGTTTTGTATCTTTTTATAGACTTTGGTGATGCTTGGTGGAACAAAATGGACTTAAGCATGATATTCATTATTCATGCAATCTTTGAGAAGTCCAGATAAGACATCTATATGGTTACTACTTTTATAGAAAAACCTTTCTCTGTTGGTTTATAGAACTTTTGCACACAGCAAATAAGATCTAATCATTATCAACTTGCTTCCTTTCCTATGTTTAAAGTGATTGTCAACAGTTTCCTTGATATACTTTGTAGAAATGAATAGCCTATTTCTTGCATGTTGATAATTCTTTATACAGATGAGTAGAATAGGCTGGTGGCAATCAGAATAAAATGAATAGTACCGCCCGGTAGGGAAAATGTTAATTGGGAAAAACTATTACACCTAATTCGCTACCTATGGAAAGTGTGACGAATATATGCATCATTCGGTCCAGAGATTAAGAACTTTCTTATATATAAATTCTTTTCATCATTACTTATAAAATTATATTAATGAATCTAAGAAAAGTGTTAACACCAAACAGAGTTGAATCAACCCTAGAAATTCTTGGATCATTTCATGAATTTGAATCGCAGTCGAAATCATATTCATCAAAGACAGTAAAATATGTAAATTCAAAACATTGGAGAAGAAAACTCTTTCCTTCTCAAGCAAATTTCAGATTGTTATCGCTAAAATTAATACTAACACGGCGATTCTTGCAACCTTAGTGAGAAGGATTTCTCACAGGATCCACAGTTCAATATAGTCGCATTTGAAATGGTAGACCAAATATACAAGTGTTTTTTTTTTCTCATCAGACATGAATTTAAAATGGAATTCAGGTTTGTAAAGTATGAGCAATCGATACATATATTTCATATTTCTTATCTTTCCATATATCAATAATTTCTTGTACCTGCTTCATCATAATCTTTGCAATAGTAATTCATTGTCATCTCTGATATACACTGTTTAGATTCATCGCATATGTGAAAATCGATGGCAGGTACTTTGTTGCAATCATATTGATGATAACGATTTCTATCGGATTAATGTTTTCGTAACTTTGCTTCGGGAGCGAAAGTTTTAATGCTACATGACAATAGCGACGGAAGGTAATAGCGGCCAAGGCGGCGGAGGGGCGAGGGGCAGCTATTTTGATGACGGGCACACATCCAACCTTGGCGACAATGTGAACACCGCGGGAGCCTTTACCAGCACACTCTATTGTTTGTCACCACCTCCTTCCTCTCCACACTTCCTCTCTTCCCCAGCTCTTCCACCTTGTTCCCTTCCTTCCTTCCTTCCGGTCCTGTTCGCCCTCATCTTCCCTCCCACCAAAATTCTCTGTGATACTTGTTCCTCCCAACATACTTTCTTCTTCCCTTTCATACTTCACCATCTTCCTTTCTTTTTCCTTCCCTCCTAGCACACTGTCTTTCTTCAATATATTATGCAAACGACACTCCTCATTGAGTCTGTCTTCTGGCAGCCTACATTTATTCTTGCCCTTATATATATGTATACACACACACACACATATATATATATATATATATATATATATATATATATACATATATATATATGTATATATATATATATACATGTGTATATATACATATATATATATATATATACATATATATATATGTATATATACACATGTGTATTTATATATATATATATATATATATATATACATGTGTATATATTCATATATGTATATATGTATATATATATATGAATATATACACATGTATATATATATATATATATATACATACATATATATATGTATATATACACATGTAAATATATTATATATATATATATATATATATATATTCATCTGGATACCTCTCCCTTTGTCGCTCACTATCTGCCTCTTGTGTCTATCATTAATACAATGCCGGTTACGTTCGTGTTTTCCGGAATAAAATAGCACCTTTAAAGATAAAGGAAGTCGCACATGCTGTTCTACACTGTTCTATTTTCGTCTGTTAGCTACAAGTACGTTAAAAAACATATTGGAAATTACAATTGTCCTTCTTTCAATACATTCTAAAAAAAATGTATCATTGTGAAATTTGAATTCCCTATTTATCCTGACCAGTTTCTGCTTGGTGACGACCAGCATTTGGAGAGGGCGATTAGGTGCAATTAACGCCGATATCTTCCACATGATCTTAATAATTTAAGAATCTCACTTATTTTCCCGTGGTGTCATTTTCCCGCTCTGATGTAGATTACCTGAGTGTAGGAGCAGTTGTTGAGGAAAATTACAAACACGACTTCGATATTCAGCAGTCACAGATGCTCTAGCCTGTCCAGAGTCGACATGAGTTTATGGATATCATAAACACATGCCAGCACGTTGCTATAACCAT
>NC_134802.1:4043608-4066108 GCF_046742065.1 Oratosquilla oratoria | reverse complement strand
CAACAGCCACAGACTTTCCAAAATTTCATTGACGAGTTCAAAAAATCCTTCGCCCCATATGAACAGTTAGGCTCCCTTTCTCCCTTCTACACACTAGGAACAAACTTTAACAACCCCCCTTATCTCACCAAAGAAAGAGCAGTCAGGGAGGCGAGTCAGTTCAAGGAAGAACTAAAAGACGCATTCACTTCTTCACCTTGGGTAAAAAATAACACAATAAGACTATATCACGTACTCTCATTATTTGGCTACATAAAACTGATCTCGCGACTTCACCCAGAAACACTAAAGAAAATAGAGAACATTCCTTTTGATCCAGACACAACACTCGTTGACTTCTCTAGAAAATTTTCGGACACATCAGCGACAAAAACACAAATTCAACAACAACAAATCCCCCTTACACACACACTCACACACCCACCCACTCCCACAGTAGCAAAAATCTCACAAGAACATTACACTAGAGATAAACACATGTCACACGACCATCACACTAGAGGTAGACAAATATCACGCACAAGATCACGACAGCGTTCACAATCTAGGAGACCATTCTTTTGCAAAATCTGCAACATAGTAGGACATAGCACAAACAGGTGTTATTACAGACAACCAACTAGCTACTGCTCATATCACGGACCAGCTTTTCACGACACAACACAATGTCGCGTCTTGAAATCACAAACCTACACGTCATACGCGTCTCCCCAACACCCGACTAGCGACAACACAAACAAACACAACACGGTATGACTATCGTCTCACGGTGAACAAAACACACGACCTCACGAGACAGAATCAAACCCCCCACTACCGATTCTCACGATGGCTGACTCTCGATCATCCCCGTCTGTTATGACATTTCACGCCACGGTCAACAACCTTCCACAACTACTCTTTCTGGACACAGGATCCCCAGTTAATCTAATGTCAAAGGTTTCCTTCGACCAATTCCGATTCCGACACCGTAGAGTAACAGTTATAGAACCAACGGATATCACATTACAAAATGTAGACGGAGTTCCCTTTCCCATCATAGGAAAAACCGAACTAGACATCTCCCTGCATGCCAACTGTCCTCCCATTACAACGACAGTATACATAGCGGACGTAGTGTTTCCCGCAGATATTCTTATAGGTTTGACATGGATGCAAAGAAATCGCATCATCATCTATCCTGCTCAAAACGGCATTGGTTTCAATAATCACTTCATAACGGCTTTAAAGACAGCTAACACGCATGCACACACAGAAAACACGCGCGTCAAACACTTGCATATGATCGAGCAACAGCATGCAACATCAACAACAGCAACAACTGAACAAAACAGTGACGAAACAGAAAAGGTGACACTTGTAACAGACACGCACACTGGTGTAACGGACACGCCCACCCCATCCGCTCACCCCCGTAGCTCACACCACAGACGTAATAGACGTACACTGTCAGCGCGCATGTCAAAGTCAACTCGCGACCACAAGAAACACGATGTTTTCACTAACATACAGGAAATATCACCACAATACACTACCGTCTCACAGATCTCTCTCACGAATTCTCACGCGGTTGTAATAACTGACAAAACACTCTATCCACGCGAGTACACAAAACTCAAAGTGCGTATCTTCAAAGCTCCCGACTCAGATGTTCTTTGCATCACAGACACTTGCCGTGTATCTGGTGTATCTCTCTTATCCGCCCTATCTCACACATCGAGCAAAGGACACACAACAATCATAGTTGCAAATAATACCAATGCCCCTCTTCAGATGAACAAAGGAACGAACATTTGTGATTTTACAGTGTATCCCTCCCCAGTACACGTAATCGACCATGACAACTCACAACACGTATGCGCCATCACCAACGGAGAACAGAACACACAGGAAACCATCAAAGCACCACACATTAACGATGTAGATTTCCCTGAAGCACGAGAAGATCTCCTGACACTCTTGAACACGTACAGACACGCAATTGCACTCCCAGGCGAACCATTAGGTCTCACAGACATCATACAACATCATATACCACTTCAACAAAATGCAAAACCACGGTACATACCCGCTTACCGTCTTCCTCACAGTAAAAGAAACATTGTCGACAACATAATTGCAGATATGCTCGACCAAGGCATCATTGAACACAGCCTATCTCCCTGGAATTTTCCTCTCTTTGTCGTTCCAAAACACGACGGCTCCTTTCGCCCTGTTGTTGATTTCCGTGAGCTAAATAAACTCATCATTCCCGAAAGACATCCTATTCCTCATCTCCAAGACACAATCTACTCCATAGGCGAACACAACACGGTCTTCTCTACTCTCGACCTTATGTCAGGGTATTTCCAAATACCTCTAGATGACGAATCAAAACCTCTAACAGCCTTCAGTACCAATACGGGCCATTACCACTTCAAAAGGTTGGCCATGGGACTCGTCTCTGCTCCCTCTGTTTTCACAAGACTTATGTTCAAAGTCTTAGAAGGTTTGATTGGAAAGACTGTCTTCATATACCTTGACGACATTATCATTGCCTCACGGTCACTCACGGAACACCTTAACACACTTCAAACTGTCTTCTCAAGATTAGCCGCGGCAGGCCTAAAACTTAAACTCAAAAAGTGCTCCTTCCTCAAAAAGGAAATAAGGTTCCTAGGACACGTCATAAACTCACACGGTGTCATTACTTCTCAAGACAAGGTTAAGGCTGTTCTAGATTTTCCAACCCCTAACTCTACAGAACACGTGAAATCATTTCTAGGACTTTCAGGTTTTTACAGACGTTTTATCGAAGGCTATGCTCACATGGCAGCTCCTTTAACAGCCCTTCTCAAGAAAGATACTCCTTTTAACTGGACGTCTGAACACAACACCGCTTTCCACAAGCTCAAACAAGCACTCACAACAGCCCCGGTTCTGGCATTCCCAAACTTCTCTAAACCCTTCACACTATGCACAGATGCTTCATACAAAGGCCTTGGCGCAGTACTAATGCAACAACACGACTCCAAACTTAGACCTATAGCTTACGCCAGTCGCGCATTAAACAAGCACGAACAAAACTACTCTGTCACTGAAATTGAAGCGCTCGCAATCATATATGCACTCAAACATTTTAAAGACATCATTCTAGGATACGAAATACATGTACACACAGATCATCAACCCGTTTTAAACCTCTTCAAAGGCAAGAACCTAACTGGGAAACTAGCCAGATGGTTCCTTACTATCCAGGACTTCATGCCTACCTTCCACTACGTCCAGGGCCATGCAAACTATGTCGCCGACGCCCTTAGTAGAAACGTAGCAACAATACGTCAAGCATCAGAGCCACTTGACATTACGCGAGACCGCATCATTGCCGCTCAAGCGACAGACCCCCTATGGAAAAGAATCATACACTATCTAAATTCAGGTGACACTACAAACACAGACGATTTTCCTCCCAACATAGACAACTACTCTCTCATAGACCAGGTTCTCTACCACACAACACTGCTCACAAACAAATGCGAACCAAACCGCATGGTTACACAATTAGTAGGTCTCACAAGTCTTGTTCCAGTAGTTCTGAAAATAATACATGTTTGTCCATTAGCAGGACATTGCGGGAAGGACAAGTGCCTCTCGCAAGCTAGGTTAAAGTACTTTTGGCCCACATGCGTAAAGACATACACACATACATAGACGCATGCCACTCATGCATAACTCATAAAGGTCACATTAGCGGTCAAGTACCAATACACAATTACCCAACACCTTCCAAACCCTTTGAAACCATTGCCATTGACTTACTCAAACTTCCAATCACTCTCAATGGAAACCAGTACCTTTTCGTATGCATCGATCATTTCTCTCGGTTCTGCATCCTCTCTCCTTTAGCGGACAAGACAGCAAAAAGTGTAGCTCAGACAATAATCAATAACGTCATCTGCCCATACACCACACCGAAAACACTAATCTCAGACAACGGCACGGAATTTAATAACGACATCCTCACAAATATCTGCCAACAGTTCAACATTACAAAGTGTAACACCACACCATACCACCCCAGCTCAAATGGACTCGTTGAACGTCAAAATCGGAAGATACTCAATATTCTCAGACACCTTGCCACAGACATACACGCATCTTGGGACGAACACATACCCATGATACAAGCCTGCATCAACAGCGCAATCAATAGATCAATCTCAGAATCACCCCATTTTGTTTTGTTTGGATCTGATAAGAAAATGCCATACGACCTACTCACTTCAGAAACCCCCCCTGTGTATGATTTCAATGATTTTGTCAAGGTAACTCTAAATAATTTCAACACTCTTTTCAAGAGAATACATGAGTCACTGACTCTCTCAAAAGCAGATATGCTTAGGTTGAAGAACGCTCACTCCAGAGATTGCAATGTTTCTGTAGGTGACATAATATACCACACCAACCACCAACCCACATCAAAACTTGCACCCAAATTCCATGGTCCATTTCGGGTCACCGACATACTTCCGCACAATAAGATCAAAGCTCTCCACTTACGCGAACTCACAGAGGCTATCCTACATTTAGATCATATCAAACTAGTTCCTAGAGGTCTCGACATGGATGACATTCCATCCCCGCCCATACTACAACCAACACACACGACCGAGACTCTAGACACAAACACCTTTACCACTCCACCGATCCCGACACCACGATATAGCCTCAGAAATAGAATTGTATAAGTTTCTTTAGCCCCAACAAATCCAAGCATCTATTTCCAAAACCAATATTTATCATTCATGTTCATCTTATCATGCCATAACCAAGTATCTCCCTTCTAGCTGTGCAGATCACATTTGCCACTCAGGGAAGGTCAACCCCTTCACCTAGGCACACCCCTCCTTCTTCTATCTCCTTAACAGTTCGTGCACCAAGCCTATGTGGATCTCAAGCTCATGGTGTCGCGAGGACGGACACTGGTAGCGTATGCCGAGCAACTGTAGCATCTAGACCTCCTAGAAGACGTAATCTACCACCAAAATCTCCTAGACATTCATCTACCACCTCTGCTTATACTATCGGCACGACACCGATGCATTTCGGTGCAGTCAGAGTAGCCTGGTACTCGACCTGACATCTTCGCGCACCTGGTCACTACGGGTCAGGTCGCTATTGTCCAGGCAGACACCTCACGCGCAGTTGGACGGCTCACCAACCCTAAAGGATTGCCACCAAGCCAAGCATTGATACACATTATATTTAAATCCCTTTCCTACGGGATATGTCTATCCTGTCCAACCTCGGACAACTGTATGTCATTTGTAAATATGTATATGCAATGTATAAGGTAGTTAAAACCTATCCTGATCTTTAATATTTGCTAAAACTGCATCTTGTAAATAAATATTATCTCGTCGGCAACCTAACCACGAGCCATGTATATAAGCACCTCCTGTCACCAAATAAAGAAGAGAAAGACCACAGAGAGAGACAGAGCTACACGTTGCTCTGCTGCTTTTATTCAAGCTCCGAACACCGCTCAACTACGACCACGTACTACCACAACTCATATGTTGAGATACCATCCAACACACACACACACACACACACACACAATAGATGACGCGACTCGGTGGCGCGGTTGGTAGAGTACCAGACTGTTGGTACGGTGGTGCCAGCGGTACCTGGTTCGAATCCTGCCCAGGGCTGAAATTATTTCAGTATCGCTGCGCTTCGAGTCGTTACTCCAACTCTCGTGGGCGGGGAGTTGGGTGTGTGTGTGCGTCTAAGGTCATAGCATTACCCATAGATCGGACATACGAGCTCTGAGCTCTCTTCCGGGAGGGAAATAGCTGTCGATCACGAGTCCAACACGTGATCCAAAGACCAAGTGAATACACACACACACACACACACATACACACACACACACACACACACACACACACACACACACACACACACACACACACACACACACACACACACACACACACACACACACACACACAGACACACAAACACACACACACACACACACACACACACACACACACACACACACACACACACACACACACACACACACACACACACACACACACACACACACACACACACACACACACACACACACACACACACACACACACACACACACACACACACACACACAGAAATTGATAGGAAAATTAGAATCATTAGGAGGCATTGCTGGTAATTTATTAGAATGGATGAAAGATTTCCTGATTGGGAGAAAAATGAGGGTAGTAATTAGAGACAAATACTCGAAATGGGAAGAAATGATAAGTGGTGTTCCACAAGGGTCAGTGCTGGCTCCAATCATGTTTGCCATATACATAAACGACATGAACAAAGGAGTTGAATGTTATATGAATTTCTTCGCTGATGACGCAAAAATATTAAAGAAAGTATCAACAGAAGATGACTGTGACCCATTATAATCAGACCTGGACAAAATCTGGATATGGACTCAAAAATGGGAAGTGAACTTCAATGTCAAGAAGTGTAGCATAATGGAGTTTGGAAAAGCAAAAACAGAATTTCAAAAAATTACAAAATTGGTGAAAAAGAAATAAAAAAGTGCACTCGGAAAGGGACCTTGGAGTGATAATCAGCAAAGACATGACATCGGATAGACATATAAACAAAATAGTCGGTAAAACCTACAACCTACTAAGGTAAATGAAATTGGCATTTGAATACTTGGATAAAGAAATTATTAAAAAAATACAAAGGATTACAAAGGCGGAGCATGCCGACAGAAGACCTTTTGGTCCATATCTAGGTCGGATGCGAAAAAAAATGAAAACTATGATGATGTAAATACCAAATAAAATACATAAATAAATGCATAGGTATAGTTAAATAATAAACAGACAGGTAAATAGTAAATAATAATAAATTGACATATAACTAATAATAAATGAAAATCAAACAGACAAGTGATAACAAAACAAAAACAAATAATATAAAATAAATAATAATCATTACGACATCTTGCTTAGGTGTTTATCTAAATGATTCTTAAAGCTTCGAACTGAACTACATTGCACGACCTGTGCAGGAAGTTTATTCCAATCATTAACTACACGGTTGGCAAAGTTGTTTCTACCTACTTCCAAATTGAATCTATTTCCGGACAGTTTGAGACCATTGTTTCTTGTCTGATTCTCATTCAATGTGAAAATATTGTCACTTTTGATGTTGTCAATTCCCTTTAGAATTTTAAAGACCTGTATCAAGTCACCTCTGAGTCTACGCTTTTAGGGAAAAGAGATTCATATGTTTTAGTCGATTTTCGTATGATTTATGTTTGATATTTGGAATCAGTTTTGTGGCTCGCCGTTGTACTTTTTCCAGTCTGTTAATGTCTTTAATGAGATTCGGTGACCATACGGAAACAGCATATTCCAAATGTGGACGAACTAACGATTTATATAGCTTGTTAATGAGTGATGGACTTTTGAAATCAAAAGATCGCGCAATCAGTCCTAGAATCTTATTTGCTTTCTCAGAGGCTGAAATACACTGCTTGGATGATTTGAGATCGTTACTGATAATTACGCCGAGATCTTTTTCACTATTCACTTTTATTAACGAATTTCTAAATAACTTGTAATCGTACTTACTGATATTTTTACCTATGTGCATTACCTTGCATTTACTTCTGTTAAATTTCATTAGCCACTTTTCAGACCATTGCTGTAATCTATCTAAATATTCTTGCATATCTAATTGGTTTAAGTGATCATTTGCCATTTCGCACAGTTTTGTATCATCAGCAAATTTGGAAACAGTAGATTTTAGTCCATGGTCTATATCATTTATATATATACTATGAATAGAAGTGGCCCAAGAACGGAACCCTGAGGAACTCCATTTGTAACATTTTTCCATCCAGAAGTTTTTCCCTTTAAAACAACTCTCTGTTTTCGATCATTCAACCAATTACTAGTTCTACTTAATAGGCTACCACTTATTCCGTGCGAAGCTAATTTAGTACTGGGTGGGACGGTATCAAAAGCTTTTGCAAAGTCTAGATATATTAAATCTATATTGTTTCTTTTGTCATTGATTAGACCAAAACTGGAATATGCAGCGACACTATGGACACTCAGTACTGAAAAGAATACAAGGAAACTAGAAAGAATACAGAGAGCAATAACAAAGTTGGCACCAGCTCTTTCCAAGTTAACATACGAACAAAGATTATCGAAATTAGAACTACCAACATTAGAGTAAAGAAGAGAATGAGGTGATCTGCTGACTACATTTAGAATCATGAAAGCAATGGAAATCCTTGATAGAAAATATCTAATAAAAAATGACAATGGAAAAACAAGAGGTCATGAAAAGAAACTCAAAAAGGACAACTACAGAAGAGATCGGAAAAAGAATAGCTTCCCACACAGAGTGCTGGGTATATGGAATAACTTAGATAAAGAAACAGTGTCTGCAAATACAATTCAAGATTTTAAGAAAAACTTGATGCTGAAAGATACAAAGACGGGTCATCACGAACATAGCTCCATTCCCGTATAATACTCACTCACTCCGGTGGTGTTCGGGCCACTTGCTGACCCCTCACCGCTAGCACCAAATGCCTCCAGACTCTATGGTCCTGTGCCACTGTCATCCAATCCCGGACATCTGCTCCAGCCCTTTCCAGGTCCTCCCTCACGTTGTCCATCCATCTTCTGCGTGGTCTTCCTGGGAAACGTCTTCCTCCTACCATCCCATCCATCATCACTCTCATTGGTATTCTTTCTTGTTCCATTCTTGCAATGTGGCCGGCATACTGCAGTCGCCTTGACTTTATGATATTCATGATATTTATTTGGCCTGATGTTTCCCTTAGCTCTTCATTACGCCGCCTTCTCCATTCTTGGTCTAGTTCGTCGAATACTGGGCCCAAAATTTTCCTTAGTACACTGTTCTCAAATACAAAAAGACTTTTTCCATTTTCTTAGTCAGGCTCCAGGCTTCGCATCCATATGGGTTTTATTATTGTATCATATGGGTTTTATTATTGTATCATATGGGTTTTATCATTGTATCATATGGGTTTTATTATTGTATCATATGGGTTTTATTATTGTATCATATGGGTTTTATTATTGTATCATATGGGTTTTATTATTGTATCATATGGGTTTTATTATTGTATCATATATTCTTAGTTTGGTCTTTGTTGATATGCTCCTTCTTCCCAGTGTATTTTGGAGGCTGTAATAACATCGATTGGCTGATGCAATTCTTGATTTTATTTCAGTGTCCATCAGGTTTTCGTCTGTTACAATTGATCCAAGATACTTAAATTTTCTGCACACTTCATATCTCACACCATTGATGTCAATATGTTCTTCTCTGTTATTGTTTTTGGTTAGATTCATTAACTTTGTCTTCTTAGTATTCACCAGCAGTCCTACTCTGTTCGCAGTCTCTTGAAAATCTCCAAACATGTCTTTTATTCCATCTATAGTCCCATCTATTAAGTCGACGTCGTCGGCATAAGCCAGCATATTCACTCTCCCAGACTCGAACTCTACTCCAACATTATCCCTCTCCACTGCTCTTACTACTCTTTCTAGTAGTAGGTTGAACAGTAGTGGGGATAGAACGTACCCCTGTCTCAAACCACTCTTTATTTCAAAACTTTTCGTCTTCTTGTTGCCAACCCTCACCTGTGCTTCTGTGCCATCATGCGTTGCCTTCACTAAGTTTACAATTTTGATTGGTACTCCAAATTCTCTGAGAATTTTCCACATGAATGATCTGTGTACACTGTCATATGCTTGTTTGAAGTCTACAAACATATGCCAGTGATTTATATCAAACTCCCAGTTCTTCTCCAGTATCTGTCTGATCGTAAACAGGTGGTCTGTTGTTGATCTCCCCCTTCTAAAGCCACATTGATATTCGCCTAATATTACATTTGCATAGGGGGTCAGTCTCCTATAAAGTATTTTTGCAAAATTTTTGTATACACAGGATAGTAGTGTGATGCCTCTCTAATTTCCACATACCCTTTTGTCTCCTTTCTTCAGTATTGGTATAATAATTCCTTTCTTCCAATTTCTGGGTACCTTTTCCTCTCTCCATATTCTTAAAATAAGTCGGTATATTTTATTCTTCGAGTACTTTCCTCCTGCCTTAAGAAGTTCTCCTACTACTCCATCTTCCCCGTATAATAAAACTAGGTAAATACATACACGCACGCACGCACGTACACAACAGACTCATGTCAAATAGAACACATTCATAACACACAACGCACGCAACACACAAAACAGTCCACACAAAACACACACACACACACACACACACACACACACACACACACACACACACACACACACACACACACACACACACACACACACACACACGCACACACACGCACACACACACACACACACACACACACACACACACACACACACACACACACACACACACACACACACACACACACACACACACACACACACACACACACACAAACACACACACACACACACACACACACACACACACACACACACACACACACACACACACACACACACACACACACACACACACACACACACACACACACACACACACACACACACACACACACACACACACACACACACTCACACACGCACGTACGCACAAACACGCACACCCGGGTCGACGGCTCAGTGGCAGCGTTCGCAACCACTACTACTGCTGTCCGAGTTCGAATCTCGCCCAGTGTTGACATAATTTTAGTATCGCTGCACTATAAACCGACACCCCAAACCACGTGGGCAGGGAGTTGAGTGTTTGTGTGTGTAAGGTCACAGGATTACTCATAAATTGGGCATATATGAGCTTTGAGCTCTTCGGGAGGGTGAAAATAACGAATCTACCATGATCTAAAAGCACAGTGAATCTCACATACATATAAAGGAGGAGCATAATACCGACAGGAGACCATTTGGTCCTGAACTACGTCGGATGAGAATATATATATATGATAATGATAAATAGATAAACAGAAATTATAATAATAACAAATGAAATAAATAAATGAATGCATAGGTATAGTTGAATAACAAATAAACAGGTAAACAGTAAATAATAAATTGACAGATAAATAGTAATAAATGAAAATCAAGCAAATAATAATAAACAAACAGGCAAGTAATAACAAACAAATAATATAACATAAATGGCAGGCATTACAGCATCTTGCTTAGGTGTTTAAACAAATCTTAAAGCTTCGAACTGAACTACATTGCACTGCCTTTGTAGCAAACTATATGGATCCTGTTTCACTTTTTCTAAAACATAGGCATGGGCATTGCTTTTAACGTACAACAGAACACCGCCAACTTTCTTGTGGTTTCTATCCTGATGAAATTGTTTAAATCTCAGAATGTTAAATTCAGCTTCAAACTCTCCACCATTTAACCATGTCTCAGTTATTCCTATCATATCGAGATTTTTGCTTTTGACATACGCCTGGATTTCTTGGAATTTGTTTTTAATACTGCAAGCACTAAAGTACATGGTTTTAAGAAACCCGTGATTATTTCTTTTTGACACGGTTTGAGTATGCCTTTCATCATAATTTTGTTCTTTATTGACACCTTGCTCTATAATGACATTTGGTCCTTAATTGATATTCAGTGCCTCATGGACATTTGTCCCATCACGGACATCTGGTCCTTCACGGTCATCCGATCTCTTATGTACACCTTGTTCCCCTCTGTCACCGCGTCCTACACCTGCCACCCGTCGTTCATTAACATTCTGTCTGGCATCACTTCCTACAAAGATATTCTGTCCTCCACTGATATTATATCCTACCGTGATATTTTGTCCTTCACCATCTTTACATCTCATCGTGATATTTTATCCTCCACTATCATTATACCCCATCGTGATATTTTTTCCTCCACTATCATTACATCCCATCGTGATATTTTGTCCTTTGACATTACATCCTAAAATGATATTTTGTCCTACACTGACATATTGTTCTACATTATTGCTATGCCCTGCTCTGTTTTTCCCAATATACTCTATTTCCCTTTCCTTTATGGGTTTCTACCCGAAAAAAGGAACTAGTTCATTACAAACTCCCACAATGAGGTTTGTAAGAATATCTTTGCCTCTGCGAGTAAGGTGGATCCCATCAGAAGCATAAAGGTCATGATGCCTGGAAACGAGATACCAAGGATCAAGAAAGTGGTATCCCAGTTGCGTGCACAATCGTGATATCCTCTCTATAGCTCTAGTGTTCCAACACGAGCCAACGTAGATCCTCTGAAGGATCCCACAGTCTACGTGACGGCCCCAACACTCCTTCATCTCCTGAAGGAAGACCTTGTAATTCCTAACAAGTTCTTCTGATCTCACCCTACCCACATCGTTATTTCTCGTATGAACAATCGTAACCGTGTTCGTCCGCCTTTGCTATAATCGATGATCCCACGGCCCGGTTGACATACAAGCTTCAAACATCGTTTAGTCTTCCGATGCAGCATGTCGTCATAGCCTCGCACCATGGAGTCCCCCACCACCAAGAACTCCTGATTTTCAGCCACCTCATCCTCCAGCAGAGCAAAACGATTGGCTAGAGCCAGCGGTTGCTCCTCAGGGCACCTACTTACCGAACGTGGCCTCGACAAACGGGACCCCACGGAGCGCCACTCGCTCACGGCAGTGGCAGAAGTAGAAGAGGTGGGACGCTCTTTGAGTTGTGGGGAGGATTCACTCTTCTCACGGAGCGCACTCTTGAGAAGATGAATTTCCCCCTCACACATCCTGAGACGGACCTCCAGGTTCACACAACCTTCACAAGACTACTGTTTTGACTCTAAATTACTAGAACATTACACTTTATCTACACTATACCTGTAACTGTATAGCGCTATCGTATACAATTACAAAAACACAACACATTCACTTGTTACTATTCGAATATGTAAATTTCGTAGGAAGTAATAAACTTAGCAAGAGGTATATATATATATATATATATATATATATATATATATATATATATATATATATATATATATATCACAACTAACACCACAGTCGGACGAAAGAAAGAGTTGCGTAAGCGAAACTATATATTTCGATTGCTAACTGCAATCCTCTTCAGTAGTACAAAGTGGAAGGAGGATGCTATCTTAAATAGCAGCCTCTTACAAAAGAAAGGGAACATGGAAAATAATAACCATCACTACCCCAACCCTATGTGACCTGAGGATGACATGAGGTCGGGTCAGGGGGAGGGGGAGGAAGCTTGTTGACAATATGTTTGGTGACCAATAGTCCTGATATAATGTCTGGGGTCCATTGACCCTTGGGAATATTAATCGTGGGCAGATATTCAATTCATGTGGATTCCACCATTTTCCTTCTGAACCCACAGCCTGATTTACAAATAAGGTCAGATTTCTCCCAGTGCATCCGGTGATTAAATTTACTTACGTGTTGAAACATGGGTGAATTTTCTTGGCCATACTTAATCGACCTCTTGTGTTCATTCAGTCTTGTCCTTAAATCTCTACCCGTCTGACCTATGTATGAAAGGTTGCAATATTTACATGGAAGGGAGTAAACACCTGGGATATGGTCTTCTCTCAACCTCTGGTGAACATTAACAACTTTTTTATTAATAGTATTAGGGTGGATCTGGAAAAGGCTTACGATAGGGTAGACAGAAAGGCACTGTGGGAGGTTATGCAGATATACGGGATAGGAGGAAAGCTTCTAGGAGCTGTCAAGAGTTTTTATGAGAGTAGTAGAGCTTGTGTCAGGATTAGAAATAGAGAGAGTGAGTGGTTCGAGGTAAAGGTGGGACTTCGTCAAGGATGCATTATGTCGCCCTGGCTGTTCAACTTATACATGGATGGGGTAGTGCGAGAGGTAAATACAAGGGTAGTGGGTCAGGGATTGGAGATGGTTAAAGAAAATGGAGAAAAGTGGGAGGTGAGGCAGCTGTTGTTTGCGGACGACACTGCGCTTGTGACAGGATCGGAGGAGGGATTGAGGAAGTTGGTGACAGAGTTTGGGAGAGTATGTGATAGAAGAAAGCTAAAGATAAATGTGGGTAAAAGTAAGGTGATGAGATGTACAAGGGGTGAAAGTGGCAGTAGACTGGAAGTGAGCATTAAGGGAACCCTTTACCGCCGAAAGAGACATTTTTGTCCCCTTATCTTTCAATGCAAATGTACGGCAAAGTGTAGCCTGGATCGCCTGCTGTGACGGAGAGGGCATATCTGGCACCCTCTGGCATCCACTCGCAAGTAGTATCTGGCAACTTTAGCCCGCCTCCCGCCAGTGCCAACAAAAGTGTTGCTGGTTGTATACAGTAGGCACGTGCAGCCACATCCTTCATTTTTAGATGACCATGGATGCCAGATCAGGTAAGTCTATGACTTCTAAAAAATCCTGCTAGTTACTAAAGTACAAAAGTCTACGTTACTCACAAAAAAATAGCTTGCTGTTGAAAATAAAGGAAACCAGAGGAAATTATGAAAAGGGGACATGTTTGTCCCTTCCGGCATATGAGTGAAATTGATGACTGTAAACAATGGGCCACCCAATGCTAGTTTCCTTGATATTTACGACAAAATATTCATGTATTTTGCAGGATTAACCACATTTACAACTTCACGGTTTTATGGGAGGCAGCAAAAATATGAATCACTGGCTACAAGTGACGTAGATGAAGATGATAACCCAGAATATGTCCAAAATTTGGATGACAGTTCAGGTATGTTCACTTACTCGTTCATTTACCTAAACTAGCCTTGCATAAATCTAATTATTGTTATTAACCTAACAGAAACTAAGTTCATCTACAGTAATCATGCCTAACTACATCAACACTAACCTGTTCTAAACTGATCTAGTTATATGAAAACTAATCTAGCCTAGCCTAAGTAAGCAGTCTAAAGAAAAGCTATCAACTACACCAACCTTCCCCAAATTAAACAAGCTTAACATAAAGCACTCTAATACACACACACACACACACACACACACACACACACACACACACACACACACACACACACACACACACATATATATATATGTATATATATATATATATATTATTATTATTGTTATCATTTTATTTATTTATTTTATTTTATTTTTTTACAGATGATAGTGAAGATGAGGCTGATGATTCCACAGTGGTGATTGAGATTGTTGCTACAACATCAGTTCCAGAACAAACGGAGAGTCGACGTAAGAAAAAGCGCCGTCTTTACTGGAACCATATAGACAAGAGGGACTACCCAAGTAATGTACCAATTTTTGACATCACAATGGATGAGGAAGACCAGGTTTTGCTAAATCCTATTGACTATTTTCGTAATTTTATCAGTTCTGACATCATAGACTTACTTGTAGAGCAATCCAACCTTTATGCAGTACAGCAAGACCCAAGGAAGCCTCTGGATGTAGACAAAAATGAAATGGAGCAATGGTTAGGTTTGTGCTTACGCATGTCACTTAGCAAACTCCCTGATACTAGGTTGCATTGGTCAGGAATGGATGAAGCTGTGGCATCAATTATGAGTAGAGACAGATGGGAGCAAATAAAATCTAAGCTTCATTTAGTAGATAACACCACAAATAATGATACAGATAAGTTATTCAAAATAAGGCCACTCATTGATAGGCTAAGAGATTCATTCAGGCAGACACCAATGTTGGAACATTTGTGTGTTGATGAGCAAATGGTTCCATTCAAGGGTATTTCTGGCTTGAAGCAATATCTTCCCAAAAAACCACACAAATGGGGATATAAACTTTTTGTCTTGGCTGACCATAAGGGCTATGTTTATGATTTTTTCCCATACACTGGAAAGATAAGCCGAGTGGATAATGTAAATGTACCAGACCTAAAGCCTTGTGCAAATGCAGTCCTTCAGCTTGCTGAAAGTATTCCTAGTTTTAAAAACCACAAATTATACTTTGATAACTGGTTTACAAGTCTGCCTCTCATTGAACACTTGGCCACTAGAGGTATATGGTGCTGTGGCACTGTGCAACCCTTGAGACTGCAAAACCTAACATTCAAAATAGACAAGCAGCTGACAGCACAAGGTCGTGGTTCTTATGATGAATGGGAAACTCAGGGTGACAATGTAAAAGTAACAGCAGTAAAATGGATGGACAAAAGATCTGTTCACTTAGTTTCCTCATTTTTAGACAGTTCCCCTGTGGATAAATGTCAAAGATATGATAAGAAAGTCAAAGAAAAAGTTGAGGTCCCACGGCCAAATATAGTGAAACAGTATAACAACTACATGGGTGGTGTTGATCTCTGTGATCAGATGATAGCTTACTATAGAACGTTTTTCAGATCAAAGAAGTACTACCATAGGCTCATCTTCCATCTCATAGATCTGACAGTAGTAAATAGTTGGATGCTGTATAGGCGTGATGCAGAGGCTTTGAATCTGAGTAAACAAAAGCAGACTCCTCTTTATGAGTTTAATTTCAAAATAGCAAATTCATTGATGATGTTTAGAAAAACTGTCAATAGAGAGAGAGGGAGACCTAGCATCTCTGTTGAGAGTGCCTTTAGAACGAAAAAGAAAAGTGGAAGGGCAACAAAGCCTATTCCAAATATTGATATCAGAGGAGATGCTGTAGGCCACTTTCCAGCAGTTTCACCAAAAAGAGCCAAATGTAAACTGCCTGGGTGCAATGGCAAAGTACAGATGTACTGCATCAAATGCAATGTACATTTGTGCTGTGATACAAAGAGAAACTGTTTCCTTAGTTTTCATACAAAGTAGATTTTTCAAGGGACTTTGAATAATAAGTTTGATATCAGGGACTTTTTTTTCATGTTACTACTAACTTTTTTCTTTGTTTATGTCTTTGCAACTGTGTGCAGTAATTTCTTCACCAAAAGTGCATTTTTTTCATCATTTCAATTATTTTTCAGTGTGTCAAAAAAAAGGACTGTGTACCTGAAGAGACAAATTTGTCTCCTTTAAAAATTTCATATATAAAATGGTTTCATTAGTTGTTTTCATTACAACAGGATGTATTTCCTTATAATGAATAAAGAAATATGTGCCATGATTTTTTTTATTCATCCTGTAAAATTCAGGCGGTAAAGGGATATGATAAGGGAGAGCAACTGGAGGAAGTGGATAGTTTTAGACACTTGGGTGCAAATGTGGCAGGAAAAGGTGGAATGAAGGTGGAGGTAGAATGTAGATTGAGAGAAGCGAGTAAATGCCTTGGTGGATTAAAGAGTGTAATGAGGAATAGACATTTGGGAATGGATGCTAAGAGGAGACTATATGAAGGAGTGATTGTGCCAACAGCACTGTATGGGACAGAAACATGGAACATAAGAGAGGAAGAGAGAAGGAGTTTGAATGTGTTTGAGATGAGGTGTCTGAGAAGTATGATGGGGGTTACTAGGCTAGATAGAGTGAGAAATGAGGAGGTGAGGAGGAGAACAGGTGTGGAAAGGGAGTTGGGAGATAGGGTTGATGAAAGAGTATTAGGATGGTTTGGACACACGGAAAGAATGAGTGAAGAAAGACTAGTAAAAGAGGTATGGAAGGCAGATGTGGAGGGAGTGAACATGAAGTGACGTACTAGGATGAGGTGGATGGATGGGGTGAAGGGGGCTTTGGGGAAGAGGGGAATGTCTGTTGAGGAAGGACGGGAGAGGACAGAAGAGAGGGGTGAATGGAGAATGGTTGTATATGGATGATGTTGTGATGCATGAGGTGGAATGGGCGGGGGGATGGGTGGTGTGGTAGTATATGTGAGCAAAATTTGACGCAGCCCGAAGGGTTTCTCCCCGTCTTCTCCTTTTATCCATGGGGGGACGGAAGGGGGGGGGTCGCCGATTTAATGAAGCGGCCTTGCTGTGGATGTGCTGTGTCTTGCGACACTGCTTCTGACCCAGGTGCAGGGATGACCCGTCATCCAGGAGGTGCTAAGATGAGAGGTAGGGTGGAGGGATGTGGAGTGTATTCAGGGATGGAATGGGTGGGAATGATTTTATGCTTTTTCCTTTTTGGCTACCTCCCTTGTAAGGGGGGAAAAGCCTTGGTATATGTATGTATGTATGTTTGTATAGTATCAGGGTAATTATGAATTAAATTTACTTTCTCTTTGGGAAGAAATTTGAACAAATAACTGATGGACTTTGAGAAGGGGATGACTAGGGGATTTTGTCTCTCCTCTGGCTTAGTGGAAGGGGGATTGAAAAAACTGGTTCTGGCTTGGCTGAGGGCTTTATCCAGGAATCAATGAGGGCAAGCTAATTTTGTCAATTGGGACCTGATCGAAATTAATTCATGTTCTAAAAATTGGGGGCTACAAATCCTAAAGGCTCGGAGAAAAAGTCCCGAAGCTACACTCCTTTTAATGTGATCTGGTTGATGACTGAAGAAATGAAGGTAACTTCCTGAATGGGTGTTCTTTCTAGAAACAGTAGAGGCAAGCTTATTCCCATTCCTCATAATTAAGGTGTCTAAAAAGGGAATTTTGTCATCTTTTTTCCATTCTACTTTGAACTTAATGTTAGTTGTTAAATTGTTGAGTTTATCTAGAAAAATATCAAAGGGACCCCAACTCTCATTCCAAAGAGTGAAAATATCATCAACATATCTGAACCAAATCATACACTTTCGAAGTATTCCATGTAAAGATTAGCCAGAACAGGAGAAAGGTTAGAGCCCATGCTACAACCAAACTTTTCCCTGACTCATGTCATTGCGTACAAGGGCAATGATTTTGGAAACCGGAAGGGGGAATTTGTCTTGGAATGCTTGTAGCTTGGTTTCTAGAAAGGACAAAACATCATCAACATAAATGTTCGTAAATAATGAAACAATATCAAGACTTAATAAGCTGCGGCCTGATATGTTAATCTCCTTGATTTTCTGGATAAAATCTTCTGAATGTAATAAATGGGATTTGGAAAATTTACCCAAATATGTGATAACAAACCCGTAAGCCATTTAGAAAGTTTGCTAGTACATGAACTCCTGTTGGAGATGATGGGCTTTAATGGGGTACCTTCTTTATGTAACTTGGGGAGGCCGTAAAAATAAGGTAGTTTGGGAGTAAAAGCTCTAAGTTTAGCAACTTATTCACTAATGGTGATCTTACGAACTTATCTATTAAAAGAAGCAGCCATGTCTTTTAAAGGGTTTTTGGTGAGTTTCTCATATCTGTTATAATCATTCAGAAGCTCCATGGCTTTATCAACATACGAGTCTGGTGATAATTATATTACTTAGTTCTTTTAATTCTTCTAAACCCAGTTGGTAACGTTTGGGTAAACCATTATTGCCCTTGAAACAATCGGAAATGCTGTTCAAAAGCACGCCTTTGAGACATAATAAATCTTTGTCATAATTACTATGGGACAAGAACTTGTCAAAAACAAGAAAGTCTATGGCATTGTGTTTTTCCGGTTTAAAGCGAAATTCAAACCAAGGCCTAACACTTCTAATTGTGATTTTGAAAGTACTGTGCTAGAGAGATTAACGACATTCTCAGATGAGGCAAACTTAGCCCAGATGCTGCTATTACATAACCTAAAAAGTTTTTTGTTGAGGATCATTTGGTGTTTATCACTTATGACACTGGCTTGTTGATGTGCTCTGTGTAGAAGTAACTTGAACACGTGCTCATCCCGGCAATGGAAAAGAAGTTCTCTGGTGGTGGTCCGAAGATGAAGAAAGGCGTTTTCAAGATCTAATGACGCCAGTTGAATCCGATCCGATAAAAAGGCTCTGATGTAAGCAGGAAAACTGTAGCCAAATTGTTTGTGTTTGTGGAAACCAAACGTGCGGGGGCAAACCTGTTCCGCCAAACAATTGGACAGAAATGTTTTTTGTTTTTTCCTTTTCTTACTTGCGATCAAGGAAGATTCGAATCGTCTGTAGGGAAGCTTGAGATCGGGGTAGTGATTGAAGATAGTGTTGATTGAAGAAAAAAGTATGGCCAAGAAAATTCAGCCGTGTTTCAACACGTAAGTGAGTTTAATCACCGGATGCACTGGGAGAAATCTGACCTTATTTAAATCAGGCTGTGGGTTCAGAAGGAAAATGGTGGAATCCACATTAATTGAACATCTGCCCACGATGAATATTTCCAAGGGTCAATGGACCCCAGACATTATATCAGGACTATTCATCACCAAAAATATTGTCAACAAGCTTCCTTCCCCTCCCCCTGAACCAACCTCATGTCATCCTCAGGTCACATAGGGTTGGGGTAGTGACGGTTATTATTTTCCATGTTCCCTTTCTTTTATAAGAGGCTGCTATTTAAGATAGCATCCTCCTTCCACTTTGTACTACAGAAGAGGATTGCAGTTAGCAATCGAAATATATAGTTTCGCTTACGCAACTCTTTCTTTCGTCCGACTGTGGTGTTAGTTGTGATTTACAAATGCGTTACTACATTTTTCACCAGGTAGGGTGAGATCAGAGGAGCTTGTTCGGAATTACAAGGTCCTCCTTCAGGAGATGAAGGAACGTGGGAGCCGTCACGTAGTCTGTGGGATCCTCCCGAGGATCTACGCAGGCTCGTGTTGGAACATTAGAGCAATAGGGATCAATGGTAGGATATCGCAGTTGTGCACACAATTGGAATACCACTTTCTTGATCCTTGTTATCTCTTTTCTAGTCGCCATGACCTTTACGCTTCTGATGGGATCCACCTTACCCGCAGAGGCAAAGATGTTCTTACAAACTTCATTGTGGGAGTTTGTAATGAACTAGCTCCTTTTTTAGGGTAGAAGCCCAGAGGAAAGGGGAAATAGAATGTACTTGGGAAAACAGTGTAGAGTATAGCATTAATGTAGAACAATGTGCCAGTATAGGTCAAAATATAATTTTAGGATATAATGTCGCTAGAGGACGAAATGTCACATTAGGATATAATGTCATAGGACAAAATGTCGCAATGGGATGTAATGACAGTGGAGGACAAAATATTACGATGGGAAGTAATGAGAGTGGAGAACAAAATATCACGATAGGATGTAATGATAATGGTGGAGAAAATATCACGGTAGGATATAATGTCAGTGAAGGCCAAAATATAATTTTGGGAAGGGATACCGGACAGAATGTCAATGAAGGCCAAAATATTATGATAGGATGTAATGTCGCTAGAGGACGAAATGTCACATTAGGATGTAATGTCATAGGACAAAATGTCACAATGGGATGTAATGACAGTGGAGGACAAAAGATCACGATGGGAAATAATGATAGTGGAGAACAAAATATCACGATCGGATGTAATGATAATGGAGGAGAAAATATCACGGTAGGATATAATGTCAGCGAAGGACAAAATATAATTTTAGGAAGGGATACCGGACAGAATGTCAATGAAGGCCAAAATATCAAGATAGGATGTAATGACAGTGGAAGACAAAAGATCACGATGGGATGTAATTATAGTGCAGGAAAAAATATCACGGTAGGATATAATGTCACTGGAGGACAAAATGTAATTTTAGAAAGGGATGCCGGACATAATGTCACTGAACGACGGGAGGCCGGCGTGAATCACGGTGACGTATGGGGACAAAATCTACAAAAGGGATCGGATGACCGTGATCGACCAGATGTCCGTGATGGGGGAAATGTTAATTTTGATAGGAGAAATGTTAATGAGGCATTGAATGTCAATGAAGGACCAAATAATAATAATATAGAGCAAGGTATAAATAAAAAACAAAATGATAATATAAGACATGATATTGAAACTCAAAATGTGTCAAAAAGAAATAATCACGAGTTTCTTAAAACCATGTACTTTAATGCTCGTAGTATTAGGAACAAATTTCATGAAATGCAGGCGTATGTCAAAAGCGAAAATCTCGATATGATAGGAATAACTGAGACATGGTTAAACGGTACAGAGTTAGAAGCTGAATTTAATATTGCGGGATTTAAACACTTTCATCAGGATAGAAACCACAAGAAAGGTGGGGGTGTTCTATTGTACGTTAAAAACAATGTTCATGCTTGTGTTTTAGAAAAAGTGAAACAGGATGCATATGATAGTTTGTGGGTTGAGTTAACCCAAACAGATGGACAAAAAATGAATATAGGTGTAATATATAGGCCAAAGACATTATCATTAGCAGACGACAAACTGTTATTTCAAGAACTGTCTAGTTTCTGCAACCGGGATTTATTGATAATGGGTGATTTCAATTTTACTGACATTGATTGGATGACCCTTGAACATGGCCATATAGGTAGTCGCTTGATTGATTTTCTTGGTGACAATTACTTAATTCAGCATGTAAAAGAGCCCACATGATATGGAAACTTACTCGATCTTTTGATCACTAGCCGCGAAAGCATGGTAAGTAATGTAGAAGTCGGTGAATCTGTTGCAAATAGCCATCACAACTTAGTCAGATTCAAACTCCTAAACAATATTAGAATAGATACTTGTGCTTCTAAAATACC
>NC_134802.1:4021108-4033608 GCF_046742065.1 Oratosquilla oratoria | reverse complement strand
GCGCTTGGTTAACTCCATCTTTTATGGCTTAGTGGGGGATGGACTTTTTGTTTACCTGGATGATTTAATTTTAGTTTCCAAAGATGTGGAAAGCCACTTTACTAAGTTGTCCATGGTCTTGCAACGTTTTACTGAAGCTGGGTTGAAACTCAATTTACCCAAGTGTTCCTTTTTCAAGTCTAGTATCCAATTCCTAGGTCATGTTGTAGACAAACATGGTATCCAGACCACAGGTGATAAAATCAAGGCGGTGAGGGACTTCCCTATACCAAAGTCAGTTGAACATGTACGTTCCTTCCTTGGACTTGCAGGATACTATCGTGCATTCATTAAAGACTTTGCTTCAATTGCTTCCCCTCTCACTTGCCTCCTGAAGAAGGACCGTTGCTTCCAGTGGCGTGATGTTCATCAGGAAAGTTTTGATTCCTTGAAGCTTGCACTTACTGAAGCGCCTGTGTTAGCCCTCCCAGATTATAATCTCCCCTTTACTATTTGTACAGATACTTCTGGTACAGGCATTGGAGCTGTACTCATGCAACAAGTAGATGGATGTAGACCTCATGTTATTGCATATGCTAGTCGCATTCTTAATAAGCTAGAGTCCCGTTACTCTGTTACTCATTTAGAAGCCCTGGCAGTGGTGTGGGTTTTAAAGCATTTCCGTGATATCATTTTTGGATAGCCTATTACAGTCTACACGGACCACACTGCTGTCACTCAGCTTTTCAAGGGCAAAAATATTTCAGGCCGCCTAGCCAGATGGTTCCTCACGATTGAGGAGTTCAATCCAACCCTTAAACATATCCCAGGGCGTGCAAGCAACGTTGCTGATGCACTTTCACGTAATATCCCTGATGCTGCTGTTACAGTAATTGACAACTTTTCCCTGAAGGATCTGGCCAAAGCCCAGTGTGAAGACCCTGTTTGGTCTGCTGTCATTTATGCTTTGGAGTCTGATGATGATACCACCTTACCAGCTTTACCGGTACCTCTGTCCCAATTTTCCTAGTAGGACAAGGTTCTCATTCGTAATGTGGAAGTGTTTGAGCAGGATGTGGCACAGCTAGTGATCCCTGAGTCTCTAGTTCCCGTTGTTTTGTCCCTTGCTCATGATGCCTCTCAGGCTGGTCACCCAGGTCGTGACAAAACTCTGGCTATGGCGCGTAAGAAGTATTATTGGTCTAAAAAGCGACTAGACATTACCTCTCATGTAGCCCGATGTAGTTCTTGTGCCCAGAACAAAGGTTCTACAACACTGCTTCCATGTTATAGTACCCTACTCCTTCTCGCCCTTTTCAGACTATGGCCATAGACCTTTTGCAACTGCCTCGTAGCACTCAAGGTTCTGTGTATATCCTTGCGTGTGTGGACCACTTTAGTCGTTTTGTAATATTAGCTCCCTTACGTAACAAGTCTGCACCAGTTGCAGCCCATGCTTTAGTTTCTCATGTTTTGTGTCCATACACTAATCCTTCGGTACTCCTAAGTGACAATGGTACTGAATTTAGGAACGAGGTTTTGGTAAGTACTTGTGAACGTTACGGCATCACACAAACATTCGTGACTGCTTACCATCCGGTGTCCAATGGTCTTGTAGAGAGGACGAGTAGGAAAATTCTAGATATACTCAGACACGTTGCTAGTAACTTTCATGAATCTTGGGAAGATTGGCTTCCCCATGTCAGTGCTTGTATTAATAGCACCATTAATGTTTCTGCGGGCAAAACGCCTCATCATGTCATCTATGTAGTTGAAAAACGGCTCCCTTATGATGTGCTTGACAGTCCTGCTCGTCCCCTCTACATTTTTTATGACTATAGTCAACTCCAGAGTCACACGTTGCATGCCATTTATGACTCTGTGAAAGAAAAACTTGATGTTTCCAAGGCCGAAATGTTGAAACACTAACATATTCGTGCAAAGCCTGTTACCATCAATATTGGTGATCATGTTTATAAGAGCATGCCTGACCGCCAATCTAAGTTGAATTGTAAATTTACAGGCCCCTTTTTGGTTACTGAGAAGTTGCATCCCAACAAATTCAGGGTCTTTGATCCTTCACAGGGACTGAGCGAAGTGGTGCATGTGGACAGACTTAATGTCACTCAGGTGCCCATACCGGCGTTTACCAGGTCTCTTCCAAGGCCCACTGTACAAACTATTCCTGCATCAGCCCCTCATAATCATAATCTCCGTTCAAGGGGTTCTGTGTCTTCATAACTGAATATGTACAATGTTTATGTTGTTATTTATGTTTGTCTTGACCTGTCCTTTGTGTTTTTTTTCTTCTCTCTGTTAAGTGTATTGGTTTGTGTGTGTACTTCTTGTTTAGCTATTAAGTGTCATGTTCCGGACGTCCGGCAATTGCTGTCTTTTGTATTTTGGTTAACTGGCGCCAGTTCTTATTTTATTTTGTTGTATGTGTTTCTTATGTACCTTCATTATGTTGTATGTGATTCTTATGTATATATTCTTGTATTCTTGTTTATGTATTAGGGTGTGCTAATGTTATTCTTTTCCACACTTTTGTATGCACCTTTGTATGTGTGTGGACTGTATGTTTGCTTTTGTCTTGCCTGGTCATTTCTTTTTGTTTGCTCGGTGGGGTCACCGAGTGGTGGTGGCAGAGCTATGTAATGGTGGCATAGAATATTCTTTGTGTGTCGTACATACGTATTTGTAATATTGTTTATTTATTATTATTGTGAGATATGACATTATTATATACATTATAATTACATTGTTGATGAAGAAGAAAAACAAGATACCCATTTTATACATTCTATTGGGGAAACTTTGAATTCTGAAGAATATCAGGAATACCTTGATCATATTATGAATGGAATTAATGTTAATACCACCAACTTTTACACATGAAGAATGGAATTATTTTAAAAGGGACTATGATAGAACTTAATAATGATGATAATTGTGACAACAATAACTGTGAGACAACAACTCGTTGATGAAGAAGAAAAACAAAATACCCATTTTATACATTCTATTGGGGAAACTTTGAATTCTGAAGAATATCAGGAATACCTTGATCATATTATGAATGGAATTTATATTAATACCGCCAACTTTTACATATGAAGAATGGAATTATAATATTGATATATATGATGCATGCCTGGGATTGGAATCCTGTGCAACCTGGAGCCTTGGTCAGTCATGAAAGCAGCCTCATGATGGTGGATCAATGTATAAGTATAGTTTTAGATTTCAAAAACATCTCCATGATCAAAAACAATGTAGCCTCCATGATAGTAAACTTAGACATTGTAAAAGAAAGAATCTATACCTGTGTCATACTTTTATTTTTATGTTCCGTGATGCATTGAAAAATTCTTGTGAGATTCACTAGAATATGTCTGTAATGCAGAACTGTCACTACAAAAATATATTCATAACCAAGTTACTCATAGTAACATAGGAAGTTCACACTTCCAATTTTTCTAAAACAAAACCAGTATCCATTATCTCATCTGAATTAGATCCTAAATTATAATAAGTTGAAGACCCAATCTCAGTTGCTGACAAGTTTAAAATACATTCATGGACACTCTCCACTACTGTTAACATCCTGAATAAAATGCATATGACCGATAAAACATACCTCACAGATATCAACATAACCTTCCCAGAAAAGTCACCATCTTTGAAAATAAGAAAGCTACATCCATTGAGGTCAAACAGAAATAACTCATATAATAACTATGGTATATTTCTTTTCATAATTACTATTTTCTCCTTGATTATTGCTGCCTTAACATCATTGCCTGTAATTAAAACGATGAAGACATTAAAAAGAATCAAACACTTGCCAGCATAAGAAATTGTAGTATGCTGGAGCCCTGTAAGAGGCAAATAGAAAAGGGTTGGTCGGAGCGACCAAGTGGTAGCTGCCGAGCCTTGTAAGAAGCCGATAGAAAAGAGTGTAGAAATATGGGTAGAAGACGGGTTGTTGGTTTACATATGTAGGTTATTTGTAAATAACAGCCCGTGTGAGCTGCCTGAGTCCGCTTTGTGTAGGTAATAAAATGACTGTGCTTCGGAGCTTGAATATGTATATTTACATATTGCTGAAATGACACTCCTTTGTAACCTAAGTGAGAATTATGCAGAGGCTTGAGATTATTCTAAATAAACAATATTGCCGTAAAGGTTTGAAACAAAGATTCTTATTGGTAAAAGGGTTGAGGAGGATAAAATTGTAATTGGTGCATGAATGTAGGATCACGACCTTTGGGGAGGATCTTAGATATAAAGTTAGAGATCATTATACTAAGGCAGTGTTTCCCAAACTTTTTTGGCTGCGACCCTAAATCCACTTATAGCCTGGAGTCGCGACCCTACTTGTAATAATAAATTCAACCATTTCATGTTATATTTCTACGTACTTGCATAATGTTCATAAACTTTCGTTTTTATAGTTCAGTTTATATTTACTAGCACAATGAATTTAAATAAATTTGAAACTTGAATGAAAAAAAAAAGTTAATAAAGACCCTCTGTCGACCCTCAAAAACACCCTCGCGACCCTAGTTTGGGTCGCGACCCTGGGGTTGGGAACCACTGTACTAAGGAAATGACTATGTCACTGGAAAGCTTACGTAGGAGCTTGTATACGTGCTCTCGTGTAATTCCTTAGAAAGACCTCGGAAAGTACGTTGGGTATTCTTAATTGGACTGAACAGAAGAAATATGTAAAAAACTCTAGAATTTACTTCTCCTAGACAGAAACTTTTAGTGAAGTACAAGGTAGAAGCCTATCAGTGAAGAGAACCAACAACTAATAGAAGGGAGTCGCCATATCAATAAATGAGGACCCACAATTATTATTATTATTTTATTTGTTTATACGGAAATTTAAAAAACGAAAAAAAACAAACGAAAACAACAATACGAATTGAAAATCGCTGATAAATCCAAAGAGATTCCCAAAGAAGTCTATAGTTACATTAGAGATAAAATGGTTATTAGGAATCACATTGGCCCTCTATTATCTGCTGACGGCCAACTTGAATATTCAAATGAAGGAATGTGTGATATACTAAACAACTATTTTAGCTCAGTATTCGTATATAAAATACCTCAAAGTGAACTCCAAACTGAAGCCTGTGAAAAGTTTAGGGTAAATTTACTAACTACGGTAAATATAACAAAAGAAAAAATTAAAAGGTTTATAGAAAAACTCAAAGTTAATAAAACAAAAAACAAAACAAAAAATAAAAGAATCTTAACCCTTAAACGGTTACCAGGGTGGAATTCTTCCGGTGATTTTGAGATGGTTTAGTAACTCATACGCTTGGCAGCGTGGCTCCGGTTTGACACGCCCAGTAGCTTCAGTTTTTAGCTTGACTTGATTAAGGGTGTGTGTGTGGTCCAGCTGTCTCTGTTAGTTTTTGCTCCCTGGCCCATTTCCGGAGAATTTCTCCCACAGTTACCATTTACGTGTGTTGTGCAACCTGGGTGTTTTCCTCCCGGTGTTACCGTATTTGTTATAATTTGTGAACCCTAATTCAATTTTTTTCAGCTGTTTTCGGATAGGATATATTGAATATAAGTGAGCCATGGCAAAACGAAATTATATATATACAGATGATGAAATTGAAAAACTAATGAACACAACTGGTACCTTATCAGAAACAGTTTCTGAAAGTGAATCTAAGGGTGAAATTGATGAACTTGAAGCTGACATATTGTATGACAGTGATAGCTATGTAGAATACACTCCTATGCCAGGTGAAGACAGCAGCAACGATGATGATGATGGAGAGGAGGTATCGGGGAGAAAGAGAAATAAAACAGAAAAGAAGGGTGGTTGTAACATTCACACCAGCCAACCGCCGAGCTCTCCTCGACTTCATTGCCCCCTCAAAATCTGATGCAGGCCGTGCCACGTCCCCATCTCCTACTGCTTCCACCTCTGATGAAGGCCGTGCCACCTCCTCAGTTCCTACCGCTTCGACCTCTGATGCCAGCCCCTGCTGCCATTTGCGGAAGAAGACGTCGTCGCCGACACCTTCCATTGTCACATTCAATTCCCGCACGCTTGCCAGTGGGAGTCAGTTTAGTTGGAGTTGCCGGCCACAGTCCCAATCAAACACTAGGACACCAATCAGGAGCATAATGCATAGCTTCACTCCAGACCCAAGTCCAGGGGAGGCAAGGGATGCTGTGTCGCCTGAAGAGGTATTTAGATTGTTCCTCAATGATGACATTGTCAACATTATTGTGAAGTGGACTAACCAGAAAATTGATGTACTTGCCTCCAGGTATACACGACAGACAGCAACTTATGCGCACATCGAGCCAAAAGAAGTAAGAGCACTGCTGGGTGTCATCAGTAGCGAGAAGAATGACGAGCGCATCCCCACCGATGAAATGTGGAGCTTGGATGTAGGATGTCCTTTATATCGAGTGGCTATGTCCGAGGCGCGGTTCAAATTCTTCACCCGCTATCTAAGATTTGACGACCTTGAAACACGGGAGGCTCGGCAGAAAGATGACAAGTTCGCGGCCGTGACGGAGGTATGGGACATCTTCATTGGGAACTGCGGCCGACTTTATGTCCCCCACGAGAACCTCACAGTTGACGAGCAGTTATTTGATTTCACAGGCCGGTGCCCATTTAGGATGTATCCCCAATAAGCCAGCCAAGTATGGCAACAAGCTTGTCCTAATCAATCAGCAAGACCAAGTACTTACTCGGTTGCATCCCCTACTTGGGTAAGCAGGAGGCTGTGGACAGGGGAAACCTTCAGCTTGGCCATTACTGTACCAAAGAGCTGACAAGGTCCTACCATGGGTCAAACCGGAATGTGACAACCGAAAACGGGTTCATCCCTGTTCCCCTGGTATCTGACCTTCTGAATAACCATGGCCTGACCCTTGTCGGAACAATACGTGCCAACAAAAAAGAAATACCTAAAGAAATGAAGGACAAACAGATACGAGAGCCAGGAACAAGTGCCTTCTTGTATACCAAGGAAATGACGCTGGTGTCATATATGGCCGACACTTCAAGTACCAAGAAGAAACTGGTGCTGCTGTTGTCATCTCAGCACACTCAGCAAACAATTGTCACCACTGGCAAGCCGGAGACTATCGAGTTCTATAACTCCACTAAAGGAGGGACTGATAACTTCGATCAGATGTGTTCCGTCGCCTCCGACTCCCGCAAGCCCAAACGTTGGCCACTGCATCATGTATGGACTCGTGAATGCTGCCAATGTCAATTCCTAAACCATATACAGGAAAATTTTGCAGAAGAAAAGGGGACAAGTCATGGAACGCACAAAGTTTTTGATACAACTTGAAAAGGCTCTCATCACTCCCTGGGCACAAACACGGCTGTGTTTACCTCTGCAAATGCTGATCACCGTCATGTGCGATATACCATCACTGAGCAGTGCTCCACACTCGCTAGGGACATCATTCTCAAACAGCAACGGTGCTTTGGTGCGCTGTGTTCAGTGCTCCAGCAAGAGTGATAGGAAAACGTGGCACAGATGCAACACGTGCGACAGGGCGAAGTGCCCTCGCAACCTGTACACTATCTGTGGTGACTGCATGTAGCTGGTGAGTTATATATATATATATATATATATATATATATATATATATATATATATATATATATATATATATATATATATATATATATATATATATATCATATATATATATATATATATATATATATGCTTGTAACCACGAGGAAAATAAAGATCGGAATACTGAACGTTTTCGTCTATTAAGACATTTTCAAAGTACATAGTGTCACAACAAAGAATAACTTATCACACAATTAACTGTTTTTTCTCCTTCCATGCCTTATTTGTACGGCTTAGTTAAAACCCATAAGCCTAATAATCCAATGAGACCCATTATCAGTTCTACTGGTTGTGTTTCATATAAATTATCCAAATGGCTTGTTTCTGTCTTGAGCCCACTCGTGGGGACCATTTCCACTTCCCACATTAGGAACAATGTAGATTTAATTAGTAAATTGAACGATCTTAATATGTCTGTTGATTTTAAGTTAGTTAGCTTTGATATTAATTCGTTATTTACCTGTGTTCCCGTTTTTGACCTTCTTTCCTTCCTAGAAGAAGAACTTTTACTTCATTCTTTGCCTCTTCCAGTCGATGTCATTATTAATCTCATTAAACTCTGTGTGGTTGATTCCAAATTCGTTTTTGATGGAAAGTTCTATGTACAAAGATTTGGGATGGCTATGGGGAATCCCTTGTCTCCTCTGTTGAGTAATTTGTACATGGAATTTTTTGAAAGGGAGTTGTTGTCTCGTATTCTTCCACGTAATGTTATTTGGTACAGGTATGTCGATGACATACTATGCATTTGGCCACTTGCTCACAACTTGGATAATTTTTTTAGTTAGTTTAAACAATTTAGTACCTTCTATAAAATTTAAAATTGAGATAGAACAAGAGAACAAATTACCCTTTCTAGATGTTACTATTCACAGAAAAGAAAGGTACTTCAGGTTTGATGTTTTTCGTAAACCAACTAACGTTCTTTCATATGTTCACTATTATTCTGCTCACCACCTTAACACAAAAATATCAGTTTTTACCTCCATGTTTCTTAGAGCTTTTAGAGTTTGTAGTCCTGAATTTTTAGATGAAGAAATAAAAAAGATTTATGAAATAGCATCAAACTTGAGATACCCAAATCATGTGATAGTTAGATCACAACACAAGGCCAAGAAGTCCTATGTTGATTCTTCCCCAAAAGATCCTTTTAATAAAAAGAATCTTTTGGTTCTTCCCTTTCATCCTAATTTGGTAAAACTCCCTCGTTTCCTTAAGATGTTTAATGTTAATGTTGTGTTTAAGAACCATACTATCAAAGAACTTCTTATCAAGAATTCACCGGATAATTCGGCGGGGTGTGTCTACTCTATCCCGTGCAAGAATTGTAATTCGTGTTACATTGGCCAGACTGGCAAAGAATTAAAACTTAGATTGAACCAGCATAAGTATAGTGTCCGTACTGGCCAATCTTCAAGTGGGATTTTTGCTCACATTAGAGACTATAATCACTGTATTGATTGGGACAATTCCCAAGAAATTGTTTCAAGTAATTCTTATTTGATAAGAAATATAATTGAATCGTGTATCATTAAAAAAACTTTTAATGAAAATCTTAATTTAAGCACTGGTCTTTTTAAATTAGATAATTTTGTGATTAACCATATTGTAGGACAATGTCCCAAAGCTCCGCCTTAGCCATCTTGTGTGACCTTTTTTCACCTGTGTCATCTGTCATCCATTTTTATTTATTTTTTCTTGTTATTATTATTTTCCATTATATATTTATATGTATGTATGCATATGTATATAATTTGTTTCTTTGTAAGTCAATCTTTATGTTGATTCACATGTGTCAATTGTCACCCTTCTTATTTCTTGTTATTATCTTTTATGTTGAATGTTCTTTTTTTCACCTTGTCATTGGTCATCCTTATGGTTTATGTTGTGTGACATTTTTTCACCTGTTTCAATTGTCACCCATTTTATTTATTGTTTTTATATTTTCGTTTCTTTGTATGATATTCCTTTCGTATTAACGTTGTGTGACCTCTCCTGTTTTCTATATTATTATATTTAAGTTATTCTTTGTTGTGACACTATGTACTTTGAAAATGTCTTAATAGACGAAAACGTTCAGTATTCCGATCTTTATTTTCCTCGTGGTTACAAGCATAAATCTTTATTCACGTGTTTTATGTGATTACTGTTGCATATATATATATATATATATATATATATATATATATATATATATATTACATTATATCATATATATATATACATATATATATATATATATATATATATATATTTTTTGGATGATAGAGAACATGAACACAGGGGAAGGCTCGGAACCCTAAACACTCTAACGTTTCGTTCGCGTAGAACTTCTTCAGAGAGTGTACGTAGAACTGCAATTGAAGTTTATGTACTAAATCTAATTACCTTTTCGGACACTTGGGAAAGGTCGTTTTTCTGGCGTGTTCTAGAATTAAAATACTAGTTTGTTTAGCTAAATTGATAAACCCTCCTCGATGATTCGATGAATTATTAGTTGAAATATATGCTGATTCAACAATTCTTCTAGTGAATTTATCAAAACCTTTATGTAGCCCTTCAGCTTCTCTCCAGCTTGGTAAATGATCGAATTTTTCCGCATGAACTACTAAAGAATTAGATATCCTATGTGCTTTTATGTCGTTTTTATGTTCATAAATTCTTTTTTCTAATCCCCTTGATGACTCGCCAAAATATGCCATTGAGCAACTATTGCACGGGATTTTGTATACGACCCTGTTTTCGGAATTGGTTCTCTTTTCGGAAGTCTTTATCAAATCACCTATCCTCTTGTTAGTTATTTTAGCTATGTTTATACCTGTTTTTGTTAAATACTTATCAATATTTCAAATGATGGAGAGCAACAGGAGGTTATTTGGAAGGAATACCACAGAAGACGCAAGTTGGATAGATGTGTACTACAACGAAAATTTCTACAGGATTGCTTGGAAGAAAAGGTCCTTCATAGATCGGCTCCGAAACAACTGGTTAGTGAGAACAACCCGTTCGGTAAGTGTGCTAAAGTATATTTAGAAGAAGCTTGTAAAGATTTGGATAACAAAATAGAAACATTACGTGATAAAGTGAAACTACCAATATGGAAACAGGTCCATAATAACGGAACACCGATACCGGATATTTGGTCACCAGGCATTTGCCCATCAGATATATGCCCACCGACTCATGAATGTACTTGTAGATTTGAAGTGCAATTACCATCACACCTAATTTATAAATTGGAAAAAGAAAAGACATCACAAAGTGAAAGACTAGGGCGAAAACTAAACAATCTATGTACCAACAGCGATTGGAATAAAATTGTAAGGTATGAAATAATAACAAAATTTTCAGATAGGAGATTATCGAATACTGAAAGTCAAGCTCTATCGCTAGGACTTAAATTCGACACTGGTATTAACACAAGAGGATTAGCAGATTTTATTAAGAGAAACTATAGATGGAGTGACAGCGATATTGAAAAAGGATTCAAACAGGGGATTGTTACATGTTACCAAGCGTTAGCCATTAAAAACGAATGCGTCATCCCCAGAAGCTTCAAGAAAGCTTTAATAAATCTAGGCTTAGACAAAGACATAGTAATCACCAATGCAGATAAAGGAGGTGGTATCGTGATCTTATCAAAAGAGGACTATATCAGTAAAATGTTAGAGCTCTTAGATGACGACAATACTTATCGCAAAAAGCATATAGGTTTCGCAACGAGTGAAGCAGATAAATTCAAAATACATGCCAGAAATATTCTTAATAAAACTGAAAAAGGAAAGAAATTAATGGGACTTCTGGAGGAATACCCCAATCCTCCCAGAATGCGCGGTATTCCAAAAATTCACAAACCTAACGTTCCAATGCGACCCATAATTTCAGGGGTTGGCAGTGCACCCCACAGACTAGCGAAATGTCTAGCCAAACCGTCATCACAGGCAATGGGATCGATCAGCAATACGCATTTGAAAAATTCTAACGATCTTTTGACAAGACTAAAGGATTTAGATTTCACGGGGAAAAAGTTAGTAAGCTATGATGTTAAGGTGTTATATACAAATGTTTCCACTGACGGTGCGTTAGAAGCAGTAAAGAAAATTATAAAAGATATGAACGATACTGACCTACTCGTAAGAAAACAAGATTATATAGAATTGATAGATTTATGCATAAATTTCGGTGCATTTACTTTTAATGGTGACGAGTATGAACAACACAGAGGTCTTCCTATGGGTAGTCCTTTAAGTGCAGTGATGGCCTCTCTCTATATATGGAGTTATTAGAAAAATAAATTTTTATCAGAATCAATGGTAGGGGATCACACTGGTTTAGATATGTAGACGACGTCCTCGCAATCATCCCCGAAAACACCAATGTAAATAATAAAGTGAGAATGCTTAACGCGGTCAACAGCGATATTCAGTTCACCGTAGAAGAGGAACAAAACGGACAATTGCCCTTCCTAGATACGTTAATACGACGAGTAGGAAAAACTGTGACTTTCTCAGTATACAGAAAGGAAACAAACAAAGAGGATTTAGTACATTACTTCTCCGCACATGATGATAGGACAAAGAGTGTAATAGTAATAGGATTTTTTCTCAGGGCACTACGAATCTGTAGCAATGAATACCTAGAAGACGAATTTGATTACATTATGGAAACCTTTCACAAACTTGGATATCCAGAGGGAATGTTGAGAGGAACAAAAAGAAAAGCAATAAACATTTATAATCGCGGAAAGAAAGAGAGAAATGATAAAAATAATACCAATTTTATATCAGTACCTGGCTCAGAAACGTCACCAATATTAGACAAATATTTAACAAAAACAGGTATAAACATAGCTAAATTAACTAACAAGAGGATAGGTGA
>NC_134802.1:4011108-4016108 GCF_046742065.1 Oratosquilla oratoria | reverse complement strand
TGTATTGTATTTGTATTGTATTTGTATTGACTCCGTTCCAAGAAAAAAATATGGAAATGTTTAAGGGAGGAGTATAAAATGACAAGCAAATTGCAGAAAGCCATAGAGAGTACATATAAGCCATGTTCGTGCCTTGTTAGAACTGGTTATGAGAAAGATGAATGGTTTGATATAACAACAGGAGTGAAACAAGGAAGTGCTTTGTCCCCATTATTATTCATAGCATATATGGATAACATTATTGAAAGGTATAAAAAGAGAATAAGAGATCAAGGAGAAGGGGATGGAGATATACTAATGTATGCAAATGACATTGCCTGCTGGAGTAACGACAGATTACAGTTAGAAAGAACTCTAAATTGTTGGAAAAGATGCTTTAATGAGGCGGGACTAAGCATTAATATTCAGAAGACTGAAATATTAACCATCACAAAAGAAAATTATGACATTGCAGAAATGATGATTGAAAATGAAAATGTTAAAGAAACACACTGTGTTAAGTATCTGGGAAGCGTATTTACAAAAGATGGATGCAAGAATAGGGAAGGGATAACTGAAAGAATATCAAAGTACAGTAGAGGTGTCTGTGGCTTGTACCCTATCCTAAAAGATATAAATGTACCTACGGAGGCAAAAAAAACTTTTTTTGAATCAGTTTTGGTACCAATTTTAATGTATGCTGCTGAAAGATGGACATTAGCATCAAGAGACTGGAGCAGAATTCAGTTGGCAGAAATGAAAACGTTGAGAGCAATAGTAAATAAAACCAAAAGAGATCGAATTAGAAATGATGAAATAAGAGAAATGATTGGAGTAAAATCAATTAGAAGCAAAATGTTTATTTGTTTATTTGTTTATTTGTTTATTTGTTTATTTGTTTATTTGTTTATTTGTTTATTTGTTTATTTGTTTATTTGTTTATTTGTTTATTTGTTTATTTGTTTATTTGTTTATTTGTTTATTTGTTTATTTGTTTATTTGTTTATTTGTTTATTTGTTTATTTGTTTATTTGTTTATTTGTTTATTTGTTTATTTGTTTATTTGTTTATTTGTTTATTTGTTTATTTGTTTATTTGTTTATTTGTTTATTTGTTTATTTGTTTATTTGTTTATTTGTTTATTTGTTTATTTGTTTATTTGTTTATTTGTTTATTTGTTTATTTGTTTATTTGTTTATTTGTTTATTTGTTTATTTGTTTATTTGTTTATTTGTTTATTTGTTTATTTGTTTATTTGTTTATTTGTTTATTTGTTTATTTGTTTATTTGTTTATTTGTTTATTTGTTTATTTGTTTATTTGTTTATTTGTTTAGTTGTTTATTTGTTTATTTGTTTATTTGTTTATTTGTTTATTTGTTTATTTGTTTATTTGTTTATTTGTTTATTTGTTTATTTGTTTATTTGTTTATTTGTTTATTTGTTTATTTGTTTATTTGTTTATTTGTTTATTTGTTTATTTGTTTATTTGTTTATTTGTTTATTTGTTTATTTGTTTATTTGTTTATTTGTTTATTTGTTTATTTGTTTATTTGTTTATTTGTTTATTTGTTTATTTGTTTATTTGTTTATTTGTTTATTTGTTTATTTGTTTATTTGTTTATTTGTTTATTTGTTTATTTGTTTATTTGTTTATTTGTTTATTTGTTTATTTGTTTATTTGTTTATTTGTTTATTTGTTTATTTGTTTATTTGTTTATTTGTTTATTTGTTTATTTGTTTATTTGTTTATTTGTTTATTTGTTTATTTGTTAATAGCTATAATATCGAAGTTCTCTACGCAAGCTTTACCTCCCAGCAAATCAATTTGGTTAATTATGCTTCTGCTATTTGTAAACTTCAAGTTTATCTTCCCTCCACCTGCTTTGGTGGTTCTTTTCAAAGTCCCTCTCTAAGTTGTTTCTATTGCCTAAGCTATATCCCGATACTTCCCCCCCCCTCTATTCCTACGTAATCTACCCCAAAAAACCCCTGTAGGATGCCTACTTCTTGCTTAAGGGATTCAGCAAGGAGCCGAAATCCTCTGGGCGACGAGTGCACCCCGTCCCTTGTATATAGATGATTCCTACCGTAAAAGCGATTCCATTTGTAGACAAATGCCCATCCATTGGCCTTACAATGTTTTGCCAGCCCGCAATTCATTGCAATAGCCCTGGAATGCCACATGGCTCCAACTCTACGCCTCGGAAGTATTCCACATACAACAGGAACACCCCCCTATTTCTAATCTTGTCTAGCGCATCCCGGAACCAGGCAAACAATTCCTCGCTCTCTAACTTACCTATATCATTGCCCCCGGCACTTAAGCAAACTACAGGGTCCTTACCTTTCCCTACTAAACACTCATCAATCCTATCTCAAACATCTCCTATCCCCGCGTCGGGGAAACACACCTTCGTCCTATGTTTCCTATCTTTATCGCAGAAAGCCTTGTCTAAGTACCTCACTTGACTGTCTCCTACAACCAAAATCTTACCTGTGGGCAGGGATCCAGCGTCTGCCCTTCCCTTCTTCTCTTGAGTTTCAATTGCTTCTTCTTCCTGCAGATTCGCAAGTGCTTGAAACGAGTTCTTGCAATCAAGCGGGGCTGGTGAGGACTTTTTCCCACTATTTCGCATCTTGTTTTTTGCCGTTTTCCATCCAAGCTCATAGCTAATTTTGTCTTCCGTATTTTGGGCCTTCGAGCGGAGTACTCGATTCTCCTCCTTAAGGAACTTTACAGCATCCTCCAAGGCTTCAAATCTACTAAGTAGAGATTGTACCTCATCGGCGCTGAACACGGTAACACAACCACTCGCCATATCACTAATTGAAGCAGCTACCCTGATGACCTGACCTGAGTGACGACTACTGCTCAACTGGAGTGACGACTACTGCTCAACTAGTCACGCAAGAACGTTTCCCTGTGGCTATCATCTATCAAACAGTTACTTTCTAAATGATGTTTGATAGCATCTCTGATTATATTTTCCATCATTTTTCATATGATTGAAGTCAACCTTATAGGCCTGTAGTTATTTGGTTTCTTTGTCACCTTTTTTGAATATGGGAGTAACTAGCTAGCTTCCATTCTATTAGGACATCTCTGGATATGATTCTTTTTCTTAATAATTTATAATGGAACTTCAATCTAATTTCTCATATCCTTAAAGATTCTTGGATGCCAATCGTCAGGCCCTGGTGTTTTATTGCCTTCTCTATACACATTTTTTTTTTATCTCTGTATTATTACATAACTTTGATAGTCATTAGGTGCACCTCAGCACCTGTATATCTTATAAGCCTGTCTCTTTTTAGCAATACTTTTTTCAGTTTCTTTGAAGAGCCATTTTGGGCGGGCCTGATTTGGACCTGTCTGTATGTAAGTATGAATCATCCTAGTAAGCATATTTTGAAACATTTCCCACATCTGATCTAGAGATCTTTCGCTTAATTTTGCCTCCCAATCTGTAAACTGAAGTTCCTGATGTAATCCTATGAACTGAGCTTTACTAAAATCGGGTATTTTAGAAACACAAGTATCTATTCCATTTTCTTTAGCAGTTTGAATCTAAGTTTTGATCGATATTTGCAATAGTTTCACCCACTTCACGGCTAGTAATCAATAGATCGAGTAAGTTTCCATGTCTTGTTGGCTCTTTTACATGTTGAACTAAGTAATTGTCACCGAGAAAATCTATCAAGCGACTACCTATATGGCCATGTTCAAGGGTCATCCAATCAATTTCAGTAAAATTGAAATCACCCATTACCAACAAGTCCCGGTTGCAGAAACTAGACAGTTCTTGAAACAACAGTTTGTCGTTTGCTAATGATAAAATTTTTGGCCTATATATTACACCTACATTATTTTTGTCCATTTGTTTGGGTTAATTCTACTCACAAACTAACATATGCATCCTGTTTTACTTTCTTTAAAACGCAGGCATTGATATTGCTTTTAATGTACAACAGAACACCCCCACCTTTCTTGTGGTTTCTTTCCTGATGAAAGTGTTTAAATCCCGCATTATTAAATTCAGCTTCAAACTCTTTACCATTTAACCATGTCTCGGTTATTCGTATCATATCGAGATTTTCACTTTTGACATACGCCTGTATTGGAATTTATTCCTAATACTACGAGCATTAAAGTACATGGTATTAAGAAACGATTGGCTAGAGCTTGCGGTTAATCCGCAGGGCACCCACTTCTCGAACACGGGCTCGACAAACGGCAGCCCACGGAGTGCTACTCGCTCACGGCAGTGGCACAAGTAGAAGAAGTGGTGTGGGGAGGACTAACTCTTCACACAGAGCGCACTCTTGAGAAGGCGAATTTCCTCCTTACACATCCTGATACGGTCCTCCAGGTTCACACAACCTTCACAAACCATTTCGCTCCTCCTTCGGCAATACAAACGGCAAAGAGAAAATATAAAACAATGAAAGAAAACAAAGGCGGTCACTAAATAAACTAAATACACGAATCTTACTCTGCTTACCTTATACTATTACTCCTACTTTTGGAGTACAATAAGAGTCTACTGTTTTGATTCTAAATCACTAGAACACTATCCTTTATCTTATACCTGTAACCGTATAGCGTTATACGTATACAGTTACAAAAACACAACGCAATCATTTGTCACTATTCGAAGATATAAACACAAGAAGTAATAAACTTAAGAGGTATTCGCTAGCTGGTGTCTCGGCAGAAGACGAGTTCTCAAGCTGAAGTCATTGAGGAGACTGAAGCTGAGGTCACTGAGCAGACTCCAAGCTGAGGTCACTAAGCAGACTGAAGCTGAGGTTACTGAGCAGACTCAATATTGATTCTGTTACAAAGAATAGATTTCACAATTTGATAAGATTTACTTACATTTTCTGGTGGCCGTAGAAACAGTAAGGTATCATCATGTGGCACAAGTGCAATAGAGGACAAAATGCTGTGATATGGAAGTGATTTTCTTCCCTTAGCTTTTCTGTACTTTGAAAGGTCAATCATGCAAAAGTAGCAATC
>NC_134802.1:3991108-3998608 GCF_046742065.1 Oratosquilla oratoria | reverse complement strand
ATGTTCCGATCACCAACTTTGCACAACTTGTGACTCCTTCCTTGAACCATCTTTATTCCTTCTCTCCTAGCTCTACTCTATCCTTTATTCCCTCCCACTCCACTCTCAACTTACCTTCCACCAAAAATTGATCTGATATTATAAAGGATTACAAAAGAATTACAAAGGCGGAGCAAAGCGACAGGAGACCATTTGGTCCATACCTAGGTCGGATGCGAAAAAATTATAATAATGATAAATAAATAGATAGATAAATAAATGAATAAAATAATAATATAAATAACAATAAATAGAATAAATAAACGCATATGTATAATTAGAAATAAACAAACAGGTAAATAGTAAATAATAATAAATTGACATATAACTAATAATAAATGTGAATCAAGTAAATAATGATAAACAGACAAATGACAAATAATAATAATAATAATAATAATAATATGAAATAAATGACAGTCATTTCAGCCTGTTGCTTAGGTTTTTATCTAAATAATTCTTAAAGCTTCGAACTGAACTACATTGCACTGCCTCTGCAGGAAGTTTACTCCATTCATTAACTACACGGTTGGCGAAGTTGTTTCTACCCACTTCAAAATTAAATCTACTCCCAGACAGTTTGAGACCATTGTTTCTTGTCTGATTTTCATTCAGTGTGAAAATTATGTCACTTTTGAAGTTGTCAATTCTCTTTAGAATCTTGAAAACCTGTATCAAGTCACCTCTGAGTCTACTTTTTTTTTTTTTTTTTTTTGGGGGGGGGAACAAATTCATATGTTTTAGTATATTTTCGCATGATTTATTTTTGATATTTGAAATCCATTTTGTGGCTCACCGTTGTACTTTTTCTAACCTGTCAATGTCTTTAATGAGATTCGGTGACCATACGTAAAGAGCATATTCGAAATATGGACGAATTAACGAACATGTATATCCTTGACTCTTCCTACTATCTACCACCCTTCCAGCCACCTCCCTCTCCCATGTATACATATGCTTGACTTTCTTCCTAAACACTGTATTTGCTATCCTGAGCACTCCTTTTAGGCACATCTCCACCATCAACTCTCCACTACCATTTTTTTCATGGAACTCCACATTTCCCAAGTACTCCGTCTATTGGTTAATTTCCTACCCTTGTACTAAGGTCTCCCAATACAACTACATTGACATTTTCCTTAATCCCTCTATACACTCATTTAAATCCATCCAAGAAACCTACCCCTTTCCTCTAAACTCTTCTTTCTACCAGGGCCATACGCACTTACAAAAACCCACATCGACCTTCCCAGTTTTACCTTCATCCATATTAACCTTGATGATTTTTTTTCCCACTCCACTACACGCTTACCTATCTCTTCACTTGCTAGTATAGCCACCCCTACTTTCCCTTATCCTCTCTTCACTCCTGAGGGCCTCCCAATTGCACTCCCAAACTCACACTCGCCCCTCTCTCTCAAATTAGTTTCATTCAATGCCAACACATCCATCTTTCTTCTCACAGACATACTATATCTTTCTTTTGCTCTAATCTGTAGCACATCTGCGCGCATTAAAAGTCCCAAACCTTAGGATACTAGTTGGAAAACTCCTAGACCCTCTTATGCCTTTACATTTTTTAGGAATGTCCCTTTAGGGCTGCAGGGAGAAGGATGCCTAGTCCTACCCCCCCCCTTTTTTTTTGTCGGCTTGTACGACTCAAGTGGGAAAACTTGGTGACAGTATTCTTTTCTCCCACCACAGGGTACAGGACAGTAACAGGAGTGGGGAGACAGCATAATGGAGGGACAGCCGCAGTATAATAAAGTATCATCATTTCTCTATGAACAGAGATTTCCTCTATCAGAGACAAAATGATGTGTGACTCTGGCCCGTAGGGGCGTCCCATATAGACCCTAAAGTATCAACTGCATGTTACTTAGCCACAATAACATGCAGCCAATACCCCAGACGTAGTATTGACCCAAAACCGAGCCCTGGGGGACCCGACTAGAAACACCCCCACACCTGAATTTTACACCATTTATGGTAACCAACTGTTTTCTGTCACCAAGCTCTAATCCATTATAACAATTTTACTCCTATGCCATTGGCTTTGGTTCTATTTAGTAGTCTAGTGGGGCACCTTGTCGAACGCTTTGCTAAAGTCAAGGTAAATAATATCATAACTGACATTGTTATCTGGCACCTTATATACAGTATTATAATGTAAAAGAGTAGAAGACTTACTTTTGGAGAAACCATGCTGTAAGTCACGAATCAAATTATGTCTTTCGATGTGTTCCCTGAGTCTATAACTGATGTCAAACTAATTCACCGGTAGTTGCGTACAAACGATTTATCTCCCTTTTTAAAAACAGATACAAAGTTTGCCTACCCCCAAGCAATAAGCACAAAACCAGTGTCTACCGACTTATTAAATATTTCTGTTAACTGGTTGCAGATTTCAAATTTACACTGTTTAAGCACTCTCGGAAAATTTTGTCAGGAGCCAGGTATTTTGTAGCTTAAAGTCTTTCAATCTGTTTGACTACTTCTACCTTACTAATGCTGATATTAGATATTCTACTTTCTTCACCCCCACTGAAAATCATATCGCAGTCAGGTACCTGATCTAACCTCTCTTTAGTAAAAACCGAGAGCAAATATTTGTTAAACGATACATTGTTTCTTCCGATTTTGTCATTACGTTTTTGTCATTTTGAAGTGGCCCTATCCTTTACTTTTTTTTCTGTAGATACGAAAGAAACCCTTTGGGTTGGATAACGCTTGTCTGGCAACCTTAATTTGATAGTTACGTTTTGCTCAGCGCATATTTTTTTAACCAGTCTTGTCATACCGTTATACTTGGATCTAAGGTGTGTTTCCCTCGTTTTTTTTTTCTTTTTATTCCTACGTAAAGTCCTCATTTTATTCCGGTCTCATGTCTCAGCATGTCCGTCATCCATTTGGGAGTATTACTATTCTTCCGTATTGACTTGAGGGGAATAAATTTATTTTGTACATTTAGAATTAAAGCTATTAGGTTACTATACATTTCATCCAAACCGCAAGTAACCTGACCCAAGGTGCGCATATCATCCTCCGTGACCCGACCCCAGACAGCGCTAATGACGTCCAGGATGACCGTGTATCTGACCTCGTCACAGCCCCATGGGTCGGTCCCGTAAGTGATCAAATGTCTTGCATAGTCTCTCATCTCATCAAAATTAATTCTCCTGAAGTCCGGTACATGAACTTTATTCGTACTCTTTAATTCTTCTCAAATAATATTAAATCTTATTTCTTGATGATCACTAAAGCCTAGACAATCTCCCACTTTTACGTTACTTGTTAGGCGCTCATTATTAGTTAAAAATAAGTCCAGAGGATTCTCACCTCTTCTAGGTTCGGTATTCATTTGTTTTAAAAGATTATCCTGCACCACACTTGAAAAATGTTTAGCTTCCTGATCTACTAAAAATTTCCAGTCAGTGTTTCTATAATTAAAATCTTCCATGATCACAAAGTTTTTGTACTGGGACGCCCTACGAATTTCATGAATAAGGGGATCAGTCTGCTCAGTGCTGAGGTTAGGTCTATATAGGTCGCCAATAATAAGTTTCTTATTCCTGCCTATTATTTCCACCCAATTAGATTCCGTACTATTCTCTTCCTTAATCGAATTGTTGATAATACAGTTTATTGTATCTTTAACGAAAAGTGTTACTTCTCCCCTTCTCCTGCCAACCCTGTCCTTGTGAATATATATACATATATATATATACATACATACATATATACATATATATACATATGTATATATATATATATACATATATATATATATATATATATATATATATATACATATATATCCTTCTTTCTTGATTTCTAGAAGGAAATCTGTATCAGCCATATTGATCCAAGATTAAGTAATATTTATTGTATCAAATCTCTCTACACATGCTTTACCTCGCAGTAAGTAAAATATATTAATTACGCTTCTGTTGATCAGACAAGAAACAATGATCTCAAACTGTCCGGAAATAGATTCATTTTGGAAGTAGGTAGAAACAACTTCGCCAACCGTGTAGTTAAGGAATGGAATAAACTTCCTGCACAGGTAGTGCAATGTAGTTCAGTTCGAAGATTTAAGAATCATTTAGATAAACACCTAAGCAAGATGCTGTAATGATTATAATTTATTTTATATTATTTGTTTTTGTTTTGTTATCATTTGTCTGTTTGATTTTCATTTATTATTAGCTATATGTCAATTTATCATTATTGACTATTTACCTGCTTGTTTATTATTTCATGCATTTATTTATGCATTTTATTTGTTATTTACATTATTATAGTTTTTTACATTATAGTTTTTATATCATAGTTTTTTGCATTATTTGATGCATTTATTTATGTATTTTATTTGTTATTTACATTATTATAGTTTTTATTTATTATTTTATTACTATTATGATTTTTTCGCATCCGACCTATATACGGACCAATAGGTTTCCTGTCGGCATGCTCCGCCTTTGTAATCCTTTGTAATCCTTTGTTGTTTGTATAGTAAACTTTTAGTTTATCCTCCCTCCACCTGATTTGGTGATTCTTTTCACAGTCTCTGTTCTGTTTCTATTCCTTAAACTTCCGATACTTCCCTCCACCCGACTCCCACGTAATCTACCCGAAAAAAACTTGCAGTTTCCTACTTCTCGATTAAAGGATTCAGAAAAGAGCTGAAATCCTCTGGGCGGAAAGTGCACCTCGTCCCTTTTATATAGATTATTCTTACCGTAAAAACGATCACAGTTTTCGACATCCATTGGCCTTGCAATATTTTGTCAGCCTGCAATTTATTGTAAGAGACCTGAAATGCCACAACTCTACGCCTCGGAAGGATTTCACATACAACAGGAACCGTGTCACAAATCCCTGGACAGTAGAAAAGGAGAAGTTGTAGATGTGGGGTTATGAGAATCCTCATGCCTTGAGGAATGGGCGAAGGGGGATAGTTACAGTGGGAGCCAAGGTCCAGTAGATTCAAGTCACCCACCGGGATCACGCTCGCTCTCCTCTGAGCGGCGTGTCTATATTTCAAAACTTGAAAAAGGGATTTAGAACGAATCAACTCATGTTGTGAATCACAACCCTAGGTTAATCAAATAAACTTGAAGAAATTATTTTAATAGTATGAATTCCACAATGAGCACAATTTGAAAGCAAGTAATTTCACAACTTGAATGTAAGTAATGTGACATTAAACTAGAGCACATAACGCAAATGAAATGTTGCACTTTAAATTCCACAATGAGCACAATTTGAAAGCAAGTAATTTCATAACTTGAATGTAAGTAATGTAGAATTAAACAAGAGCACATAACTCAAATGAAATGTTACACATTAAATTCCTATAATTTGCCGGCTCTACCTAGCTAGCCCTGTGCACTTGAATCCTAACTAAAATTTACAAAAATTATTTCTGGGTTTCCGAGAATTTCTCCATACATTCTGTACTCTTTGGTTTCAGTTCCAACAGACGATGGGCTTCTAAACTTGGAGGATACGGCTGCTGATGCGCGATACACTTATAGTTTGTGTAATGGAGGCGTTATGGCTGCTTTCCTTGGTGAAACCTTAGAGCTGATGGGAGGTTTTAACACCGCACGAGTCCGTTCCTTGTAGATCAGGAACGTCACTTAGATTACGAAAATGGCTTCGAGTAATGTAAAGTTAATGATCACACGAGTCGGGAACGAGGTGGAAAGTTTTGATAACCATCCATGCGGTTGGACCACGTTTCTCGTCCTAGGGCGTGGAACGTGCACTTCACCCTCTGAGAGCTCTGGCATAACTGCTGATACCCAAAGAGGGGCGCGGGCTCGACGTCGTATAATGCTGTCAAGTTCCTTAATTTCGAATCATTACTTCCGAAGGGTATGGAGCGTAATGTATATGCAGGAGTTGATTCGTCTTTAATAGTCTCTTTGAGACAATCACTAGAGACGAAAGAGGCTTATAAATCCTAACTAGCCTAATCAAACAGCCTAATTACTTAACCTATATGAGAAGTGGCAAGTGCGCAGGGATGGGGAGTTTGAATCGTTGATACAAATTTGCAAGGTAACGCTTGGTTGAAATACTAATCTTAAACATAATGATATTGTTACGACTACATGGCGAAACAATAAATTTGCGAGGTTGTTATATTTCAAGCTCAATCATTGAAATATTCGTGATATCTCTGGACCTCGACATAGATGGGCACCGAGAACAAAAAGGGCGGAAAAACTTCCTATGAATAGGTACTTCTTTAAACTCGTTAAGGCTCCACAACTGACGGCCAAATTGGCGCAACAATCAATAAGGATAATGGAGAGAAAATAACAAAAAGCAGCTGCTAAAGGATTTGTGAATTCCGGTAATTCCCCAGAGTAGAGTAAACAACAACTGATAAGAGACGAAGAGACAAACTGTGAAGCCTACTATATCGGCTAGGTCCTTGAACGAACGTGTTTGGTAACTACGGTTTGAAAACAGTCGGAAAATTGGGAATAAATAGTCGGTGTGTCACAACCCCAAAGTTGTGACAAACCCCTCCCTTATTCCTAATCTTATCTAGCGCATCCCGGAACCGCGCAAACAACTCCCCACTCTCTAACTTGCCTATGCCATTTCCCCCAGCGCTAAAACAAACGATGGGTTTCACACCTTCCCCGACTATGCATTCTTTAACCCTGTCTCTAACCTCGCCTCTCCCGGCTCCAGGGAAACACACCTGGGTCCTATGCTTCCTAACTTTGTCGCAAAAGGCCCTATCTAAATACCTCACGCGGCTATCTCCTACAACCAAAATCGTACCTGTGGGCAGGGATCTAGCGACTGCCCTACCCTTCCTCTTTTGCATTTTCTTGACAGGGGTGAATGGAGAAGGGTTGTGTATAGGTGATGCTGTGATGCATGTGGGGGAGTGGGTGTGGGATGGGGGGTGAGGAAGTAGCTATGAGAAATAATTTGATGCGGCCCGAAGGGATTTCTCCTCGTCTTCTCCTTTTCTGCATGAGGGGACGGAGAAGGGGGTCGACGAATTTATGAAGCGGCCTTGCTGTGGATGTGCTGTGTCTTGCGACACTGCTTCTGACCCAGGGCAGTGGACAGGATGTAGGGATGACCTGTCATCCAGGAAGTGCCAAGATAAGAGGACGAGAGGAGGGTAGAGGGGAGTGGAATATATAGGAAATGGAATGGGTGGGAGTGGTTTCTATGCCTTTTTCTTTTTGGCTACCTCCGTGTAAGGGGAGAAAGCCTTTGGTATATGTATGTATGTATGTTCTTCTTGTAAACCCGCAAGAGCTTGAAATGAGTTTCTGCATTCAAACGGGTCTGGTGAAGGCTTTTTACCATCTTTCCATGTTTTGTTTGTCACCTTTTTCCACCCAGGATCCAAACATGGTTTATTGTCCGTGTTTTTGATCTTCGAGCGAGGAACCCAATTCTCCTCTTTAAGGCCCTCAG
>NC_134802.1:3906108-3983608 GCF_046742065.1 Oratosquilla oratoria | reverse complement strand
TATATATATATATTACAAAGGATTACAAAGGCGGAGCATGCCCACAGGAGACATTTTGGTCCAGTGTGAAAATTTGGTCGATATGATGTCAATTCTCTTTAGAATCTTAAAAACCTCTTTCAAGTCACCTCTGAGTCTTCTATTTTGTAGGGAAAACAGATACATATGTTTTAGTCGATTTTTGTATGATTTACTTTTGATATTTGGAATCAGTTTTGTGGCACGCCGTTGTATTTTTTCCAGTCTGTCAATGTCTTTAATGAGATTCGGTGACCATACAGAAACAGCTTATTCAAAATATGGACGAACTAATGATTTATATAGCTTGTTAATGAGAGATGGACTTTTAAAGTCAAAAGATCGCGTAATCAGTCCTAGAATCTCATTGGCTGAAATACAAGATCGCGTAATCAGTCCTAGAATCTCATTGGCTGAAATACAGAGGCTGAAATACACTGTTTAGATGATTTGAGATATTTACTGATAATCACGCCGAGATCCTTTTCACTATCCACTTTTGAATTTCCAAATAACTTGTAATCGTACCTACTGTTATTTTTACCTATGTTCATTACCTTGCATTTACTTGTGTTAAGTTTCATTAGCCACTTTGCAGACCATTGCTGTAATTTATCTAAATCTTCCTGAATATCTAATTGCTTTAAGTGATCATTTGACATTCCGCACATTTTTGCATCATCAGCAAATTTGGAAACGATCGATTTTAGTCCGTGGTCTATATCATTCATATATACTATGAATAGAAACGGCCCAAGAATGGAACCCTGAGGAATTCCACCCGTAACATTTTTCCATCTAGAAGTTTTGCCATTTAAAACAACTCTCTATTTTCGATCATTCAACCAATTTCTAGTCCAACTTAATAGGCTACCATTTATTCCGGGTGAAGCTAATTTAGTAAATAGTCTTTCGTGGGGGACGGTATCAAAAGCTTTTGCAAAGTCTAGATATATAAAATCTATATTATTTCTTTTGTCATAATGCGAGACGAATGTGTTGTAGAATTCGAGTAAGTTGGTCACGCAAGAGCGTTTCCGTCAGAATCCATCCTGGCTATCATTTATCAAACAGTTACTTTCTAAATGATGTTCGATAGCAATTCTGATGATAGTTTACATCCTTTTTCTTACGATTGAAGTCAAGCATATATGCCTGTAGTTATTTCGTTTCCTTTTGTCACTTTTTTTTTTTTTTTTTTTTCTTTTAATATGGGAGTAGCGTTAACTAGCTTCCATTTTCTTGGGACATCTCTGGATATGATGGACTTCTTGAAAATAATTTATAATATTTTTTTTTCTTTAAGATTCTTGGATGCCAACCGTCAGGCCCTAGTGTTTTATTAACTTTGAGTTTATCTATACACCTTTTGATTTTTTCTTTTGTTATATTTACCGTATTAGTAAGTTTCCCCTAGACTTTTCACAGGTTTCAGTTTGGAGTTCACTTTGAGGTGTTTCGTTTACGAATACCGAGCTAAAATAGTTGTTTAAAATATCATACCATCCTTCATTTGAATATTCAAGTTGACCGTCAGCAGATAATAGTGGGCTAATGTGATTCCTAATAACCTTTTTATCTCCACTATAAATCTAAAATTCTTTGGGATTCTCTTAGGATTTATTAGCGATATTCATATCATATTGTCGTTCTCGTTTTTATTGTCTTTATAAAATCTTTCTGTACTACTACATAACTTTTATAGTATTTAGGTCCACCCAAGCACTTGTATTTCTTATAAGCCTGTCTCTTTTTAGGAACACTTTTTTCAGTTTCTTTCTCAAGCCATTTTGGGTGAGCCTGATTCGGGGGACGTCTGTCCTTAAATGGGATATAAGTTTGAATAATCTTAGTAAGTGTATTTTGAAATATTTTCAACATCTGATCTATAGGTCTTTCACTTAATTTTGCCTCCCAATCTGTAAACTGAAGCTCCTGATGTAGCCCTATGAACTGAGCTTTACTGAGATCGGGTATTTTAGCAACACAAGTATCTATTCTAAAATCTTTAGCAGTTTGAATCTAACTAAGTTGTGATCGCTATTTGCAATAGTTTCATCAACTTCTACATAGGTTATCATGATTTCATGGCTAGTGATCAATAGATCGAGTGAGTTTCCATGTCTTGTGGGCTCTTTTACATACTGAACTACCTATATGATTATGTTCTAGGGTCATCCAATCAATGTCAGTAAAATTGAAATCACCCATTTCCAACAAGTCCCGGTTGCAGAAACGAGACAGTTCATGAAACAACAGTTTTTCGTCTGCTAATGATAATGTTTTTGGCCTATATATTACACCTACATGTATTTGTTGTCCATTTGTTTGGGTCAATTCTTCCCACAAACTATCATATGCATCCTATTTTACTCTCTCTAAAACACACGCATGGACATTGCTTTTAATGTACGACAAAACACCCCCACCTTTCTTGTGGTTTCTATCCTGATGAAAGTGTTTAAATCCCGCATTATTAGATTCAGCTTCAAACTCTACCATTTAACCATGTCTCAGTTATTCCTATCATATCGAGATTTTCGTTTTCACATACGGCTGTATTTCATGGAATTTGTTCCTAATACTACGAGCATTAAAGTACATGGTACTAAGAAACTCTTGATTATTTCTTTTTGACATGTTTTGACTTTCAATATCATGGCTTGCAATATAATTTTGTTCTTTATTGACACCTTCTACATTGATATATGGTCCTTCATTGACATTCAGTGCCTCATGGACATTTGCCCTATCACGGACATCTGGCCGCTCACAGTCATCCGATCTTTTATATACACTTTGCCTCCCTACGTCACCGAGTTCCATACCGGCCTCTCGTCTTTCATTGACATTCTGTCCGGCATCCCTTCCTAAAATGATATTCTGTCCTCCACTGACATAAAATCCTATCGTGATATTTTGTCCTCCGCTATCATTACATACCATCGTGATATTTTGCCCTCCACTATCATTACATCCAATCGTGATATTTTGTCCTTTGATATTACATCGTAATATGATATTTCGTCCTCTACAGACATTGTATCCTGAAATTATATTTTGTCCTACACTGACATATTGTTCGACATCATTGCTATACCTACTCTGTTTTCCCCATTACCCTTTATTTCCCCTTCCCTTTGAGTTTCTACCCCAAAAAAGAAACTAGTTCATTACAAACTCCCATAAAGAGGTTTGTAAGAACATCTTTCCCTCTACGTGTAAGGTGGATCCCATCAGAAGCATAAAGGTCATGACGCCTGGAAAAGAGATACCAAGGATCAAGAAAGTGGTATCCCAGTTGCGTGCATAATCGTGATATCCTCTCATTAAACCCTATTGCTCTACTGCTCCAACACAAGCCAGCGTAGATCCTTGGAAGGATCCAACAGACTACGTGACGACTCCCACGTTCCTTTAACTCAGGAAGGAGGACCTTGTAATTCCGTACAAGTTCCTCTGATCTCAATAATATGCATATATATATATATATATATATATATATATATATATATATATATATACACATATATATGTAATGACAGTGGAAGACAAAAGATCACGATGGGATGTGATTATAGTGGAGGAAAAAATATCACGGTAGGATATAATGTCACTGGAGGACAAAATATAATTTTAGGAAGGGATGCCGGACATAATGTCAATGAACGACGGGAGGCCGGCGTGAATCACGGTGACGTGGGGGGACAAAATATACAAAAGAGATCGGATAACCGTGATCGACCAGATGTCCGTGATGCGGGAAATGTTAATGTTAATTTTGATGGGAGAAATGTTAATGAGGCATTGAATGTCAATGAAAGACCAAATAATAATGTAGAGCAAGGTATAAATAAAAAAAAAAGATGATAATGTAAGACATGATATTGAAACTCAAAATGTGTCAAAAAGAAATAATCACGAGTTTCTTAAAACCATGTACTTTAATGCTCGTAGTATTAGAAACAAATTTCAAGAAATACAGGCGTATGTCAAAGCGAAAATCTCGATATAACTGAGACATGGTCAAATGGTACAGAGTTCGAAGCTGAATTTAATATTGTGGGATTTAAACACTTTCATCAGGATAGAAACCACAAGAAAGGTGGGGGTGTTCTGTTGCACGTTAAAAACGATGTTCATGCTTCTGTTTTAGAGAAAGTGAAACAGGATGCATTTGATAGTTTGTGGGTTGAGTTAACCCAAACAAATGGACAAAAAATGAATATAAGTGTAATATATAGGCCAAAGACATTATCATTAGCAGACGACAAACTGTTATTTCAAGAACTGTCTAGTGTTTGCAACCGGGATTTATTGATAATGGGTGATTTCAATTTTACTGACATTGATTGGATGACCCTTGAACATGGCCATATAGGTAGTCGCTTGATAGATTTTCTTGGTGACAATTACTTAATTCAGCATGTAAAAGAGCCCACAAGATATGGAAACTTACTCGATCTATTGATCACTAGCCGCAAAAGCATGGTAACTGATGTAAAAGTCGGTGAATCTGTTGCAAATAGCCATCACAACTTAGTTAGATTCAAACTCCTAAAGAATTTTAGAATAGATACTTGTGTTTCTAAAATACCCGATCCCAGTAAAGCTCAGTTCATAGGACTATGTCAGGAGCTTCAGCTTACAGATTGGGAGGCAAAATTTAACAAAAGACCTGTAGATCAGATGTGGGAAATATTTCAAAATACGCTTACTAAGATGATTCAAACTTACATTCCTTTTAAGGACAGACGTCCCCCAAATAAGGCTCGCCCAAAGTGGCTCGACAAAGAAACCGAAAAAAGTATTGCTAAAAAGAGACAGGCTTATAAGAAATATAAGTGCTCGGGTGCATCTAATGACTATGAAAGTTATGTATCAATACAGAGAGATTTAAAAAAGACAATAAGAAAAAGAAAACGACAATATGAAATGAACATCGCTGATAAATCCAAAGAGAATCCCAAAGAATTCTATAGTTACATTAGATATAAAAAGGTTGTTAGGAATCACATTGGTCCACTACTATCTGCTGACGGTCAACTTGAATATTCAAATGAAGGAATGTGTAATATCTTAAACAATTATTTCAGCTCGGTATTCGTAAACGAAACACCTCAAAGTGAATTCCAAACTGAAACCTGTGAAAAGTCTAGGGTAAACTTACTCACTACGGTAAATATAACAAAAGAAAAAATTAAAAGGTGTATAGATAAACTCAAAATTAATAAAACACTAGGGCCTGACGGTTGGCATCCAAGAATCTTAAAGGAAATGAAAAATGAGATTGTTGTTCCATTAGAAATTATTTTCAAGAAATCCATCATATCCGGATGTGTCCCAAGAGAATGGAAGCTAGCTAACGTTACTCCCATATTCAAAAAAAGGTGACAAAAAGAAGCCAAATAACTATAGGCCTATAAGTTTGACTTCAATCGTAGGAAAAATAATGGAAACTATCATCAGAGATGCTATCGAACATCATTTAGAAAGTAACCGTTTGATAAATGATAGCCAGCATGGTTTCAGACGGAAACGTTCTTGCGTGACTAACTTACTCGAATTCTACAACACAGTTATCTCGAATTATGACAAAAGAAACAATATAGATTTAATACATCTAGACTTTGTAAAAGCTTTTGATACCGTCCCCCACGAAAGACTACCTACTAAATTAGCTTTACACGGAATAAGTGATAGCCTATTAGGTTGGACTAGTAATTGGTTGAATGGTCGAAAACAGAGAGTTGTTTTAAATGGAAAAACTTCTAGATGGAAAAATGTTACAAGTGGAGTTCCTCAGGGTTCCGTTCTTGGGCCACTTCTATTCATAGTATATATAAATGATATAGACCATGGACTAAAATCTACTGTTTCCAAATTTGCTGATGATACAAAACTGTGCGGAGTGGCAAATGATCACTCAAACCAATTAGATATTCAAGAAGATTTAGATAAATTACAGCAATGGTCTGAAAAGTGGCTAATGAAATTTAACACAAGTAAATGCAAGGTAATGCACATAGGTAAAAATAACAGTAGGTACGATTACAAGTTATTTGGAAATTCGTTAACAAAAATGGATAATGAAAAAGATCTCGGCGTAATTATCAGTAACGACCTCAAATCATCCAAGCAGTGTATTTCAGCCTCTGAGAAAGCAAATAAGGTTCTAGGACTAATTGCGCGATCTTTTGATTTCAAAAGTCCATCACTTATTAACAAGCTATAAAATCGTTTGTTCGTCCACATTTGGAATATGCTGCTTCCGTATGGTCACCGAATCTCATTAAAGACATTGACAGACTGGAAAAAGTACAACGGCGAGCCACAAAACTGATTCCAAATATCAAAAATAAATCATACGAAAATCGACTAAAACATATGAATCTGTTTTCCCTAAAAAAAAAAGCGTAGACTCAGAGGTGACTTGATACAGGTCTTTAAGATTTTAAAGGAAATTGACAACATCAAAAGTGACCAACTTTTCACATTGAATGAGAATCAGACAAGAAACAATGGTCTCAAACTGTCCGGAAATAGATTCAATTTGGAAGTAGGTAAAAATAATTTTGCCAATCGTGTAGTTAATGAATGAAATAAACTTCCTGCACAGGTAGTGCAATGTAGTTCAGTTCGAAGCTTTAAGAATTATTTAGATAAACACCTAAGCAAGATGCTGTAATGATTATAATTTATTTCATATTATTTGTTTTTGTTTTGTTATCATTTGTCTGTCTGATTTTCATTTATTATTAGTTATATGTCAATTTATTATTATTTACTATTTATCTGTTTGTTTATTATTTAACTATACCTATGCATTTATTTATGTATTTTATTTGTTATTTACATTATTATAGTTTTTATTTATTGTTTTATTATTATTGTGATTTATTTCGCATCCGACCTAGATATGGACCAAAAGGTCTCCTGTCGGCATGCTCCGCCTTTATAATCCTTTATATATATATATATATATATATATACATATATATATACATATATATATATATACATATATATATATATATATATATATATATATATATATATATATATATATATATAAATATATATGTATATATATGTGTGTGTGTGTGTGTGTGTGTGTGTGTGTGTGTGTGTGTGTGTGTGTGTGTGTGTGTGTGTGTGTGTGTGTGTGTGTGTGTGTGTGCTTGTAATAAAATAATAATAACAATAACAAAAGGTTTATTTCAATAGCAGTAGTACACTGACAATAATACAATGCAAAAGCTGATTAAAAATATAAAACTTTGAGTATATACACGGTACAAGTTTACAGAGAGTTGATTATGTGCACAATGGATGGGATGGCACTGTTTTGGTAGCGGTCAGTCCTTGGCACTTTGATTGGTACGAGCCTATTTTTGTGGTGGAGCGTCGGGAGGGAGGAAGTGACAGTGTCTAGGGTGGGAAAGCAGGCTTTCCCCAAATTTCTTTAGTGCCTCACCGTGCCGCTGGGACACCTTAGATAGAGTAAGGGTGGTAAGAGCGTGGTCGTAACCGCTGTACTCCACGCCCAGGATGATCTTGCACGATCTCTTTTGTACCGTCTCCAACTTTTGTCTTTGTGTGAGGGTGAGTGAGCTGGACCAGGCTGGTGAGGCATACATGAGGGTGGGGAGTATGAAGGTTTTGTAGTCCTCCTGTAGCTCAGATGTAGGAGTCCCTAATGACTTTAACCTGCTCAGCATATATAGTTTGTAAGACGCTGTCCTGACTATGTTGGTGAGATGTTGGTTCCAATTTAACTGATCGTCGAGTGTGATGCCCAAGATCTTGGTGGATTAGACCAGTTGGAGGGGGTGGGGCCCCAATGAAAGTCGTGGAGGAGCCACCGCCTGTGTGGAGGTACAAAAGTGCATCGCCACGGTTTTGTTGGTGTTGATTGTGACGTTGTTGTCTTCCGTCCACGTCATGAGCTTGTTCAGGGTGTTTTGTAGTGGTGTGTAATCAGGCCGCCTGGTGTTGATGGGGATGCCTACGGTGCTGTCATCCACATATTTCCATCTGTGAGGAATGTCCATGAGGGCGTCATTAATAAGGATGAGGAAGCATAGGGAACCCATCTTAGTACCCTGGGGGACCCCACAGGTCAGGGGGAGGAGGGGGGAAGTTGACCCCTGGTACCTGACCGCCTGCTGTCGTCCGGTGAGGAAATCTGCCAGACATGCCATTAGATGGGGCTGGATCTCCAGTTGGATGGCTTTGGAGAGAACAACATTGTGGTCAACAAGGTCAAAGGCCTTCCTAAAGTCTACAAAGGTGTGTGTGTGTGTGTGTGTGTAAGTGTGTGTGTGTGTGTGTGTGTGTGTGTGTGTGTGTGTGTGTGTGTGTGTGTGTGTGTGTGTGTGCCCGTGTGTATGTGTGTGTGTGAGTGTGTGTGTGTGTGTGTGTGTGTGTGTACATACTAGTTTGACGAAGATTGCAAGAGGGTATCAGACGAGTCATAAGGTGCATGGGAAAACTATGTAAAAGGTAAAGAAAACCTCCACAATTGCAAATAATGAAAAGGAGATAAAGAAAGCGTGTACTGAGACAAAACAAAAGAGTCACTTGAAGCAGAGGTAGATGAAGTAGGAAGACTAGCACGGGAAAGAAACACAAGAGAAAAAAAAAAAAAATGCTCAGACGAGTGAAGAACGGATGCCAAGCCAGAAACAAGATGATAAGGAACAGTAGTGTTGATGTAGTTATAAATGATGAAGATATTCTACGAGAATGGATGACCTATTTCAAGATGCCCTTTAAAAGGCCTGGCCGATAAAAACCCCTTCATGAGGACATACAACGAACTCTAATTTGAAGTTGAAAATTATGAAGCAAATTAGTATATCGTGCCACCCAGCCTAGATGAGGTGAAAAAAAAACCCTCAGAAATAACAAGAGCTCAGGATGTGATAATGTCCCTGTGAAACTCCTTAAATATGGAGAGGAAACGTTATCTAAGAAAATATACAAATTGTTAATAACTATATGGGAGGAAGGTCATTTATCTACTATATGGGAACTAGCGGATATCGTTAACATCAACAAGAAAGATTCCAAATTAGAGTGCATAAGATGGTCTAGGAGTTTTCCAACCAGTACCCTAAGGTTTGGGTCTTTTAATGTGCGTGATGTAGTACAGGTGAGAGTAAAAGAAAAGAGATAAGCAGTATGTTTGTGAGAAGAAAGATGGAAGAGTTCACATTTAGTGAAACTACATTGAAAGGGAGGGGTGAATGTGAGTTTGGGAGTGTAGTTAGGAGGTTTTCAAGAGTGAAGAGAGGACAAGGGATAGAAGGGGTGGCAATACTAGTAAGTGAAGAGATAGGTAAGCATGTAGTGGAGTGGAAGGAGGATTCTTCAAGGTTAATGTGAATGAAGGTGAAGCTGGGAAGGGAGATGTGGGTTTTTGTAAGTGTGTATGGGCCTGGTAGTGAGAAGAGTGTATAGGAAAGGGAGGCTTTTTGGATGGATTTAAATGAGTGTATAGAGGGATGAGGGAGAAATATCAATGTAGTGGTATTGGGAGAACTTAATGCTAGGGAGGGAAATGAACCAATGGACGGAGTGACTGGGAAGTATGGAGTTCCAGGAAAAAATCGTAGTGGAGAGTTGATGGTGGAGATGTGTCTAGAGAGTTGATGATAGCAAATACAGTGTTTAGAAATAAGGTCAGGCGTAAGTACACATGGGAGAGGGTGGTGGATGGAAGGGTGGTGGATGGAAGGGTGGTAGATAGAGCGTTAATGGACTATATAATGGTAACTAGGAGTATAATAGGAAGAGTTAAGGATGTACATGTTCTAAGGGGAGAGAGTGGGGGAATATCAGGTAAGTTTTTGGTGGAATGTAAGTTGAGAGTGGAGAATAGGTGGAGAAAGAGGAAAAGGGCAGAAGGTAGGGAGGTACTTAGAGTGAACTGCTTAAATGAGAAAGAAAAGGAAAAGGAGTATAAGAAGAATCTAAGAGAGGAATGGGAGGGAGTGAAGGATAGAGTAGAACTAGGAGTGGAGGAGGAATAGGGATGGTTCAAGGAGGCAGTCATAAGGTGTGCAAAGATGGTGTGTGGAACAAGGAGGACGGGAAGAAACAGAAGGAAGGGTAGTGAGCGGTGGGATGAGGAAGCAAAGAAGGATGTAAAAGAGAAGAAGCAGGCTTTTATAGATTGGTTGCAAATTAGGACAAGGGAATCATATGAGAGGTACAATGTAAAAAGAAGAGAAGTAAAGCATAAGATAAAGGAGGCAAAGGGGAGAGCAGATGTGAAATGGGACCAGTAGAGCAGGGGGTGCCCAGGGAGAGGAGCTTGGTTCTGCCAGTCGATGTTCCACCAGGTAGTCCACTTCAGTTTTCATAATTTTTAGTTTGTGGGGGTTGAGACGATAAGGGGCAAGGTGAATAGGAGACGTGTTAGGAAGAATTTTTGTATCATGTTTGACCGTAGTACACAACACTGGGTGGTTTGCAAAGATGGTAGGATGCTTTTGCAGTAGTAGGGTTAGATCCTCTTGTTCTTTTTGGTTTAAGTGGGCAAGAAATGAGGATGGGTTTGAGAGGAGGGAGGAGTTAAGCTGGAGAGTGGTGGGATCATTATTTTGTACTGGTGGATTAATTCACATTGTGGGTTTTAGTTATAATGGCTAGGTCTCAGGAAGTCATCAGCAGGTTGTCTCCTCAGGTGTTCTTTCATCAGATTTACATGAACTAGTTTGCAGTCTTTTCGCCCGTCAGGAGTAAGAACAGTAGTGGAGTTTATTAAGGTGGTGGGAAACTATATAGGGACCTTGAAACTTGTGGACGAGGGAAACTCCAGGTGTAAGCAGATACAGGAGTACCTCGTCACCGAGTTTGAAGGTTCGGATTTTTTTTTTTTTTTTTTTTTTTGTCAAAATGGATTTTCATTTTGGCTTGGGACGTGGCTAAGTTCTCAAAGGCAATGTTTCGGACTACTTTCAGTCTATGTTTTAATTGATCAATATATTGGTTCACCGTCTGTTTGGGATGTTGAGGGGTCCCTTGAGACCACTGTTCCTTAAGGGTCTTAAGGAATCCTCTTATTTGGCGACCGTGCAGCAGCTCGAAGGGAGAAAACCCTAACGAGGACTGTACGGTTTCCCTTACAGCAAATAACACGAGGGATGGTCCTTCATCCAAATCAGAAGGTGAATTAAAAAAGAAAAATTGTAAAGCATGGTCTTCAGTGTCTAGTGGAATCGTTCAAGAGCGCCTCGAGTTTCAGGATGATAAACGGTGGATAGGGTTTGGGTAATATCTAACTCTTTTAGTATGCTGGTAAAAGGCCACTGGTGAAGTTTGTTCCCCTGTCAGATTGGATCTCTTTGGGTTGACCCACTTGAGTGAAAAAGTTTAGCAGGGAGCTTGCTATGATTTGAGCGTTAAATTTTCTTCTGAGGAAAAGCTTCATGGTACCTAATTACCGAACATATTACAGTGAGGATGTATTGGTTTCCTTTCTTTGTGTTGGGCCATGGTGAAACACAGTCAATAATCACATTTTCAAACGGTTCACCGGAGACGTGGATGGGGCTCAGAGGAGCTTGTGGGATTTTCTGGTCAGGTTTTCCTACCATCTGGCAAGTATGGCAGGTTCTAACGTAATCAGTGACTGTCTTCTTTAGACCGGGCCAAAAGAAATGTTCGTTGATTTGATCGTAGGACTTGCAAATACCTAGATGTCCTCTATAACCATCATGAGTGATCTGAATGATACTGGGTCGTATAGAACTAGGGATGACAATTTGGTGTCGATATTAGAGCGGGAAGGAGGCTTAGCTACTGTCATTAGGATTTCCTTTTGGTAGTAGAATCCAGGGAAGTGGTCAACTTATCTTTGAGATCTGACCACTACTGTATGAAAGTCTTGGAGGGGGGTATCCTCGATTTGAGCTTTTGATAGGTTTTCAGAGGATATTATTTGGTTAGGAAGGTCAAAGGTACTGGGCAGAGGGGGATCTACAGGGCGATTTTGTGAGTAGGGGACCACACACAGAGGAAAATCTCGGGATACAAATGGTCTTCTAGAAGAGTAGGGCTTAAGTCACAGGGAGGGTTTATGATCTCGGGCGGAGAGACGACTAGAGAGCCGGCGAGATCGTTGCTTTGAATGATTTCAACTCTTGGAATAGGCAGAGGTTTGTTCCAGATACCAAGTTCCAAAGGATTACAATGGATTGCAAAGGCGGAGCATGCCGACAGGAGACCTTTTGGTCCATATCTAGGTCGGATGCGAAAAAATTATAGTAATGATAAATAAATAAATAAATAAATAAATAAATAAATAAATAGATAAACGAACAAAATTGAATAAATAAAAACTATAGTAATGTAAATAATAATAGATAAAATACATAAATAAATGCATAGGTATAGTTAAGTAATAAACAAACAGGTAAATAGTAAATAATAATAAATTGACATATAACTAATAATAAACGAGAATCAAGCAAACCATAATAAACAAACAGACAAATGATAACAAAACAAATAAACAAATAATATAAAATAAGTTATAGTCATTACAGCATCTTGCTTAGTTGCTTATCTAAATAATTCTAAAAGCTTCAAACTGAACTACATAGCACTGCCTCTGCAGGAAACCTATTCCATTCATTAACTACACGGTTGGCGAAGTTGTTTCTACCCACTTCCAAATTAAATCTATTTCCTGACAGTTGGAGACCATTGTTTCTTGTCGGATTCTCATTTAGTGTAAAATTATTGTCATTTTTGAAGTTGTCAATTCCCTTAAGAATCTTAAAGACCTGTATCAAGTCACCTCTGAGTCAAAGCTTTTTTAAGGAAAACAGATTTATATATTTTAGTCGATTTTCGTATGAGTTATTTTTTATAATTGGAATCAGTTTTGTGGCCCGCCGTTGTTGTTTTTCCGATCTGTCAATGTCTTTAATGAGATTCGGAGATCATACGGAAACAACATATTCTAAATGTGGACGAACTAACGACTACACTTGAGGAATACATTGACTAGTTCCGTGGACTGAACTGAGGACAGATCACTTATGGTTACTTTGTGTGCAGAGACTCCGGTCTCAATCTCGGATAGAGCGGATTTGATGATAATGGACTGAGCGGCACCAGTGTCTCTAAGAATAGTGATGGGGAGAAAGGGACCGTTTCTTGAGAGAGCGATTTCACCTTGAGATCTGAAATATTGGAAAGGGTCTTTCTGGGATTAAAAACCAGCTTATGCAACATGGGATATGTGTCTTGGAAGGTTTTGTGAGTTTTATAGACTTTGCTTTGAGGGGGATTTACTTCGACGTTTACCTAGTTCTTTTTGCTGGTTAGAAAATGAAGAGGTTCTACGGCCTGGAGCCCGACATCGAGAAATATGGTGACCAGGTTTCTTGCAGTAGTTACAGGTATCGGAGGAAGGACGGGTATACAGGACTTATCCCTAAACCCCTTATCATCCTGAGACGCGAGGGGATCTGCTGATGACTTTACACATGGTCGTTCGCGTTATGATCCCAATCTGTGCACCACCGTAAACTGACCGGCCAACAGAGCAGCCTCATTCAAGTCTAGTACATCCTTGTCACTGATATACATCATCACTTGGAATGGAAGTCACATTTCAAACTCTTCAATGACCATCAAGTTTACCAATTGACCATACGTGTTAATTTTACGGGAGGAGAACCATTGCTTACAGAGCTTTAACTTTTCGGCAGCAAATTCTACTTAAGTTGAAGCTGAAGAATTTCAACAAGTTTCTAAATGTTTGCCTATAGGATTCTGGGGCAACTTGATGGGCATTAAGGATGCTGGTCTTGACTAGGTTATAAGAGGTATACTCCTCAAGACTGTTAAAGACCTTGGCGGCGGTTCCTATCAGCTTGCTTTGAATAAGCTATATCCACTCTTCCTCGGGCCACTGCGAGTCTATCGAACTGTCGAAAAAAGTACTCAGGTTCTGACTCGTCAAAAGGGGGGATAGAAGCTATGTTGTTGTCTAGTTGGATGGAAGTATTTGTCTCTCTATTATGTTGAGCTAATTCTATCTCGTGTCTCTGCTCACGTTCTTTCATCTCACGTTCAAATTCACGCTGACGTTCACGCTCTTCTCACTCATATTCAATTCCCTCTCTTTCTAACTTAAACCTTTCTAGTTCTAATGAAACTATTAATCTATTCGTGTAGTCAGGGGTAGGGTGGACATTACTAGGATCTGGAGGAGTGTTTAGTGTCTGGTCATGTGTGGCTTTCTCTGCTGTTTCTACTTCTGCGTTTGATTCTACATTATGTCCTGTTGTCCCACTACCCAACCGAAACTACAGATAGCCTGCATATAGAGAGTTTGCTATGAATGAGCGTCGTCGTCCTCCCACTCGGGCGCTGAACCGTCTGAGGTAAACAATGGGTCTGAATTCTACCTAGCGTGACTTACTGTGAGAGTATAGAAAACTTTGGAAACTTCTAGGAGGAAACAAACTTCTTATATAGATACTAAGAAAGTTTCTACGAGAGTCATAACAAGGTTTAATTGAAGGCTTACATATATATATATATATATACATATATATATATATATATATATATATATATATATATATATACACATATACATATACATGTATATATATATATATATATATATATATATATATATATATACATGCGTAAGTAACAACTAGGAAAAGTAAACTAACGAAGCAGAGCGCTTTCGTATAATTACATCTTCAGTGCAGATACAAAGAAGGAATTATAAAATGAAGAAACAAGGTACAGAATATATGACATAGTGAAGAGGGCATTCGGAAAGGTAGGGGAAGAAGTACATGTGACGGACGTTTGAACCGTCCTGGTAACCAAGGAGTATGGGACAACTGCTCATAATTTATATTATAATTTAAATAATTTTGAAATTTCATGAGAAATGTAACTATCTAATTTGTACAAACCTTGATGAAGATTAACATTTACCTCCTTACTAGATTTGATCAAACTGCATTCAATTAAATTTCTTTCTGTTATGTTGTTGTTGTATGTTATGACTTTAGCGTTATCCCAGTCAACTGGGTGGTTAAAATGGTTCATGTGGTTGAATATACCGCTAGATTGGTTTCCCTCTCTAACGTATTTCTTTTGTTGATTGATTCGTGTTTTGAGTGTTTTATATTGTTTCTTTATTTTATAATTCCCTCTTTGTATCTGCACTGAAGATGTAATCATACGAAAGCGCTCTGCTTCGTTAGTTTTCTTTTCCTAGTGGTTACTTACGCATTTGTGAACACACGCTCCTCGTGTTTTTATTGCATATATATATATATATATATATATATATATATATATATTTATATATATATGTACGTATATATATATATATATATATGCATATGCAGAAAGAAAACTAGTAAATAAGAAATGTAGTCCGAACGTTTTCGTCTATTTAAGACATCATCAAGGGAATACAGTATGGGAGATACAGAGACAGTATATATACTACAGAAGTAAAAGTCTTGTAAGGAACATGGAAAGATGAATAACACAAGCCTGAGAAAATCACCAACAGTCCTCAGGTCTTCAGGTCTCAGATGGACCAAACATTCGGGCAGGATAACATCCAACAATTTTCTTTGTAATGAAATTATCAAGCATGTACATACCTAAGCTTAGATTAATATTTTGATCAAAAGTGTGTTTTATGTAGCCTGATTTAATGATGTTCCTTTCAGTAAAGGAATTACACAAAGTTATTTTACTGGCATTTTTCCAGTCAATTACATGATTTTGTCCCTCACATGAACAAAAATACCAATAGACATTTGACCACTTCTCACACTGTTTATGTGTTGGTTAATCCTTGTTTGTATATCTTTGCCATTTTGTCCAATGTAAAATGCTCTGGATATTTTAAGTCTGATGCAATGCTGTATATCTTGTTCACCTCATTATCCAGAAACTCAGGGCTGCAAATTCTGTACGCTCTGAGAAACATAGAACTGAAGACAGAAAGCTTAGCTGAAATAGAGTTGCAAAGGGCCCAATTACCTGCACACTCTTACCAAAAAACAAATACCGATGACCAACTTAATGAAGTGTTTCGATGTTACGCGATATACCCTGTTACCAAAATTCTCAGAGAAAGATCCGGAAGTATTCTTTTTACAGCTTGAAAAAGTGGCTCGACAACTTAACATTAACAAAATACATTGGCCCATCTTAATCCAAACTCAATTTACAGGGAAAGTTCAAGAAGTTTATATGTCCCTGACTCACTGAGATCTTATTTGATTATGTCAAAGACAAGATTCTCAGTGCATATAAACTTGTGTCCATAACTTAAGAAAACAATCGTACACTACATACATAGAATATCCCTCACAAATCAATAAAGCCTGCCAACAATAGGTCAATGGTAGTAAGGTGAGTAATCTAGATGACTTAATTGAGTAAACCATGATAGAACAACGCAAAAATGGCATCGACAATGACATAAACATATATTTAGAGGATTAAAATCCTTCTCATCTTACATAAGCAACTACTTATGCTGATGAGTACTCTCTGGTACATAATCGTACAAATAAGTATAATAACTCCTTTAGGAGAATCCGTGAATACAGTGGTATTTATAATCATAACTAATGCTAAGTGTGAATCATTATCCAATAATTCAGGAACAGTACTGAAAAAAGAGACATTATGATATTTAGCACTACACTCAATATAGGTAAAGCTCTACCTCTTTTCTTCAGCGTAGTTGTTGCAAAAGGTATGGGCATGACATCCCAATTTACAGACACTACACTCAGGATTACTAAAGTTTTGAAGTATATTTTTCACAGTATATCTATTGTAATCGCTATGGGCATTACATTTCATAACCCCAGAAAAATATTGTAAAATTAGTCTCTTCCTAAGACAGTTTTGACTCATACTTTTAAACAAGAAGGGAATGATGGGCGAAAGAACCATTCTGAAAATACATTGGACGAAGCAACTCCAATTTCTATGAAGATCACCTTCATCACAAGACTACTGTCATGTTTTGTACCATTGGCAATAACTGTGATGCTCATGTGCATGACCCGGACTTTGCCCTTTTCAGAACTCAAACCACTATTCCCAATCTAAGAATAGTCCACGTCATCCCATGTCTATTCTGAGAAATATGGGTCTAAACAGAACCTCATGTTGAAGGGCACTTTACCTGATCCCACTAAATTTTATCACCACAAGGATACAAAAATGTATGGGTTAAGTGGATCCCAAATATGTTAGTTGCACAAATTGCATTCCACTTCCCCTTGATAATGGGAGAAGTCATTATTATTTTACAGATTCTTTGCCTATACCAAATGTATAGTTACTATTATAAATTTACTTAGCAAAAGTAGAAGTATACGCTTCTATAGCCAAAGATGCTCTTACAAACGACAAGCTCCCTTACCAAAATCATAAAAGTATCTTATCTGAGGTGCTTTTACACGCTCATGACCCCAAGAAAGAAATGATTGAATCAGACAGAATGACTTTGAAGTGGAATCTCAAATTAAAACTCTTAATAAAGCTGAGAAAAATATATAGGCCAAATCAAACGGGATATGACCCAAAATAAGAAAACAGAAAATATTTTCCAAAAATTCGATCCTAAACAGTTCAAGAAGTTGCAGTTTTCCGCAGTTACAAAAATCTTGAAACCACAAAAATTATGGTACAGATGAAATTAAGTATGTTAGGATTTTGAGACCCAGAATACTTCTACAAAGTTCAAAGAAAGTAGGAATCCAAATATTTTCAAACATTTCAACTTGACCGAATCTCTTAAGCCATAAAACAGTTGTGATAAGTTTGTATCCATGGCTGAGAAAACTGTAGAATTCTCCAAATGGACCCGTTAAAAGTTCCATCCAAAGAGGTTGCCAGAAGACAGCAACAGACCTACGAGAGCTTCAAATGCACCACTATAACTTATTCTAACTCCAAAAACTACCGACAAAGAATAGGCTGTGTGGTTTTGAGCATCTTACAAGGGAAGGTGCACCCTTTTCTCGCCTGTTTAATCAGTGTGAGTCTACAGAAGATCCCGACTGTAATTCCATATCATCATACCAGTGAAGGTGTATTAATATGGAAAGGGTTACCGCTCTCTCCTACACCCTCTTGGGATGAAATACACCAAAGTGTTGTTCCGTATTCCTATAGACCCCACATTCTTCGTATGGGTCATGATACTCTCTTGACAGAGCATCCAGGCGAAAAAACACCCTGAATGATAATCATCATTTACCTTGGCCTAACACACGTAAAGAAGTGACAAAAACTGCAGAAGCCACCAGTAAAGAAGTGATGAAGTCTATTGGAAATGTTGAGAAAGAATTCCAGTGCCCCATTTTTAATGTTTTTTAAAATCTGTCCCCACGTGTGGAAAAAATAAACTAAATGAATGTAGTAGTCGAAAAAAGGCATGGAAAGAAAATAAATATATGTCTAAAAAATGATGAACAACTGGAAGAACAGCATGAAACAAGATCTCTCGCTTGCAGATCAAGTAGAAAATACCAAAGGTCGGTATTTTGAGTTTGTAGCTGAAGTAACAATTTATACAGGTTAATCAATCAAATGCTCAAGTTAACTACAAATTTCTTAATTTGAATACCTGGAAACGGAGATCAGAAAAACCACATTTGAAAATAATAACATAAAGTATATACCTGTGTGTTTAATAATGAGTGTACAACAGTAGGCTACATGTATTTCTTAACAAGGATACTATATTCTAGCTGCTACTCTTTTCCGAGTGTCAGACTTTAGGGGTGGAAGGTGTCACGACCTGTACAAGTTATACATTATATTTTAAATATATACATGTAAAAGATATGCGGAACTTTTTTCATTCGATGCGTAGTGGTCCATAGATTGGAGGTGACTGGCCGTATGCAACGACAACGTCACAAACTTCTGCATTTTACAAAAATATGTGACGTCTCGTTATCAATATATCAATGTTTAATTATGATGCAATTGCTATGTATTTTACGGATATATAGTTAAATATCTACCTGTTATAAGTTTCTTTCATCCCTCTTTGCAGCCAGTCCCTGAATGCTCGCTTCTTCTCTTCTAATACAAAGAAGAGAGGTAAAAATAAAAAAGGAGAGAACAAAACATAAGATACATAAGGCAAAAATGGAGGCAGATGTAAAATGAGGCAGGAGATATGACAAAAAAAAAAAGTAATTAAAAGATGTCTTGGAAGGAAATTTAGAGAGGAGGGTGAGATGAGTCAAGTAAAAAAGAAAAAGTAAATGGCAAAGATGGACAGATTTGAACGGAAGAGGAGTTGGTAAGGATAAGATTGGTAAAGTATTTTAGAGAACTGTTGAATGTATAGGAGGATAGGGAGGGATTGGTGGTTGCAGTGGGTGGCGCTAAGAAAGTGGCGGTGATGGGAGAGGAGAATGGAAGAGAAATAAGAAAATATGAGGCGCAGATAGTTTTGAAAATTATAACAGCATGTAAAGCACCTGCTAAAGATGGGTGTTATGCAAAGTGTCTGAAGAAAGGAGGTTCAGTAATAGTGGACTGTCTAGTGTGGTTGTTTGATGTGTGTCTAAGGAAGGGCAGAGTGACAGAGGACGGGGGGAATGCATGTATAGTTTCGCTTTACAAGGAAAAAAGGGACACATGTGATTGTAATAGCTTCAGAGGGATCACCATGTTCAGTATAGCAGGGAATGTTTATGGGTGTCTTTTAAGGGAGCGTCGCCAGCGATCATTCGAAAAATTCTGGTACATGAGCGAATTTTAGGTAAACATTTAAAAATAATCTCTATGATGGTGGCAACACTCACAAAGTTATACAACTGTATTTCGTTTCTATTTTTATACAGCATAAAATAGATAAAATATTGGCAACCTCTGGCAACCCCATTGCATAAAAAACATTCTGTATATTGAAATAGCGTCAACATTTCTATAGCTATTTCGTTTTTTGCTACAGAATTGTGTTTATGGAGATATTTGGCAACTCCTCCCACCAGCATACCTCACAAAGACAGTGGACAGGGCACCAGTATTCTTGAAAAGGTCAAAGTAAGGTGACGTCGCTCCTGGCGCTCACACCGTACGTAACAATTTAGATTCCTCGCCCCGTATTGTTCCTGTGATCATGGAAAAATTAACAAGAGACAAGAAAGTGAAGAGGCAGAATGTAGAGAGGGCCCGCGAGTGCCTGAAAAAGAAACAAGAAGGGAAAAAGAAAGAAAGAGGAGAAAAGCAGCACAGCTGCATCCAACACTCCGCAAATATTTACTAGCCACACCCACTTTACATCTCCTCCACCCACGCCACACCCACTCACCCTCACCTTACACCTCATCAGCAAAGAAGAGGAAATTGGAGATTTGCTATACATCGCAACCATCAAACAAATGGTCACGAAAATTTAGATCCCCCGTCCTGTAAAGTTTATGTTTTTGTTCTTTCTGTTGTAATATCTTCGGTTGTTCTTTATGGATTTATGTCATTTTTGTTTCATTTGAAACATGCTCTTTATTTTCTACAGTAAAAATAAAAATATTTGATTTTTTTTATTCTAATTATGAAACCTGAATTTTGCAGCATTTTCTAATCATTCATAGAAACAAATTCATAAAAATCAGAGGTATTAGTTTAAAAAAAATTATTCAACAGGATTTGTTCCCCAGACTCTAAGCTTTCATTTCATACCAAGCTGAATGATGTGGAAGGATTTTCCATTAAGTAATTAGAGCTTCACTAGAGCTCACTATATCTTTATTAAATATTTACTATGCCTTATATATATATGGGAGGAAGATGATACTCCGAGGAATAACCACTAATGTAAGTGGTATTCATACCTATATTCATTAAACACATATTTGAAAAAAATCACCTTAACTGAGAGGATCAGAAGAGGAGCAGAGGGAGTAATTGGTGAGGAACAGAGTGGGTATAGAAAAGATAGGGGTTGCGTGGATCAGATTTTTTGTGGTAAGACAGATATGTGAAAAAAACTTTAGGAAAAGGTACGGATGTGTTTTGGGCCTTTATGGGCTTGGAAAAGGCTTATGAGAGGGTAGACAAGATGGCACTATGGGAGATATTGCAGATATATGAGATTCTGGGAAAGCTGTTAAGGAAAGTCAAGAGTTTTTACGAGAGTAGTTGACCCTGTGTTAGAATTGGAAATGGAAAAAGAGAGTGGTTTGAAGTAAAGGTGGAACTGCGTCAGGGATGTGTCATGTCGCCATGGCTGTTCAATGTGTACATGAATGAGGTCGTGCGGGAGGTAAATGCGATGGTAATGGACAAGGGACTGGAGATGGTCAAAGAAAATTAAGTAAATCGGGAGATGAACCGGTTGTTGTTTTCTGGCAACACTGCGCTTGGGATGGGATGTAATTATAGTGGAGGAAAAAATATCACGGTAGGATATAATGTCACTGGAGGACAAAATATAATTTTAGGAAGGGATGCCGGACATAATGTCAATGAACGACGGGAGGCCGGCGTGAATCACGGTGACGTAGGGGGACAAAATGTACAAAAGAGATCGGATGACCGTGATCGACCAGATGTCCGTGATGGGGGAAATGTTAATTTTGATAGGAGAAATGTTAATGAGGCATTGAACGTCAATGAAGGACCAAATAATAATATAGAGCAAGGTATAAATGAAAAACAAAATGATAATGTAAGACATGATATTGAAATTCAAAATGTGTCAAAAAGAAATAATCACGAGTTTCTTAAAACCATGTACTTTAATGCTCGTAGTATTAGAAACAAATTTCAAGAAATGCAGGCGTATGTCAAAAGCGAAAATCTCGATATGATAGGAATAACTGAGACATGGTCAAATGGAACAGAGTTCGAAGCTGAATTTAATATTGTGGGATTTAAGCACTTTCATCAGGATAGAAACCACAAGAAAGGTGGGGGTGTTCTATTGTACGTTAAAAACAATATTCACGCTTGTGTTTTAGAGAAAGTGAAACAGGCTGCATATGATAGTTTGTGGGTTGAGTTAACCCAATTAAATAGACAAAAAATGAATATAGGTGTAATATATAGGCCAAAGACATTATCATTAGCAGACGACAAATTGTTATTTCAAGAACTGTCTAGTTTTTGCAACCGGGATTTATTGATAATGGGTGATTTCAATTTTACTGACATTGATTGGATGACCCTTGAACATGGCCATATAGGTAGTCGCTTGTTTGATTTTCTTGGTGACAATTACTTAATTCAGCATGTACAAGAGCCCACATGATATGAAAACTTACTCGATCTTTTGATCACTAGCCGCGAAAGCATGGTAACTGATGTAGAAGTCGGTGAATCTGTTGAAAATAGCGATCGCAACCTAGTTAGATTCAAACTCCTAAACAATTTTAGAATAGATACTTGTGTTTCTAAAATACCCGATTTCAGTAAATCTCAGTTCATAGAACTACGTCAGGAGCTTCAGCTTACAGATTGGGAGGCAAAATTAAACGAAAGACCTGTAGATCAGATGTGGGAAATATTTCAAAATACGCTCACTAAGATGATTCAAACTTACATTCCTTTTAAGGACAGACGTCCCCCAAATCAGGCTCGCCCAAAGTGGCTCGACAAAGAAACTGAAAAAAGTATTGCTAAAAAGAGACAGGCTTATAAGAAATATAAGTGCTCGGGTGCATCTAATGACTATGAAAATTATGTATCAATACAGAGAGATTTAAAAAAGACAATAAAAAAAAAAGAAAACGACAATACGAAATGAACATCGCTGATAAATCCAAAGAGAATCCCAAAGAATTCTATAGTTACATTAGAGATAAAAAGGTTGTTAGGAATCACATTGGTCCACTATTATCTGCTGACGGTCAACTTGAATATTCAAATGAAGGAATGTGTAATATCTTAAACAATTATTTCAGCTCGGTATTCGTAAACGAAACACCTCAAGGTGAATTCCAAACTGAAACCTGTGAAAAGTCTAGGGTAAACTTACTCACTACGGTAAATATAACAAAAGAAAAAATTAAAAGGTGTATAGACAAACTCAAAGTTAATAAAACACCAGGGCCTGACGGTTGGCATCCAAGAATCTTAAAGGAAATGAAAAATGAGATTGTTGTTCCATAAGAAATTATTTTCAAGAAATCCATCATATCCGGAGATGTTCCAAGAGAATGGAAGCTACCTAACGTTACTCCCATATTCAAAAAAGGTGACAAAAAGAAACCAAATAACTATAGGCCTATAAGTTTGACTTCAATCGTAGGGAAAATAATGGAAACTATCATCAGAGATGCTATCGAACATCATTTAGAAAGTAACCGTTTGATAAATGATAGCCAGCATGGTTTCAGACGGAAACGTTCTTGCGTGACTAACTTACTCGAATTCTACAACACAGTTATCTCGAATTATGACAAAAGAAACAATATAGATTTAGTATATCTAGACTTTGCAAAGGTTTTTGATACCGTCCCCCACGAAAGACTACTTACTAAATTAGCTTTGCATGGAATAAGTGGTAGCCTATTAGGTTGGACTAGTAATTGGTTGAATGGTCGAAAACAGAGAGTTATTTTAAATGGAAAAACTTCTGGATGGAAAAGTGTTGCAAGTGGAGTTCCTCAGGGTTCCGTTCTTGGGCCACTTCTATTCATAGTATATATAAATGATATAGAACATGGACTAAAATCTACTGTTTCCAAATTTGCTGATGATACAAAACTGTGCGGAGTGGCAAATGATCACTCAAACCAATTAGATATTCAAGAAGATTTAGATAAATTACAGCAATGGTCTGAAAAGTGGCTAATGAAATTTAACACAAGTAAATGCAAGGTAATGCACATAGGTAAAAATAACAGTAAGTACAATTACAAGTTATTTGGAAATTCGTTAACAAAAGTGGATAGTGAAAAAGATCTCGGCGTAATTATCAGTAACGACCTCAAATCATCCAAGCAGTGTATTTCAGCCTCTGAGAAAGCAAATAAGATTCTAGGACTGATTGCGCGATCTTTTGATTTCAAAAGTCCATCACTCATTAACAAGCTATATAAATCGTTAGTTCGTCCACATTTGGAATATGCTATTTCCGTATGGTCACCGAATCTCATTAAAGACATTGACAGATTGGAAAAAGTACAACGGCGAGCCACAAAACTGATTCCAAATATCAAAGATAAATCATACGAAAATCGACTTAAACATATGAATCTGTTTTCCCTAAAAAAGCGTAGACTCAGAAGTGACTTGATACAGGTCTTTATAATTCTAAAGGGAATTGACAACATCAAAAGTGACAAAATTTTTACATTGAATGAGAATCAGACAAGAAACAATAGTCTCAAACTGTCCGGAAATAGATTCAATTTGGAAGTAGGTAGAAACAACTTTGCTAACCGTGTAGTTAATGAATGGAATAAACTTCCTGCACAGGTAGTGCAATATAGTTCAGTTCGAAGCTTTAAGAATCATTTAGATAAATACCTAAGTAAGATGCTGTAATGATTATAATTTATCTTATATCATTTGTTTTTGTTTTGTTATCATTTGTCTGTCTGATTTTCATTTATTATTACTTATATGTCAATTTATTGTTATTTACTATTTACCTGTTTGTTTATTATTTAACTATACCTATGCATTTATTTATGTATTTTATTTGTTACTCACATTATCATAGGTTTTATTTATTATTTTATTATTAATATGATTTTTTTTCGCATCCGACCTAGATATGGATCAAAAGGTCTCCTGTCGGCATGCTCCGCCTTTGTAATCCTTTGAGTAGGGATTAAGGGAGTTAGTGAGGTATGCGATAGGAGAAAAGTGTAGGTAAATGTGAGTAAAAGTAAGTTGATGAGATGTACAAGGGCTGGAAATAAGTCTTAAAGAAGATAGGCTGGAGTAAGTGAGTAGCTTTAGGTATTTGGAGTCGTATGGGGGCAGGAAAGAGAGAAGAGAAGGTGGAGGTAAATTGGAGATTGGGGGATTAAAAAGTATCATGAGAAATAGGCATTTGGGAATGGATGCAAAATAATTATATGAAGGGGTCATTGTACCACGGCACTGTGTGGGGCAGAAAATAGGAATTTAAAGGCAGAGAAGAAACTTTTAAATGCGGATGAGATAAAATATCTGAGAAGTATAGTTGGGGTTACAAGGTTGGATAGGGTGAGAAACGAGAAGTTAAGGAGGAAAGTAGGAATGGGAAAGGAGATGGCAGATTGGGCTGATGAAAGGGTATTGGGATGGTTTGGACCCATGGAAAGAATGAGTGAAGAAAATTTAATAAATGAGGTATGGAAGGCAGAGGTGGATGAAGTGAACTTAAGGGGACGACCGAGGATCAAATGAATAGAAAGGGTGAAAGGGGCATTGGACAAGAGGGGAATATCTGTTGAGCAAGGAAGAAAGAAAGCATGAGATAGGGGTGAGCGGACTATGGCTGTCTATAGATGATATTGTGATGCAAAGAAGGGAGGGGCCGAGGGATGGCGGTGTGTGTGTGTGTGTGTGTGTGTGTGTGTGTGTGTGTGTGTGTGTGTGTGTGCGTGTGCGTTTGCGTGTGCGTGTGCGTGTGTGTGTGTGTGTATGTGTGTGTGTGTGTGTGTGTGTGTGTGTGTGCGCGCGCGCGCGCGCAGCAAGAGGGGATTTCTCCCCGTCTTCTCTCTTTCTGCATGACGGGACGGAGAAGGGGAGGGACACCGATTAAGTGAAGCGGTCTTACTGTACTGTGGATGTACTGTGTACATTACCTCTGACCCAGGGCAGTAGGCAGGATGCAGGGATGACTCGTCATTCACGAGTAGCTAAGATGAGTAGGCGGAAAGGATGGTAGATAGGAGTGGAATGTATGGGAGTAGGTACGTGTCTTTTAATTTGGCTGCCTCCATTATAAAGTTAAAAAACTTGGAATATATATAAATATATGCATTCTCTATCATAGGCAGAATTTTTCAGTTACACGAATGTTTCTTTTTTCTTCTAATGTGTATTATCAAAGTTATATGTACATCTCAAAAATATCCGTAGTCTACCTTAGATCGACGAAGACTTCGCAGTAAGATTCAGGAAAAGAAACTTCTCACCAGTGGGCCTCTCAAAATATTAGCTATATATTTTCTGAATCGTCGCATCATTTCTTGCAACTAATCAAGTCCATGCCTAAATCTTACAAGACTAAAAAATTTGTATATTCAAGCATAAGAAATATCTTTCAAGAATCAGCGAAGACGGAGAAATTCAACCGCTTCTATACTAAAACGAAACACGACCTCTTAGTATCAAATCTTCTACCTAACCCGAAGTGAAAATAGACACTCGCAAACTAGCTATACAAGATTTTTCGTCTATCAAATAGTGGTAAGAGCTCCAAATTATCCTCAATCAGATAGAAGCTTATTTCAAGTAATTTATAAGACTCCTGAACACTCCGGAAGAAGATTCTCTTACAACTGTTCGTATATTATTAAATCTTGAAAAAAAAAATCTTACAAATTTACTACATCTACTTAAACCTTAGAAATACTATATTAGTAAGGCAGATACCAACAGTATTTCATTTAATAAAGTGATTATTTTGTGTGCTTATATAGGGAATATTTGTGATTTAGTATAGGTACTATATTATTGACAGCTTTCATAAGAAATATATCTTTTCTTTTTGCTATTATGAATCTCTGCCTAGATTTAATAAAAAACTAAAAATGTATTAATTGTGGTTTAGTTGGATGCTTTGTCTTTAACATTTCCGCATCAAAAATATCCTTCAAGAGCCAGAAGTGGATAGCTTTAGATACTTGTGGGCGAATGTGGAGCGAAAGGGAAGAGTGGAGGTGGAAGAAGAATTTAGATTGAAAGAGACAAGTAAATGCCTTGGGGGACTGAAAAGTGTAATGAGAAATAGACATTTGGGAATGGATGCTAAGAGAAGATTGTATGAAGGGGTAATTGTGCTGACAGCATTGTATAGGGCAGAAATATGGAACATAAGAGAGGAAGAGAGGAAGAGTTTGAATGTGTTTGAGATGAATTGCATGAGAAGTATGGTAGGGATTACTAAATTAGATAGAGTGAGAAACGAGGTGGTGAGGAGGAGAACAGGGGTAGAAAGGGAGTTGGGAGATAGGGCCGATGAAAGAGTATTGGGATGGTTTGGACACATGGAAAGAATGAGTGAAGAAAGATTAGTAAAAGAGGTGTTGAAGGCAGAGGTGGAGAGAGTGAACATGAGAGGCGACTAAGGATGAGATGGGTGGACATTGGAAGAAGGGGCATTGGGAAAAAAGGAGAATATCTGTTAAGGAGGGAAGGGAGAAGGCAGACAATTTTAATCTTATAATTATTATTTGCCCATCGTATGGCAACACTCACTCGCCCGGCCGACTTGGCTGGACACATATTGTGATGAGTTGCCATACGATTGTCCTTTTTGGGGGTACATTTTCTTTTATGTGTTAGAATTAAGATTTATTATTGATATGTATTTGTATATTAGTTTTGTTTGGGTTCTTTAAAGGCTTGTATATGGGATTAGGTTTCTATGCCGTATTCAAGTAGAATATGGAAAATCTTCCTCTCTGTCCTCTCGGCCTATTTCGGCATTCATGACCACCTCAGGTCATTTGCCGCCTTTAAAAGGTAGGGACCCTCTTGTTTCGGGGCTTTTTCTTTCTTCTCTGCAACGAGGCCAGATTGGCCACGGTCTCCGTGGGAGACATTTTCCCCGTCACCTAAGGATGTGTAAGGCATCCTAGGGATAAATCAAGTAAGTAATTGAAGGAAAATTTCCTTAGTTTGGGTGTGACGTTAGGATTCCCAGAGATTCAAAATTGCGGACCTGGTGTTTCGTGTTGGCTTTGACCAGTGTCCTTTTCTTAACTCTGTGCAAATTCTCCTTTGAGGGCTAAGTTAGGTTGAAAAAAAGACGTGTCGGCTTATAGGCTTTGTCTTGTCAATCTTTTTCTCGTGGGCGACCTATTTTTAATTCCCAATTTCCCGTGGTTTTGAAAACCTTTTGGTTTTTTTTTTTTTTTTTTTTTTTTTTTTTTTAGTTGAACGTGTCGGTTTAGACTTTGTTCATATCTGGGTTTTTTCTCCACCCTTTTTATTTAAACTTACGTGTAGTCATTTCAGGGGTTTTACTATTTGTTAGGTCACATTTCTTGGGCAATTTGAATTAGGAGTGTCTTTTTGGCTTTGTCCTTTTTCTGGCCCTTTCGTGATCGATCTTACCTTTTATTTTCCACCAGTGCTATTTTAATGTTCAAGTTGGTTTACTTCTAAACAAGGGTTATTTTTCTCAAGCGTTTAGTAGTATTGTTTTTTCTTTAAATTTCAATTGGGTATCTCGCATGAATTTGGAATTTTGAAATTTGAATTTTAAACAATTTTGTTACGGCTTCAATCTTAATTTTATGACCAAAAAGTGTGATATTTCATAAGTGATATGTGTGTAATTTTGGGTTTTGTTTGTTTACTTGTTTTTGTGTAAATAAAAAGTTTAAACTTACCCCTGTTTAAAATTCAAATAAAACTAAGAAACTGAATACGACAGGGATAGGGGTTTTTGGGGATTACAATAAAAACAAATCTTATAAATTAAAACTTCATCTAAAATATTCCATCATCCCTACTGTCGATTCGTGACAGTAGGCGATATTTTGCCAAAATTTATAAAAATATTCTTCATCCCCCTTCCACGTTTGTGACAATATATATATATTTATATATATATATATATATATATATATATACATATATATATGTGTGTGTGTATATATATATATATATGTATATATATATATGTATGTGTGTATATATATATATATATATATATAGATGTGTGTGTGTGTGTGTGTGTGTGTGTGTGTGTGTGTGTGTGTGTGTGTGTGTGTGTGTGTGTGTGTGTGTGTGTGTGTGTGTGTGTGTGTGTGTGTGTGTGTGTGTGTGTGTGTGTGTGTGTGTGTGTGTGTGTGTGTGTGAAAGAATGCATCTGACACATCCCTTTTGCGTCAGATTTGGTGTTTTCACTTTTTATGTAATGAATAGTTCGAACTTTGGTGGTTCTAGCTAATCTCTAGATAGAAAACTTGGAATCAGACTACTTCATGAGGGTAATGGATAGATGCACCAATTTGTTTAGGTTTGCAGGTAACATCCTCGTGATAATGCCAGAGAATGCGAATATTGACTATAAAATCAAGAGACAACAGTATTCGCAAACACATCAAATTCACTGTTGAAATAAATAAAGACTGTCAACTCCCTTTTCTCGACAAAGTCATATATGGGAAGGATGGAAGGTTTAAACTCTCTGTACGCAGAAATTCCACAGAAAGGACTTTATTTTCTTCTTCATTCAGACATAGTGAACGGGTTAAGACTTGTGTCCTGATTGGGTTCCTTTTTAGAGCATACTGAGTCTATAGTGAGGAATTTTTGAAAGACTGTTATACATCACGAATTATTTCCTAAATCTTAAATGATAACCATCATGCTCAGGTACAACTTTACATATTTTTTCTTCGTAATATTATTTATTTTCACGAGACCCATGTTTAAAACAAATATTTCATCTTAAAAGTACTTTTTGAGGAAACCTTTGAAAAAAATATTTGACGTCTGCTCTATTGTATTCTAAAACACAGCATACAGCGCCATCTCTTGGTATTAGTCCCTGTATTTGATATAGAAAATGATAAGTACAATGCAAATATCGAGAGAGAAACGCTTAGTTATTATACAAGTGTTGCCAATCATAACAAATGATGTTGGTTTGCGCGGATTATTCAGTGGACAAACCTCTTCTCGAAGAGGAGCTTAGCAAGAACTTTTGGTGCTAAGTCTGGATGAGTGCTCATATGTGTTATAAGTAGTAGATACCTAAATGTAAATACATATTTGAGTAAGTAAATGTTTTATAGATTATGTATGTATAGCGTAGTGATACATTTTGCATGCCTCTACCGTCAATCCTGTAATATCATCCCTCTACGTTCAACTCTCTGCCTACAATCCTCTACCTTCTATCCCCTCTGTAGTGAATACACTATACTCAATAAATCAAGTCTGGAAACCCTCATTGTGTATTGATTAACAAGCTTCAGTGGTGACCCTGTGAAGTGACTAATATGGGGTAGAAAAAATCAATCTTAAGAGCAGGTTTATATCTTCTAACGCCTGCATCAGATCAATGCAGATATCTTAGACGCGGACCACGCCTACGCCATAAATCGTCATTTATTGGGTGCATCATGGCTCAGCAAACGATGCAGAACACATCCTACTTTAGTGGAAACAGCAGCTGTTCCTGTCAAACCACTACCGTTCGACGAGACCAATACTAGGAAATGGTTTGTTACTCTGAAATCCCAGTTAACACAGGCAAAGGTAACTAGCCCATTCACCAAATGTTATTACTTTGTGGTCTAGTGCTTTATAATGCTTTGGCCTAGGATATTAGCATAGAGCAGGGGGCTGTAGTGTTGTGGTATTTCCTGACCATTGGTGACACTTTCAGTACAAGGACCTTTTGTTACGGTCGACAAGGCCTCATTCATTCATGTACTAGACGTGGCTGCCCTCACGTCTATTATACCTGTCTGTCATACATGAGCACATTGCGCTCCCATGTACGCATAACACACAATAAACGCGTCAACCCCCCCCCCCCCTCCGTGTTTTAATTAGCTGCAATCACAACTTGGCGCAGTGAGTAGGATGCTTGCAATTGTTTGCAACTTGCAACAGTGAAACATGGGACGATACGCGAATCGATGGCGCGTACTTGAACGGCGCGCTCGGGAACGAAGCACTGACAGAACTAGACGAATAGGGAACAGTTTACATGCTGGACCGTGACTGCAGTGCTGGCAACAGTGTGCATGCTGGACCGTGAAATGCCGTGCGATAGTGTGACGCGCCTTCATGGATACATAGTGGTTCGAACAAAGGTGTCTTTTATCCCACAACTTCGCCCTCCCTAACGCAAATGCAACCCCATAAGTAGCCCATCTAATTCACGCAGGTCACGCCTACCCAGCCTAAGAACTTGTACAAGGTCTGCTCTCTCGCTACAATTACATCATTGCAGGAGGTAAAGACCAACTGCCGCTCACACGAGGCACTGATGGTGACAGTCTTGGCTATGAAGGAGGACCCGCACGCATCCACCGTGTCGGCATGCCAAAGGGCTCCACACCAGATGCACGCACTCCCGCCTCAGCGACGCCCCCCTCCCGCCCCCGCACCCTCTCCAGGGAAGGCAGGCACCTGCCGCCCCGGTGCCTGACAGCCCTAATCGCCCCTCCCACCACCTGTCAACATACGCATCCGTATGATGCCTGACACAGGCAATGACATCACCGTGATAGGCACTCGGCACTTAGGCTCTCGGGGCCGACGTACGTGGCCGACATATCTCACATGTCCACCGGAACGGGACGCTTCTGGCTTATCGCCCTTCGCCACCTGTCGGCATACTCATCCGTATGCTGCCTGACACAGTTGCGAACATCACGGGGATGGGCATTCGGCAACTAGGCACGTTGGGGATATCCAGAGCCAGTATAGCCGCCGATCTCAGTGCCGACGTACGTGACCGACATATCTCACATGTCCCCCGCAACGGGACGCTTCCGGGCTACTTTGACGTTCGGAGACAGGGACTGCAACGCCGCCATACGGATTCACGAGGAGGTCCAAACACCATCCTCTCCTTTGGCTTGACCATAGTCCCACCCGACTTTCCGGAGCCTGTCCTGCGGGTGACATACACGAACAGGTACGCCGAGCTAACATTGCTATTTGACAACTCACCGGCCGCCACTCGTGACTACTTCCTACGGGAATTTAGCAAGGTATCCAAGGATGACCTCCCAATGAGAATCCACCTGCAAGCCGACGCGACGCTTCTCGCCGCCCACACGCCCAGGTCGATACTGTATGCATTTTGGGTTCAAATGAAGGAAGAACTTGACTCAATGGTGCAGCAAGGTATCATCACGCCTGTCGTTGCCGCCCATGCTGATGCCCTTCGTCTCCGCCCTGCCAGTGGTACTGCAGACAGATTCGTCGCACCTCTACAACATCGTATACGCCCTTCTCAAATATCATGTTCAGGGGCACTTACGTCTCGTCTAGTGTGGCTCAAATTTTCTGCCGGACACCGAAATCTGATACGCCACTCACTGGAGATGCTTGCTGTCACCTGGGCCACATCCAAATGCAAACCATATCCGTTTGGATTGCCCACTTCTTGGTGATGACGGACCATTGTCCGCTCATTCACCATCCTCACGTCAGGAGCGTCGTCTCCGACAACGCCAGCGCTTCGCGGGGACGATCCGTTATCCTCCGTCGACTCCGACAGGACGCTCTGAAGACTACGGGCCTCGGCAAGAATAAACCCCACCTACGGCCACCTGTCCTCCGGGTTCTCACCCGACCGCCTCGTCCTACCCGCCGACGGGGAACGGGCGTTGTACGACCAGCTCATCGTTGTCCCCGCCGCCCTACGGAAGCACCCACCGGCCTCCGACGCCGCTGCCCCGGCACATTCCACCCCTCGGTGGAGACCCTGCCGTCCTCGTGCGCGGACCCCCCTTCCCCAAACCCCACCCCCGCTGTTTAGCGGTCCCATGTACTCATAATCCACAATAAACGTCGTCTTAATGGGGGTTAACTCTCATTTCGGTGATTCGCTCGATCGGATTATGCATTTCTGGTCCTCCCAACCTTATTCTTTTATGTAAGACAATGGAAATTTAACACAATGTGCAGGGAAATGGGATGCATCTGTGACAGAAACTTCATTTAAATCCATTAAGAAAGTTTTACACAACAGATGATTTACTTGCAATTTTGAGTTATTTTTGAAATAACGTTTATTTTTCCAAAAGTATGAAGATAATAATGATTTCCTTTGGTGTACAGTTAGTAGACATCCAGATGTACCTAAACTAGTATACTCGTAATTATAAGTGAAAAAGAAAGTCAGCCTTACAGCAAATTATAAAAAACATAAAATCACAACTTTAAAAAAATGTCAAAAATATATATCAAGTAGGTTAAGAATGAATTTACTAGTTTTGTTAGATATAAGTATCACAATAATTTTCCAACAAAAATGATCAAAATTGCTTATTTACACACGAAGTTATAGTTACCTTTGTGCAAAAAAACTAGTTTAGAGAAAATAGCATTTTTATGTTTATATATTCACTACTCCATAAAAGTGCCTCCAAAGAGTATCAAATGCACATATCTACTTACATAATCCTTTGACCATTTCTGAGAAGTAAGCAGCAGATGTTCATTACATTTCTTTTGTGCCCATGCCAGTTGAGAATCGTGACAATCCTAACCTTCCATATCCTTCACATAATGAATGGTACACATGCATTACAATCCCTTTGCTAAGGTGAGTACTCTTGCACTTCTCAGGTTCAGAATGGAGCAAAATACTTCGGCAACTATCACATCTGACATATTTAGTTATGGAGTAGTGAATTTATAAACAAGAAATGTATAAAACAGGATAGCACGTGGAGAAATGACGCACGCATACGCTGAACCATTTTTCGATCGCACTGAGTGTGGTGACTGCTGCCTAACCTATCGTACAACAATATCAGAGTATAAAATTTTCAAAAACAACAACAACAAAAAACGACAAAATACAAGGAAAACAAACCAAAGCAAAGAAAGGGGAGTGGCTGACGGGCGGACCTTTAAATCTCTGGCCCTTTAAACCCGCCATTACCTGAAAAGGGTGGCGTTATACGTCTGGAAACCAGTCCCGCGGTGTTCAGGGACACCACACCAGTCCACATACGAAGTTTAACAAAATCGAATATGTTTCACCGAAATAAGAGTTAACCCCCATAAACCTGCTCACCTTCCTCTTCCCAAAAGGCTTTCAGTACCTGGCGAAGAATCTTTAGAACATGTCAGCCCACCTCAGCATGCACATGGTCTCATATCTGTATTTTCTTTCCCTAGAGATTCCTCCCTTTGTTAATCAACGCAACACTATGTCCGGTCGTAACGTGCGCTTCTGGATGCTCCCGGAGTGCGTGTACTACTAATGTACATCTCCCAACATTACAACACTCCGCTCTCAGAAGGGGAGCCCTCTGTAGTGAATATAGAAAAAAATAAGTGTAATGTTGATATCTACAATACAATCCTACGACCTATATTTTTATATGCCAGTGAGACATGGAGCTTAACAAAACAAATGGAACAAAGACTACTGGTGTTTGAGAATACAATATTGAGGCGAATTACTGGACCAATTTTTGATGAAAATGAGAATAGATCGAGAGGGCGACACAATAATGAGCTGAGAGAAATAACTAAACAAGAGAAAATAACAGATGTTATAGGTAGAACAAAACTGAGATGTGCTGGGCATGTGGCGCGAATGGAGGACTATAGAATTCCAAAACGAGTTATGATGAGTAGAATGCCTGGAAGAAGACCCAGAGGGAGACCTCGAATGAGATGGATGGACGGTGTGGATGCGGAGATGAACAGAAGAGGAATAAATAAAGCATCCTAGATGGAAGCAGCACAGGATCGAAGGACATGGAGAGGATTACTGTTAGCGGACCAGAATCTACCTGAGGTTCAAGATCCAGCGGAGTAAGTAAGTAATGTAGATATCGAGCGAAAAACCGCTCAGTTATTATGCAAGTGTTGCCAATCACAATAAGTGATGTTGGTTCGCGCGCATTACCCAGTAGAGAAACAAACCACTTCTCGAAGATAAGCTTAGCAAGAACTCTTGGTGCCAAGCCTGGATGAGTGTGTATATGTATCATAATGTTAAATGATTAAATGTAAATACATATTTGAGTAGGTATATGTTTCATAAGCTATGTATATATAGCGTAATGTCACATTTTGCAGCCCTCCACCGTCAATCCTCTACCTCCAACCCTCTTCTTTCAACCCTTTACCTTCTATCTACTCTGTAGTGAATACATTATATTCCGTAAATCAAGTCTGGAAACCTTCATCGTGTATCAACTAACAACCTTCACTCCTACACAAAATGCTGTACAGTATCACATTCACACTACGCCTCATGGATGCCACAAAAGCTTGGTAAACAATGATCTCTACAATGTGATACAAATATCTTTTAATCTCGGCATAAGTATGCCAGTGAAAATATTAATTATGGTGATTTGTTACATGCTAGATAAAGCTAATTGTTTTCTGCACGACGAGGTAGATACATTATTTTAGATTGTTTACACACACTGTGAAAAGGAAAACTTCACTACGAGTGTCGCTAAGAACATACCAATTCGTTCCAGCAAATTATTTTTCTAATTCATTCCTTTGTTATTCATTATTTCTCCTGTTTTTATTTTTCAAATCTTACTTATCTAATAAAAAATAAAATCTAAAACAATATATCTTATAATTTGTTTTGCGTAATGCTTTGAAAAAGGGCATTTAGTATTACAGTAAGAGAATCTAGCCTCATCATTTAGTTCCCCGTATATGTTCTGTACGTGAATTATATTGTTGCGGTTATCATAGGCTTTCTTATCCTGGCTTTCTCTCTGAGTTCTATATGTTATCAATGTATTATCATTCTCCATTTATTTCCTTATATCCTTTTCTTACCAATCGTATATTTTCCCCAGTAATTCTTTCTTCGTTTTCATAATTCCTAAATTTGATATTAGATAGTCTGTGGCACTCGGCACGATCACTAATCATTAAACACGATGACGTGCATAAAAAAATGAACATAATCTCTAATGTCACTCCAAAGCAAATGGCGCTACGGTTAGGTTTCACTAGAACGGCTGAGGCAGACAGCATTTAGAGGATAGGATTAGTAATTTCAAAAAGCAATGAATAAAAAACGAAAGACTTTTTGTATAACATATTTAGCGCTAAAAACATATTCCGGTGAAATTAAACACCTTTCATTTTGAAAGTGGTTACACTTTAAACACCCTCAGAGAACTAATTCATAAATAGAAATTAAAATCCAAAGAAGTTCACCAAACTGCATATAGACAGGTTACTGAGGAAAAGGACGAAACTCGTTTCAACTTCACCAACTCCAAAGAAACCGAAAATGTTGACAGGTATTTAAACAAAGGTGGCTTAAAGATAGCACTATTCCACTAAGGTTGGTCAAATCGCCAAGAAAAATATAACAAAACAAAATACGACAGAAAAATGATAACAGCGTTATATACCGCATACCGTGTAACAGTTATGAGACCCGGGTGAGTCACACAGTGAGATGACCCATTCGGCGAGGTTATTTCACCCGAGTTTCCTCCATCTGCCCCGGATTACCTACACCTCTTCCCTCCCCGATGACTAAAGGAAATAAACTATATTCACGAGTTTTTATGCTCGCTTGATTAAGACGATCTAACTCGTCAATATGTAAAGTAATAAAGCACTAACACATTTCCGCCAACTTTTTCTCTACATATATGTATGTATATATATGTATATATATATATATGTGTGTGTATATGTATATATATGTATATATATATATACATAAACTAGTATATGTATATATATGAATATATATATGTATATATATACACATATATTAATTTATGTATGTATGTATGTATGTATGTATGTATGTATATATATATATATATATATATATATACATATATATATATATATATATATATATATATATATATGTATGTATACAAAGGATTACCAAGGGGGAGCATGCCAACAGGAGACTTTTTCGTCCATATTTAGGTCGGATGTGAAGAAAAAATCATAATAATAAAATAATAAATAAAAACTGTGATAATTTAAAAACAAATAAAATACATAAATAAATGCATAGGTATAGTTAAATAACACAATGTAACACATGTTTTGTTTATTTGTATTTTTTCATGTTTATATATGTATTTCGTGTCACTGAATCCAAATATCACATTAGTTTTGACGTAACATCGATATTTCTTTATTTATTCTTGATTTTATATTTTATTGTTATATACGCAACCTTTCTCTACAGTAGTTAATTGATTCAATCTGCTTTAGCATTCTAAGGATAATTATACAACATCTAGTATTTTTTTCATAATATGAAGTGTATTTAAGAGCTACAATATTAGTAAGAACAAAATAAACAACACAACTTTGCACTGCAAGTGTTTTGATGACTCTTCTCATGATTAGAAATGCTTTGACGATCGAGATTTTCTAGAATGCATGCTTTCGTCTTTTCTGACTAGTGACCATATGTAATCTCCCATCATAGCAGTATTCCATCGTCCTTGATATCTTCTTTCCATAGTTGCGATATCCTGATGAAATCTCTCGCCGTGCTCCTCACTGACAGCCCCCAAGTTTTCGGGGAAGAAATCTAGGTGAGAATGCAAGAAATGTATCTTCAAGGACATACGACAACCAAGTTTCCTGAAGTTCTCAATAAGCTTTGCCACTATTTGTTTATAATTAGGGTCCTTGTGATTTCCTAGGAATCCACGAACTACATCACGAAATGAACACCAAGCTTCTCTTTCAAGTTTCGTCATCACTCATTCCAGTTTCTCCGACTTCAACATTTTGTTTACCTGGGGTCCAACAAATATACCACCCTTGAGCTTAGCCTCAGATAGCTTGGGAAACATGAGACAAATTTCTTGGAAAGTTTCGCCTCCAAAATCCAAAGCCTTCACAAACTGTTTAATTAACCCTAGCTTGATATGAAGTGGGGGTAATAAAACTTTTTTCGAATCTACTAGAGGCTGTCTGAGAACATTTAACATTCCTGGCTGCAGTTCAACTCTTGGGGGCCAATGAACTTTATTATAATGATCATCATCAGCCCTGCTGTCCCATAAACAAAGAAAACAGGAATACTTTGTGTATCCCCCTTGTAAGCCAAGCAAAAAGGACTAGCATCTTGAAATCACCACAAACATCCCATTTGAATTCAGCATAATTGATTTTTTCAAGAAGCTGTTTGACATTATGATAGTTTTCTTTCTTCTGTACTGAGTGTGCAAGAGGCAAAGATGGGTTTTTATTTCCATTGTGGAGCAATACTGCTTTGAGACTTCGTGTTGAGCTATCTATGAACAGTCGCCATTCTGCAGGATCATGTTCGAGTCCAAGGGCTGTAAACAAACCAGTAACATCCTTACAATAACACATATCATCACTAAAGTCATAGTAAATTTTACATTCTTCATGTCGTTTCCGGTACACAGATGTCCTGAAGTCTTCTCCTAGTAGATTCCATTCTTTCATCCTTGATGTAAGAAGCTCAGCTCCTGACTTAGTAAGACCTAAGTTTCTGATTAAGTCATCTAGCTCACTCTGACTTGGAAGGTGAGGCTCCGAAGTCGTTCTTGGTGCGAAATCTTCGTCTCCCATTTCATAGCTGCTGCTACCTGCTGACCCTTCAGATGAAATTTCCATTGCATCTTCCATCTGGAAAGAAAGAAATAACCAGATATAGCAACTTCAACAAAGACGAATAGCATTAGTATTCCATATATCTTTAGGAAAGTGAATGTATATTAAGTACTTAATATTGAAGTTAATTAAAAGTAAAGAGAGTATGATAAAAATAAACTTGCATTTTCTGGTGGTTGTGGTATTGGTAAGCTATCATCATGTGGGACAGGTGCTCTAGATGATGGTATGTCTGGATAATGCAGAGCTTGTATTCCTTTCACTTTCCTGTACTTCGTCACATCAATCATACAAAAGTAGCAGTCGTCGTGATGGTTCTTCGGCTCTCTCCATATTCTAGGAATGGCAAAAGGCATTGCCCTTCCTGTACCTCTCAGCCATCCTTCTAGAGTAGATCGGCAGCTTCCACATATCACATGAGGTCCCCATGGCTTGTCCTGGTCACCCATGGGCATTCCGAAATAGAGTCTGTACGCTATCCACACTTTAGTACCTCTCACGATCTTATGTAGTACTTGTTTTTTCCCAATATAATAACCACACACATAGCAAAATGTATCAGGAGAATTTTCACATCCTCTAGTAGCCATCTTAACAGGTAAATAGTTCAGTCATTGATCTGAAAGAGAAAATTAGATAAACATTTAGTAGCAGACCACATAACAATTCCAAAATATACATGGTAACATTTAAATTATATGTATTTCTATAACGGTCGATGATACAGAAAAAATAATTGCATATTTGAATTTAGAAGGAAAAATGGATTAATAAACTCTAAAAAAATACAATAAACAAACCTTTTGAAAAATAATGTTACGTTGTGTAATAAACAAAAAGGTAAATAGTAAATAATAATAAATTGACATATAACTAATAATAAATGAAAATCAAACAGACAAATGATAACAAAACAGAAACAAATAATATAAAATAAATGATAATCATTACAGCATCTTGCTTAGGTGTTTATCTAAATGATTCTTAAAGCTTTCAACTAAACTACATTGCACTACCTGTGCAGGAAGTTTATTCCATTCATTAACTACACGGTTGGCAAAGTTGTTTCTACCTACTTCAAAATTGAATCTATTTCCAGACAGTTTGAGACCATTGTTTCTGGTCTGACTCTCATTCAATGTGAAAATTTGGTTACTTTTGATGTTGTCAATTCCCTTAAGAATCTTAAAGACCTGTATCAAGTCATCTCCGAGTCTACGTTTTTTTAGGGAAAACAGATTCATATGTTTTAGTCGATTTTCGTATGTTTATTTTTGATATTTGGAATCAGTTTTGTGGCTCGCCGTTGTACTTTTTCCAATCTGTCAATGTCTTTAATGAGATTTGGTGACCATGCGGAAACAGCATATTCCAAATGTGGACGAACTAACGATTTATATAGCTTGTTAATGAGTGATGGACTTTTGAAAACAAAACATCGCGCAATCAGTCCTAGAATCTTGTTTGCTTTCTCAGAGGCTGAAATACACTGCTTGGATGATTTGAGGTCGTTACTGATAATTACGCCGATATCTTTTTCACTATCCAATTTTGTTAACGAATTTCCAAATAACTTGTAATCGTACTTACTGTTATTTTTACCTATGTGCATTACCTTGCATTTACTTGTGTTAAATTTCATAAGCCACTTTTCAGACCATTGCTGTAATTTATCTAAATCTTCTTGAATATCTAATTGATTTAAGTGATCATTTGCCATTCCGCTCAGTTTTGTATCATCAGCAAATTTGGAAACAGTAGATTTTAGTCCATGGTCTATATCATTTATATATACTATGAATAGAAGTGGCCCAAGAACGGAACCCTGAGAAACTCCACTTGTAAAAAATTTCCATCTAGAAGTTTTTCCATTTAAAACAACTCTCTGTTTTCAATCATTCAACCAATTACTAGTCCAACCTAATAGGCTACCACTTATTCCGTGTAAAGCTAATTTAGTAAGTAGTCTTTCGTGGGGGACGGTATCAAAAGCTTTTGCAAAGTCTAGATATATTAAATCTATATTGTTTCTTTTGTCATAATTCGAGATAACTGTGTTGTAGAATTCAAGTAAGTTAGTCACGCAAGAACGTTTCCGTCTGAAACCATGCTGGCTATCATTTATCAAACGGTTACTTTCTAAATGATGTTCGATAGCATCTCTGATGATAGTTTCCATTATTTTTCCTACGATTGAAGTCAAACTTATAGGCCTATAGTTATTTGGCTTCTTTTTGTCGCCTTTTTTGAATATGGGAGTAACGTTAGGTAGCTTCCATTCTCTTGGGACATCTCCGGATATGATGGATTTCTTGAAAATAATTTCTAATGGAACAACAATCTCATTTTTCATTTCCTTTAAGATTCTTGGATGCCAACCGTCAGGCCCTGGTGTTTTATTAACTTTGAGTTTATCTATACACCTTTTAATCTTTTATTTTGTTTTATTTACCGTAGTGAGTAAGTTTACCCTAGACTTTTCACAGGTTTCATTTTGGAGTTCACTTTGAGGTGTTTCATTTACGAATACCGAGCTAAAACAATTGTTTAAGATATTACACATTCCTTCATTTGAATATTCAAGTTGACCGTCAGCAGATAATAGTGGACCAATGTGATTCCTAACAACCTTTTTATCTCTAATGTAACTATAGAATTCTTTGGGATTATCTTTGGATTTATCAGCAATGTTCATTTCGTATTGTCGTTTTCTTTTTTTTATTGTCTTTTTTAAATCTCTCTGTACATACATATACCAAGGCTTTTTCCCCCTTCCAAGGGAGGTAGCCAAAAAGGGAAAGGCATAAAAACACTCCCACCCATTTCATCCCTAAATACACTCCACACCCCTCCCACCCTTCCTCTCATCTGAGCACCTCCTGTATGACGGGTCATCCCTGCACCCTGCCCACCGCCCTGGGTCAGAAGCAGTGTCGCAAGACACAGTACATCCACAGCGAGGAGTACGAAAAGGAGAAGGAGTACGAAAAGAAGCTGAAAGAGGAGTGGGAGGGAGTAAAGGATAGAGCAGAGATGGGTGTGGAGGAGGAATGGGGATGGTTCAAGGAGGGAGTCTTAAAGTGTGCAAGGATGGTGTGTGGAACAAGAAGGACAGGGGGAAATAGAAGAAAGGGTAGTGAATGGTGGGATGAGGAAACAAAGAAGGCTGTAGAAGAGAAGAAGCGAGCATTCACAGATTGGTTACAAAAGAGGACAGGGGAGTCATATGAGACGTACAAAGAAAAGAAAAGAGAAGTAAAGCAAAAGGTAAAGGAGGCAAAGAGGAGAGCAGATGTGAAATGGGGTAGGAGTATGACAGAAAATTTTGAAAGTAATAAAAAGATGTTTTGGAAAGAAATTAAGAGAGGAAGAGGAGGCGAATCAAGTAGGGAAGAAAAGGTAAAAGGTACAGATGGAGAGTTGATAATGGAAGAGATGGCAGTGAGGGGAAGATGGGCAGAATATTTTATGGAGTTGCTGAATGTGAAGGAGGATAGGGAAGGAAAGATAGCTGCAGTGGGAAATGCGAAGAAAATGAGAGTGATGAGTGAGGAGAATGTAGGAGAAATAAGGAAGGATGAGGTGAAGGCAGCTGTAAAGATGATGAAAGCAGGTAAGGCACCTGGTCTGGATGGATGTCATGCAGAATGTCTGAAAAAGGGAGGTGCAGTGATGGTGGACTGGTTGGTGAGGTTATTTAATGTTTGCTGGAGAGAGGGTAGAGTACCGGAGGACTGGAGTAGTGCCTGTATAGTTCCTCTTTACAAGGGAAAAGGGGACAAGTGTGAATGTAGTAATTTCAGAGGGATTAGCCTGTTGAGTGTAGTAGGGAAGGCTTATGGGAGGATCTTAATTGAGAGGATTAGGAGAGGAACAGAGGGAGTAATTGGTGAGGAACAGTGTGGATTTAGGACGGGTAGAGGTTGTGTAGATCAGATCTTTGTGGTAAGACAGATATGTGAGAAAGCTATAGGAAAGGGGAAGGATGTTTTTTGGGCTTTCATGGATCTGGAAAAGGCTTATGATAGGGTAGACAGAAAGGCACTGTGGGAGGTTATGCAGATTTATGGGATAGGAGGAAAGCTTTTGGGAGCTGTCAAGAGTTTTTATGAGAGTAGTAGAGCATGTGTTAGGATTAGAAATGGAGAGAGTGAGTGGTTTGAAGTAAAGGTGGGACTTCGTCAAGGATGCGTTATGTCGCCCTGGCTGTTCAACTTATACATGGATGGGGTGGTGCGAGAGGTGAATGCTAGGGTAGTGAGTCAGGGATTGGAGATGGTTAAAGAAAATGGAGAAAAGTGGGAGGTGAGCCAGCTGTTGTTTGCGGACGACACTGCGCTTGTGGCAGGGTCAGAGGAGGGATTGAGGAAGCTGGTGGCAGAGTTTGGGAGAGTATGTGATAGAAGAAAGCTAAAGATAAATGTGGGTAAAAGTAAGGTGATGAGATGTACAAGGGATGAAAGTGGCAGTAGACTGGAAGTGAACATTAAGGGAGAGCGACTGGAGGAAGTGGATAGTTTTAGATACTTGGGTGCAAGTGTAGCAGGAAAAGGTGGAGTGAAGGTGGAGGTAGAATGTAGATTGAGAGAAGCGAGTAAATGCCTTGGTGGTTTAAAGAGTGTAATGAGGAATAGACATTTGGGAATGGATGCGAAGAGGAGACTGTATGAAGGAGTGATTGTGCCAACAGCACTGTATGGGGCAGAAACGTGGAACATAAGAGAAGAAGAGAGAAGGAGTTTGAATGTGTTTGAGATGAGGTGTCTGAGAAGTATGGTGGGGGTTACTAGGCTAGATAGAGTGAGAAATGAGGAGGTGAGGAGGAGAACAGGGGTGAAAAAGGATTTGGGAGATAGGGTTGATGAAAGAATATTAGGATGGTTTGGACACATGGAAAGAATGAGTGAAGAAAGACTAGTAAAAGAGGTATGGAAGGCAGATGTGGAGGGAGTGAACATGAGGGGACGTCCTAGGATGAGGTGGATGGATGGGGTGAAGGGGGCTTTGGGGAAGAGGAAGGAAGGGAGAGGACGGAAGACAGAGGTGAGTGGAGAATGGTTGTATATGGATGATGCTGTGACTGCATGAGGAGGAATGGGCGGGGAAGTGGGGGGTGGGGTAGTATGTGTGAGTAAATTTTGACGCAGCCCGAAGGGATTTCTCCCCGTCCTCGCCTTATATGCAAAGGGGGACGGAGTAAATCTCTCTGTAATGACACATAACTTTCATAGTCATTAGATGCACCCGAGCACTTATATTTCTTATAAGCGTGTCTCTTTTTAGCAATACTTTTTTCAGTTTCTTTGTCCAACCAATTTGGGCGAGCCTGATTTGGGGGACGTCTGTCCTTAAAAGGAATGTAAATTTGAATCATCTTAGTGAGCGTATTTTGAAATATTTCCCACATCTGCTCTACAGGTCTTTCGTTTAATTTTGCCTCCCAATCTGTAAGCTGAAGCTCCTGACGTAGTCCTATTAACTGAACTTTAATAAAATTAGGTATTTTAGAAACACAAGAATCTATTCTAAAATTGTTTAGGAGTTTGAATCTAACTAAGCTGTGATCGCTATTTGCAACAGATTCACCGACTTCTACATCAGTTACCATGCTTTCGCGGCTAGTGATTAATAGATCGAGTAAGTTTCCATATCTTGTGGGCTCTTTTATATGCTGAATTAAGTAATTGTCACCAAGAAAATCTATCAAGCGACTACCTATATGGCCACGTTCAAGGGTCATCCAATCAATGTCAGTAAAATTGAAATCACCCATTATCAATAAATCCCGGTTGCAGAAACTAGACATTTCTTTAAATAACAGTTTGTCGTCTGCTAATGATAATGTCTTTGGCCTATACATTACACTTATATTCATTTTTTGTCCATTTGTTTGGGTTAACTCAACCCACAAACTCTCATATGCATCCTGTTTCACTTTCTCTAAAACACAAGCATGAACATTGTTTTTAAAGTACAACAGATCACCCCCTTTCTTGTAGTTTCTATCCTGATGAAAGTGTTTAAATCCCGCAATATTAAATTCAGCTTTGAACTCTGTACCATTTAATCATATCTCAGATATTCCTATCATATCGAGATTTTCGCTTTTGACGTACGCCTGTATTTCTTGAAATTTGTTCCTAATACTACGAGCATTAAAGTACATGGTTTTAAGAAACTCGTGATTATTTCCTTTTGATACATTTTAAGTTTCAATATCATGTCTTACATTATCATTTTGTTTTTTATTTATACCTTGCTCTAAATTATTATTTGGTCCTTCATTGACATTCAATGCCATTAACATTTCTCCCATCAAAATTAACATTTCCCCCATCACGGACATCTGGTCGATCACGGTCATCCGATATCTTTTGTACATTTTGTCCCCCTACGTCACCGTGATTCACGCCGGCCTCCCGTCGTTCATTGACATTATGTCCGGCATCCCTACCTAAAATTATATTTTGTCCTCCAGTGACATTATATCCTACCGTGATATTTTTTCCTCCACTATAATTACATCCCATCGTGATCTTTTGTCTTACACTGTCATTACATCCCATCATGATGTTTTGGCCTTCATTGACATTCTGTCCGGTATCCCTTCCTAAAATTATATTTTTTCCTCCACTGACATTATATCCTACCGTGATATTTTCTCCTCCATTATCATTACATCCTATCGTGATATTTTGTCCTCCACTATCATTACTTCCCATCGTGATCTTTTGTCCTCCACTGTCATTACATCCCATTGCGACATTTTGTCCTATGACATTACATCCTAGTGTAACATTTCGTCCTCTACCGACATTATATCCTAAAATTATATTTTGTCCTATACTGGCACATTGTTCTATATTAATGCTATACTCTACACTGTTTTCCCATGTACATTCTATTTCCCCTTCCCTTTGATATATATATATATATATATATATATATATATATACATATATATATATATATATATATATATATATATATATATATATTATGACGACTAGGGAGGAAAAGCCGGGTTAAAAAAACTCTGAGTTCTAATAAAAAATTAATTATTTCCTTAAAAAATATATATATAAATAAATAAATAAATAAATTGAAAGTTAGAGGTCACCAAGCGAGCACAAAGTTATACAAATTTCATGCATAGAAATGTTCACAGTATCAAAAGATTTTCCAAAACAAAATATATAAGAACAAGTCAATGAGACCTGTAGAAAATAAACTGCTAAAGTCGCCAGGACATATGTAAATATACAACGTCGAGAAATATATCGACTTACAAAGAATACAGTCCTACAAAGACATTCGTAAATATACAAAGTCGAGAAACACATCGACTAGAAAAAAACAAAAACAATAAGTCCTTCAAAAGGCTTACGTAAATATACAAAGTCGAGAAATTCAACGACTTGCAAAAGAATTCTAAGTCCAGCAAAGGGGAAAATTTAAGTATAAGGCCAGACAATGAAAAAGAGGGGTATAGCAGGGACTCCGTGAAAAGGAACAGAGTCGTCTTTAGACGATCAGCCAACGAAAGGGCTACCGAATGTCGCCAGGGGCAATGAACAGCAAAGATTTAGAATATATCCATGGACATATTCTTTACAAAAATGGGTATACAAATAACATAATAATGTTACCTTGTCAATCTTAGTTACAAGAAGAAACTTAAAGTTTTTATATTAATGTCTATACATTAATACATACGTAAAAGGAAGCTGGAACGCTGTTGCCAAAATCTACGATCCCACGCAATTTTAGTCAACACGCGCGTCGCACAGGTGACCAACTTGATTTCCCACACTATTGCGGCTGAATACGAACCCAAGAAAAATAGCAATTTCCCAAATATTACGTTAATCAGGTCCTAAGATTGACAAGATAGGTCCATAAGATAATACACATACATGAATCCTTATAAATTGAATTAATCACGTTGACAAAGCAAAAGAAGAAATAAATACGTATATAAAGGTAGTAGTACTAAATTTGACAGTTTCGTACGCCGTGCTGGCGGTTGCAAGCGAGGCGCTCGCATAAGAAAGATCGTGGGAAAGCCGGCATATTTCATATCTCCGCAATGTCTACATGAGTACACACGTGCACATGTGTAATATATACGTAAATATTAATTATTGACGGGTCTATAGTCATAACCATATACATATACATATACTTATACATACATGTGTACTCTTACAAACGCACACACACACACACACACACACACACACACACACACACACACACACACACACACACACACACACACACACACACACACACACACACACACACACACACACACACACACACACACACACACACACACACACACACACACACACACACACACACACACACACACACACACACACACACACACACACACACACACACACACACACACAGATATATATATATATATATATACAATATACAAGATATATATATATATTCATGTGTGTGTGTGTGTGTGTGTGTGTGTGTGTGTGTGTGTGTGTGTGTGTGTGTGTGTGTGTGTGTGCAGAGAAGAGAAGTAAAGCAAAAGATAAAGGAGGCAAAGAGGAGAGCAGATGTGAAATAAGGTAAGAGTATGACATGAAAATTTGAAATAAAAATATTTTAGGGAAGAAATTAAGAGAGGAAGAGAAGACGAGTCAAGTAAAGAAGAAAAGGTAAAATGTGCAGATGGAGAGATGATAATGGAAGAGAAAGCAGTGAGAGGAAGGTGAGCAGAGTATTTTAGGGAGTTGCTAAATGTGAAGGCGGATAGGGAGGGAAAGGTAGTTCCAATGGGAAGCGCTAAGAAAGTGACCGTGATGAGTGACAAAAATGGAGGAGAAATAAGGAAAGATGAAGTGAAGGCAGCTGTTAAGATGATGAGAGCAGGCAAAGTACCTGAGTTGGATGGATGCTATGCAGAATGTCTGAAAACAGGAGGTACAGTGATGGTGGACTGGCTGGTGAGGTTATTTGATATTTGTTTAACAGAGGGTAGAGTGCCAGAGGACTGGAGGAGTGCTTGTATAGTTTCATTTTACAAGTGAAAAGGGGACAAGTATGAGTGTAGTAGTTTCAGAGGGATCAGTTTGTTAAGTGTAGTTGGGAAGGCTTATGGGAGGGTCTTAATTGAGAGGATTAGGAGAGGAACAGTATGGGTTTAGGACAGGTAGGGGTTGGGTAGATCCAAATTTTGTGGTGAGAAAAATATATGAGAAAGCTGTAGGAAAAGGTAAGGATGTATTATGGGCTTTTATAGATCTGGAAAAGGCTTATGACAGGGTAGACAGGAGTGCAATGTGAGAGGTATTGCAGATAGATGGGATAGGAGGAAAGCCGTTAGGGGCAGTCAAGAGTTTTTACGAGAGTAGTAGAGATTGTGTTAGAATCAGAAATAGAGTGATTGGTTTGAGGGAAAAATGGGACTTCGTCATGGATGTGTTATGTTACCTTGGCTGTTCAATTTATATATGGAGGTGGTGCGAGAGGTGAATGCAAGGGTAGTGTGTCATGGATTGGAGATGATTAAAGAAAATGGAGAACAGTGGGAGATAAGCCAGTTGTTATTTGATGACGACACTACGCTTGTAGCAGGATCAGAGGAGGGACTGAGGAAGTTAGTGACAGAGTTTGGGAGGGTGTGTGAAAGAAGGAAGTTGTGGGTAAAAGTAAGGTGATCAGATGAACAAGGGGTGAAAGTGGCAGCAGACTGGAAGTGAGTATTAAGGGAGAGAGACTGGAGAAAGTGGATAATTTTAGATACTTGGGTGAGAATGTGGCAAGAAAGGGAGGAGTGGAGGTGGAAGTAGAATGTAGATTGAGAGAAGCGAGTAAATACCTTGGGGGATTAAAAAGTGTAATGAGAAATAGACATTTGGGAATGGATGCTAAGAGGAGATTATATGAAGGAATGGTTCTGCCGACAGCACTATATGGGACAGAAACATGGAACATAAGAGGGGAAGAGAGAAGGAGTTTGAATGTGTTTGAGATGAAATGCCTGAGAAGTATGATAGGGATTACTAGGCTGTATAGAGTGAGAAATAAGGAGGTGATGAGGAGAGTAGGTGTGAAAAGGGAGTTGGGAGATATGGTTGATGAAAGAGTATTGGGATGGTTTGGACACATGGGAAGAATGAGTGAAAAAGATTAGTAAAAGAGGTGTGAAAGGCAGATGTGGAAGGAGTGGACATGAAGGGTCGGCCTAGGATGAGAAGCATGGATGGGGTAAAATAGGCATTGAGAAAGAGGGGAATGTCTGTTGAGGAAGGGCGGGAGAGGACAGAAGATAGGAGGGAATGGAGAATGGTTGTATATGGATGATGCTGTGATACATGAGGGGAGTGGGTGCGGGATGTTGGGTGAGGGAGTATGTATGAGAAATGAACTGACGCACCCCTAAGGGATTTTCCCCCTTCTCCTTTTCTAGATGAGGGGACAGAGAGGGGGGAGGGGTCGCCGAATTAATAAAGTGGCCTTGTTTTGGATTTGATGTGTCTTGCGATACTGTTTCTGACCCAGGGCAGTGGACAAGATGCAGGGATCACCCGTCATCCAGGAGGTACCAAGATAAGAGGGAGGGAAGAGGGTAGAGGGGAGTGGAATATGTAGGGGATGGAATGAGTGGGTGCGGTTTCTATGCATTTGTTTTTTGGCTACCTTCCGTGTAAGGGGGAAAAAGCCTTTGGTATATGGATGTATGTATATTTTCATTACTTTAAAAAAGTTCTGTCGTACTCGTATCCTATTTCACATCTGCTCCCTTCTTTACCCCTTTTATCTTATGCTTTACTTCTCCCTTCTCTGTATCTCTCATATGATTCTCTCGTCCTATTTTCTAACCAATTTATGAATTCTTGTTTTTTTCTTCTACAACCTTCTATACCTCAGTATACCACCACCCACTACCTTTCCTTCTATTTCCTCCCGCCTCCTTCTTCGACACCATCTTTGCCCACCTTGTGACTCCCTCCCTGAAACATTCCCATTCCTCCTACACTCCTAGTGTAAATTATTCCTTAGGTGGATAAATCAAAGATCACAAGACCTCTTAAAAAATCTATTAGTCTATGTTACAACTGCAGACCTTCCAGGTCTGCTTTCCACATAAAGACTGACAGCTCTTCTCTCTCTTGGTGGGATGCACCTGGAAATGCTGAGATCGACATTTTGGAAAATTTACAGGTTATAAATAGTTTTACATTTTATTTTGGTGATACAGCTTTTGGACATTATTTCATTTTACAATAATTGCCATTATAATAATGTATAGTTATTTCTAGTTATCTAATTATTATGGTCATTAATCTAAATTATGTAATATATTGTGTATGAGTAAAAGGTGTTCTTAGGAATCAGGGGTATTTCACGGTTTGGTCACGTAAAGGTAGAGGTTAGTGGTGTGTATGTATGTTCATATGTATGTTGCGGTGTAGTTTTCCATAGGTGACTCCTGTCACTTGGGATAAAGGGCGGCTAGGGAATTGTTAAATTTTCATATATAGGTATATATATATATATATATATATATATATATATATATATATATATATATATATACATAATGAGTATGGCGCAATACCTGTTTTGAACCTCAGTAGGTGTTAAGGGTGGGGTTAAATTGTCATTGTTTGTTGGGTGTGGTTTAATAGGTATCATGGTACTAATTGCTCATGAAAGGGTGTTAGTTAATAGATTGGCTTTACCAACTCCATTTTTTTTTCAATTCATTACACACTCGGTTTCACCTATTTTCACTTCTCTCTTTTCTGGGAGATTTTTTTTTTTATATTGTGTCAGTTCTATGATTGCATTTTGTCTACTGTCACTGGTGAAAAAGGGGCAATTTCTGAGTTGTACTTTGGTGTCATTAAGGTGTAAAGGGTTCTTCCTTTTAGTTAAGATATTTAGAAGTGATTTTCTGGTTTATGACTCGTTTCTGAGAGTCCGATAATTGGAATGGTAATAAGATCAAATGTATGAAGGGTTCTAACATCCTTTCGTGAGTTATTGTCATAAGGTTACATATGGATTATAATTCTATAGTTAAGATATGATACTACAGCATATATTTGGGGTTCAAATCTTCTAGCCAGTGCGTTTTAGTGCACAAATATATATTAATCTACAAGTGAGTAGGAGCAGGACTAGGAGGGCGAAAGAACTGAGGGATATATCAATTGATGGGAGTGTGGGGGTGGAGAATTGCAGTGTGTCCATTATATTTGATTGGGTGGTGTTTAGCAAGGCTACATAATCCTATGGGTTTAAGGAAAGGGAAAGAGGTTTGGGGATGTTATGGGTATTGGAAGGGGTTCGATGGGGTCGAGGACGGAGGTGAGGTTGTATCGAAGGATGTTGTGGTGGTGGTTGGGTTGAAATCTTGTGTCTTAAAAGAAGATTTCGCATGAGTCGGAAATTAAGACAGGTCCACAGATTTGTTTCTGCCAAGATGAGGGGTTTTCTTTACAAATTACTGAAACGAGTGTGGTTCGTGGGAAGAATAGGAAGTATTCTGTATTAATGTGTACGTGAAGGGTTTTGTTGGGGTTGACTTTTCTGTATGTGCAGCTGTCTAGGGTGATGGAGTTCAATGTTACAATTTGATTCATACAGGTTAGTTCTGTGGTGCGGTAGAGACAGCTGATTTGCACATGGCGAGGTCGGAGGAGGAGGTTTATGAGTACTATTGGCCGTGTTCAGATTTGATAACTGTTGTGGGTTCTACATCGAGAGTGATAGTTGAGTTTTTGTAGGTGTATGGGAATGGGATTATATTCCAACCTAATCTTTTTTGTGGGTCGAGGGGGAAGTGTGCATAGATTGCATTTGTACCTAGCGTTGTTTCAATGAGAGGGTAATATAGGTCTAGTTGTTCGGAGGGAAAGATTTTTTTTTTTTTTTTTTTTTTTTTTTTTTAAGACGATGGAGAGTGCAGTTTTTAGTTTGCCTTTGGGGAGGAGGTTTGAGGTGGCCTTGTTGGCGGCTGAATTGAAGATGTCGAGTATAAGTATAGTAGTAGTGTCTGACTATATCTATGTGGTCGCTTAAGTCATTTATTTGTTCTATGTAGTATATGAGCATTTCTAGCTCGTGGTGATTGTTATACTGAGTAAGGGAATATTCGTGAAGTCTAGGAAAAACGGTCTAGTAGAATATTAATGGAACCTGCTAAGTGTTGTGAGTTTTGGGAGTTTAGTAGAACAAGCTTTCCCATCTTATTAAGTTTGGAGGCCATTTTGTCTATAGTGAGGTGAACATTGGTTATGTCATCTTCAGTGGCAATGCCAAATAGGGATTTAGAAAGGGAGCCCATGAAGTTCATGAGTCCTCTTTTATGTCTGAAGGAGGCATGGTGGAGTTCTGAGTTATGAGTTGATGTCATGTCACTCCGTTCAATTGTGAAGAGTTGGAGGAGTAGTGTGTTTAGTTTGTCGTAGATTAAGTAGAGCATGTTGTCTCTTGATTTTGAGGAGTTGGTCTTGGGATTGGGGTGTCTGAAGGTGGTATGGAAGTGATTTGATATTGTATTCGTAAGTTTACTTATTGCATCTAGATCTGAGTGTATTTTCGTCATGTCGAACTCCATTTTTACTGTGATTGTGTCTCTGATGACCATTACCTGGCCTGCAGAAGCGACTATTACTCCTGGAATCATCCTCGGTTGGTTAAGGCTGCGACGAGGTATACGAGTTTGAGAGGTAGGAGTGTCCTGGGAGTTGGGGAGTGTGGTTAGGTATCTTATCTCTGTTTTTTTTTAATACTTCTTGTTATAAGTATGATTTGGGTATGATTCTGCCAGGTGAACACGATCCTGAAGGATGTGAAGAAAGATTATATGGTTAGGGAAAAGTTCGATGGATATGGATCGGGATCACTTCCCACTCAGGTGAGCATGACGTTCTGACCTCTAACGGGGAAGAATCTGGATTGGTATAGAGAGTTAGAGCTTGGAGCGTAGTGTCATGTGAAAGGTAGGAGGTAAAAGCTTCGTGGTTGTGGGTGGAGGTTGGTTTGGTAGGAAACCCTGTCTGTCTACAATGGACTTTACGTCGAAGATGATTTGATTGGTTTCAGTTTTTCTCCATGTGCTGTGATGAGGGTGTCGTCTGACGGATCAATAAAGTGGTAGTTGTTATTACTTAGTGTTTTTGCTACTACCAGAGGGCCGAAGAATTTTGGTTTAAGTTTGTTAGATCAGTTGTGGCGTTTAAGCATGACAACATCACCTGGTGTGAGAGACAAGGATCCAGAGTGTTTATGTTGTTTCATTTTCGTTTTTTTGTTTCTCTTGTTCGAGGTTCTTTTTGACATCCTCAAAAGTGACAATTTTTTTTCACACTGAATGAGAATGTTGGGTGTTGTTGGGTTGTGGTTGTAATGTTGGGTTTTGGGTTCGGCACTCGTTGTCGGAGTGGGAGTATGTGTTATGGACCGAGCATGGTTTGCTCTGGTTGTGATGGGTAGGTTTGGGGATAGATTGGCGGTTCTGTTGTTGGCAGCCTCTATCTGAATTGCTATAGGAGCTATGTAAGATACAGTAAGTATGACTGGTTGTTTGGTGATCTTTAGGGTCTTGTCTGATTATCAGCCATGCTAGCTGACTGGGTGTAGGGTCGTTGGGCTTTGCATTCAGCGTTTGAATGGGATGCTGTGTTATGAAGGGAACACATTGTAATTTATCTAGGGCGTTGTCTGCACTCCCAGGTGTTGTGGGAATTTGATTTGTGGATTTCGCACCAAGTGATTCTGAGGTTGTTATTTATAGATATTCTTGGGTTGCGGGGGTTAGGGGGCTTGGAGTGTTGTTTATGGAGGATATTGTGTTTTTTCTGGCTGGTTGAGTATTGCTGAATCTATCAATTCCACATTTGTCTGTTATGTCAAGGATGTATTTGGATGGGGAGGTGTCATTTATGTCAATGCCAACTCGCTGGACCTCTCTTTCACACTTGATGGGAATGGCCATGAAAAACATGGCAAGTTCAAAGAAATTTGCTACATCTTCTCCTTTGACATACTTCTCACCGTGGTTATTCTGTGATACCCATTAGGAGGAACTATTGAGTGAAGCTCTGATTGTTTTTGAGACATCGGCTACCTGTGCCACGATAGAGTGGAAGGAGGAGGAGGAGGGAGGGGGGTTGCGTATGAACTCCAGGAATTTGAATAGAAAATGAAAATTATTCTGAGGTTTGTCGCTGAAAAGTTTCTTAAGTTCTGAACAGTATTGTGTGTATGTGGTGTTAGATTCTGTTTTTGATTCTAAGAGACGAGAGAGATCTTTGTAGTTATCCTTTGGCTGAATGTGGTTATTGATGATAGTTATTTTGTGTTTGTTCTGAGTTATATTATTGTTAGCAAAGTGGAATTCGCATGCTGCGATGTAGTCAGTGATGGTGATGCCACTTGCTTTCGAACAGGTGGGGATATCAGGATTTGTGGTTGAGAGGGTATAGTGGTTATGGATTTGTGTAAGGGGGTTTGGAGGGGGGTGTTTGGTCTTGGAGGATGAGTGGGTGTCTGTGGGGTACTGGGTTGGTTAGTGGTCTGGGTTGTGGTTGGGTCTATATGGCTTTGATTTGGGGATGAAGCGGTATTGGTAGTTTGGGGGTGGGTGTGGGGGTGGGGTCTTGTTGGATTACATCGTCCTGTGATCCATTTGTGATACTGATGTTCATAAAACTATGATCTACTGATTCGACTAGGTTCCTAGCCGCAGAACGTGATCGGGTATTTTGTGACGATGTGTTGGCATGGTGTATAATACATACATTGTATTGTGTATTAAGTATATTTATATGTATTAAGTATTGTGTATTAAGTATATTTATATTGTATTATATTCTGTGTATTTTGTATATATATTCTAATTGACGTATTTATTATTTTTATAAAATGCCGCAAGGCTTGGCGTGAGTAATCTGGCAACCTTGCATGGGTGGCGTCGGAAGCCAGTTGACAAGTCACGTTCACGCCTCACGCACGCTTGTCTATTGTGTTCGTGTCATTTTGTGATTTAGCCATATTATATATGTATACTGTGCCTCTTGAGTTTCATTAGCCACCCAGAACATTTGGTGGCAGCGGTATAAACGATTAGTGACTAATCTATTACAAACACTAGAACTATACTTTCATATGAAAGACTACGAAGTGACTTTGATTTGCGTACCGGCTTATACGTTAACATATTGTGTTCTTGTGCTGTGTTTTCTCCCCATTTTTTTCGTTACAGCTCAGGTATTTTCAGTGACTTTACCTATTAATATCTATTATAGTGCTCTGGACACTGTGTCTTCAGTTGCATTTCGGCGCAGGCCGTTTGCCGGCAGGTGATTTTTTCTTCCCTACGGTTCTTGGAAATCATCGTCGCCTATTCTGATTATTGCTTCGTGGGTACCCTCAGCGAAAATTGCGCCTGGATGGTGAATTAGACAGTTTATTTGCTCCAGGAGAAGCCAAAGTTAAATCTGTGAAGACCAGTTAAGTGACGCTTCCCTGCTCGAAACCGTGACGTCATAATTTGAATGTTGGAACTGTCGCTGGGCGACGCGTGCTTAATTACGTATACGTATTCCAATGCTTATGTTATATGCATTATAGTTTTCATGCTTGTATGATTTATGTAAGTTTTTGGTGACGTCATTTGTGTACTTTGAATTGTTACCCCGGAATGTTAGATTCTCGTCGCCTGTACCGTATGTCTATACTTACGTATTGTGCTCTATTGTAGTATTGAATTTTTGCTATTTACGGTCCTCCTATAATTTTTTTCCCATTATTGATGTATGTATGGCATTAATGTCAATGCTTGTGTTTCTGTAACTTATGTCATTGTCCGTGTGATTCACTATATTATTTTTTTTTTACATTTCATATTGGTGTTAGTGTTTTCTTATGCTTCTAAGAAGTGGGACACAGTTATCATCTCCCACCATGTCTAAATCGAGGCCTTCGTTTCTCAGCCCGACATACTCATCTGAGCCAATGGGAAATAGGGTAACATTACTGCATCAGAATCCAACTGTGGTCCCTTTTTCTGGGATAGACCCTAATTATAGGGCTGCTGTATTTATCCGTCAATGTGAGGACGCAATCGTACAGTCGAATGTTTCGACGGGGCCTGAGAAGATCTCCTTTGTGAGGTCCCAGATTGTGCCACATTCTTTTGCTGCAGAGCTCCTCTCGGCTTCATGTTTAGATCCTAAACTTCTAAACTATGATTATGACACCTTTAGGGCTAATTTTCTTAAAATTTTCGCAGATAATCTTGGTGGTGATGCGTTCCATTGGTGCTTCAAATTGGCTGATACTCTCGTATCCCGACTGGGTACTCTGGATTATCGTCGGGCGCAAGCTCAGGCCAGTATCCTTGCTGTTGAAGCTTTTGAGGCATTGTCCCAGTCGGACTGGGTAGAGAAAGGTAACATTTCCATAGATAGATTTCGCTTTATCGTAGAGTTTCTTCTATATATTCTTTTTTGGTGCCTTCTGAGAGACGAGCAGCATCTTCTCTCAAGTATAAGCCTGATGACACTCTATTGTCCTTTGCATCACAACTTTCACGTAAACTGGGAGAAGTCCCATCTAATTCTTTGTGTATTAGCAATGCTCATCAACAGGGTCATGTCCCTTGTTCTCCTCAACTCCCTCAATCTACAGTTACACCCCCTCCCCTGTTGTGAACTTTTTGTAACAGGTCTGGTCATTCCAGCGATTTTTGTTTCCGCCGTAGGCGCCAGGTACACAAGTCAAAACTGTCCCCTGTTGATAGGAGTGTACCTACTGTTTCTTCTAATCAATCGCATGACCTTTCCAGAGTAGAGCCTCCAGGTAGACTCAGTTATTGCCATATTCATGGTCAGTGTAAACATTCGACTGATCAATGTTTCAAGGTTTTGAAACTTAGGGATGAGACGTCTCACCAGCCTCATCAATCCCATTTTCCCCAGCGCATGTTTCCCAACCCCAAGAGTTGACCAGCAATGTTCAGTCTCAAATAATTCCTTTTGTGACTGTTGAATCTTCTCAATTACTTACCTTTCAATTTTTCACTAGGGAAACGCCTATTTCAGTCACTGTAGATACTGGTGCAGAATGTAGTCTGTTAAATAGAAAGGCTTACCTTGCCTTGCGAGAATTGTATAATCTCCCTTTATCTCCCTTTTGTAATAATTTGCATTCTGTGCAAGGCTCTCCCTTGCTTGTTCTTGGATCAGTTTGTCTTCCTTTACATATTTCCTCGCATGCTACAGTATTCAATGTCACTTTTGCTGTTGTCTCTGGCATTGCCCTTAAGTGTGATTGCCTCCTGGGTATTGATACTCTTACAGCTCATAGCATAGATATTTCTCCTAGTCGCCGTGTAGTGACTTTCTGCAAAGTTGATATCTCTGCTTCGGATAGGCCAGTTTCCGTTTGTGATTCTTTTGTGCCTGTCCCAATTTCTCAGACCTCTGCCCCTGTTGCTCATTGTGCTGCTGTTGTTGTAGGAGAGCATCTTATTGAACCTTCAAGTTCAGTTCGAGTTCCAGTGCGCGTCTCAGGTGCCCCAATTGGGTCTGACGTTCTCTCTTTGCCTGATTCTATTCGTATTCGTCGGCTTGCCCTAGAAGGAACTCTCTCCACTATTCGTGAGGATCACGTTACCACAGCGATGGTAACCAATGTTACGGGTGCTCCTATTTCTCTCTCTCCTGGCAGTCACTTAGGCTCCTTTGAGGTGGTACGCGTTGCTGCTTTCCAAGATTCGCCTATTATAGCAGCTTCTGTTCTACAGTCTCCTCCAACACGTGACCCTGCTCGCGTAGCTTCTGAACTTGCCACATTTCTAGGCGAAACTGATTTTTCTAAAGAGACGCCTCGTCTCCTTGACCTGCTAGTTACCCACCGTCAGGCTTTGGTTTTACCAGGTGATCCGTTAGGGGTTACGGATCGTATGGTTTATAGAATTGACCTTCAACCAGGCACTCGTCCTGTTTACGTCCCCTCTTACAGGTTGCCTCACTCTCGTCGGCTTATAGCCCAGTCCTTGGTTGACGATTTGTTGAGTGAAGGTGTTGTACAGGAGTCCCACTCCGAGTGGAATTCGCCTCTTCTCCTGGTGCCTAAGAAGGATGGATCTTTTCGTCCTGTGGTTGATTATAGGAAAGTCAATGAGGTCACTCTTCCTGATCATTATCCTCTGCCTATCTTAAGCGAGCTTCTTCAGTCCATTGGCAATGGTAATACAGTGTTCACCACTTTAGATTTAAAAGCAGGTTTTTGGCAGATACCCCTGGAGGAGAAGTCTCGTAAGATCACGGCCTTCTCGAATCCCAATGGGCACTATGAATGGCTTCGTTGCCCAATGGGTTTGCGGAATGCTCCTTTGGCTTGCCAGCGTTTAGTTAACTCTATATTTCATGGCTTAATTGGGAATGGACTTTTTGTTTACCTGGATGATTTGATTCTTGTTTCCAAAGATGTGGAGAGCCACTTTTCTAAGTTATCCATGGTTTTGCAACGGTTTGCTGAAGCTGGGTTAAAACTCAACTTACCCAAGTGTTCCTTTTTCAAGGCTAGTATCCAGTTTCTAGGTCATGTTGTAGACAAACATGGTATCCATACCACTGGTGAAAAGATCAAGGCAGTCAGAGACTTCCCTGTACCAAAGTCGGTTGAAAATGTACGGTCCTTCCTTGGACTTGTAGGATACTATCGTGCATTCATTAAAGGCTTTGCTTCAATCGGTTCCCCTCTCACTCGCCTTCCCAAGAAGAACTCTTCCTTCCAGTGGCGTGATGTCCATCAGACAAGTTTTGATTCTTTGAAGCTTGCTCTTACTGAAGCACCTGTATTGGCTTTCCCTGATCATAGTATCCCCTTTACTATTTGTACAGATGCTTCTGGTACAGGTATTGGAGCTGTACTTATGCAACAAGTAGAAGGATGTAGACCTCATGTTATTGCATATGCTAGTCGCATTCTTAACAAGCCTGAGTCCCGTTACTCTGTTACTCATTTAGAGTCCCTGGCTGTGGTGTGGGCTTTAAAGCACTTCCGTGATATCACTTTTGGATATCCTATTACAGTCTACACGGACCACACTGCTGTCACTCAGCTTTTTCAAGGAAAGAATCTGTCAGGTCGCCTAGCCAGATGGTTCCTCACGATTGAGGAATTCAATCCAACCCTAAAGCATTTGCCCGGGCGAGCTAATCATGTTGCTGATGCACTTTCACGGAATATCCCTGTTGCTGCTGTTACCGTGATTGATAACTTTTCCCTGCAGGATCTGGTAAAAGCTCAGCGTGAAGACCCTGTCTGGTCTGCTGTCATCTATGCTTTGGAGTCTGGTGATGATTCCACCTTACCAGCTTTACCAGTACCTCTTTCCCAATTTTTCCTGCAGGACGAAGTTCTCATTCGCAATGTGGAAGTGTTTGAGGAGGATGTGGCGCAGCTAGTGATCCCTGAGTCTCTAGTTCCCATTGTTTTGTCCCTTGCTCATGATGCCCCTCAGGCTGGTCACCCAGGTCGTGACAAAACTCTGGCTATGGCACGGAAGAAGTATTATTGGCCTAAAATGCGACTAGACATTGCCTCTCATGTGGCCCGGTGTAGTTCTTGTGCCCAGAACAAAGGTTCTACGAGCACTGCTCCCATTTTAGAGTACCCTATTCCTTCTCGCCCTTTTCAGACTGTAGCTATAGACCTTTTGCAACTGCCTCGTAGCACACAGGGCTCTGTGTATGTCCTTGTATGTGTGGATCATTTTAGTCGTTTTGTGGTCCTAGCTCCCTTACGTAACAAATCTGCACCAGTTGTAGCACATGCTTTAGTTTCCCATGTGTTGTGTCCATACACCACTCCTTCGGTGCTCCTTAGTGATAATGGGGCTGAATTTAAGAACGAGGTTTTGGCAGGCCTTTGTGCACGTTACGGCATTAAACAAACTTTTGTTACTGCTTATCATCCGGCGTCCAATGGTCTTGTAGAGAGGACAAACAGGAAAATTTTGGAGATCTTACGTCACCTTGCTAGTCATTTTCATGAGTCTTGGGAGGATTGGCTTCCCCATGTTAGTGCTTGTATCAACAGCACCATAAACGCTTCCACGGGAAAAACGCCCCACTATGTTGTCTTTGGATCAGAGAAACGACTCCCTTATGACATGCTTGACAGTCCTGCTCGTCCCCTCTACAATGTGGATGACTACAGTAAACTTCAGGACCATGTGCTGCATGATATTTATGCGTCTGTTAGGGACAAACTTGTTATTTCCAAGGCTGACATGTTAAAACACCAACATGGTCGTGCTAAGCCTGTGAACATTATTGTTGGGGATTATGTCTTTAGGAGCATGCCGGACCGCCAATCCAAACTAAATTGTAAATTCACAGGTCCCCTTTTAGTAACAGAACAGCTCCATCCCAACAAATTCAGGGTTTTTGACCCATCTACGGGTCTTAGTGAGATTTGCCATTCTGACAGGCTTAAAAAGACGCAGGTGCCCATACCTGCATTCACCCAACCTCCCCCAACACTCAATGTTCCCATTGTATCACCCATTGTGGGCCACTCGTATCATCTACGTTCACGAAGTGCTAGGCCTTGATGGTCGAGTGAGCCTCTTGTATGTATTTTTGTGTATTTGTATGTATTTGTATGTAATTGGATTGTGAAGTTTTGTACCCCTAGCCCTTACTATTGTAAATTGTGTATTTTCTTGGGCGCAGACTCATTTGGGTTTAGCGTACCTGTGGTAGGGGATGTAATCTTTGTTATATTTGCAAACTTATTTTTCTGCCAATGGTGTTTTGTTCTTCCCATTGTCCTATGTCTATTGTCTAATTCATGTGTATTTTGTATATTGTGTATTTTGTATTGTTTCATGTTTCATGTCCCGGACGTCCGGCAATTGTCCTATGTATTTTTTTTACTGGCGCCAGTACATTTCTTTATCATTGTGTATGTGTATTTGTGTATAAACTTCTTGTATTTCTTGTGTTTTATCCAATTCCATGTCCTTTTTCTTGTGTTTGTATATGTTGGTTATTTATTCAATTATGTATATGTATTTGTGTAATGTTTGGGTTTTCTTAAATTCCATGTGTGCCACACTTCTGTCTGCCACTTGTGCGTGTAGTTTGTGTGTGGCTTGCCTGTAATTGTACTCTGCCTCGGTCAGATTTTCTTGGTTGCTCGGTGTGGGCACCGAGGGCGCGGGCCGAGCGATGTGTTGGCATGGTGTATAATACATACATTGTATTGTGTATTAAGTATATTTATATGTATTAAGTATTGTGTATTAAGTATATTTATATTGTATTATATTCTGTGTATTTTTTATATATATTCTAATTGACGTATTTATTATTTTTATAAAATGCCGCAAGGCTTGGCGTGAGTAATCTGGCAACCCTGCATGGGTGGCGTCGGAAGCCAGTTGACAAGTCACGTTCACGCCACACGTACGCTTGTCTATTGTGTTCGTGTCATTTTGTGATTTAGCCATATTATATATGTATACTGTGCCTCTTGATTTTCATTAGCCACTCAGAACAACATTATAAAAAATTTATAAATGTAAGTCACTGACGAAAGAAAAACAGGTATATACAATTATATATGCATACATACATACACATACCAAGACTTTTACCCCCTTACCAGGGAGGTAGCCAAAAAGGACAAGGCATAAAATCATTCCCACCCATTCCATCCCCGAAAACACTCCACACCCCTCCACCCTCCCTCCCATCTTAGCACCTCCTAGATGACGGGTCATCCCTGCACCCTGTCCACTGCCCTGGGTCAGAAGCAGTGTCGCAGGACACAGCACATCCACAGCAAGACCGCTTCATTAAATCGGCGACCCCCCCTCTCCGTCCCCCCATATAAAGGAGAGGACGGGGAAAAATCCCTTCGGGCTGCGTCAAAATTTTTGCTCACACACACTACCTCTCCCCCCATTTCCCCGTCCATTCCACCTCATGCAGCACAACATTTTCCATATACAACCATTCTCCATTCACCCCTGTCTTCTGTTCTCTCCCGTCCTTCCTCAACAGACATTCCCCTCTTCCCCAAAGCCCCCTTCACCCCATCCATCCACCACATCCTAGGACGTCCCCTCATGTTCACTCCCTCCACATCTGCCTTCCATACCTCCTTTACTAGTCTTTCTTCACTCATTCTTTCCATGTGTCCAAACCATCCTAATACTCTTTCATCATCCCTATCTCCCAGCTCCCTTTCCACCCCTGTTCTTCTCCTCACCTACTCATTTCTCACTCTATCTAGCCTAGTAACCCCCATCATACTTCTCAGATACTTCATCTCAAACACATTCAAGTTCCTTCTCTCTTCCTCTCTTATGTTCCATGTTTCTGCTCCATACAGTGCTGTTGGCACAAGTACTCCTTCATACAGTCTCCTCTTAGCATCCATTCCCAAATTTCTATTCCTCATTACACTTTTTAATCCACCAAGGCATTTACTCGCTTCTCTCAATCTACATTCTACCTCCACCTTCACTCCACCTTTTCCTACCATATTTGCACCCAAATATCTAAAACTATCCACTTCCTCCAGTCGCTCTCCCTTAATGTTCACTTCCAGTCTACTGCCACTTTCATCCCTTGTACATCTCATCACCTTACTTTTACCCACATTTATCTTCAGCTTTCTTCTATCACACACTGTCCCAAACACTGTCACCAACTTCCTCAATCCCTCCTCTAATCCTGCCACAAGCGCAGTGTCGTCCGCAAACAACAGCTGCCTCACCTCCCACTTTTCTCCATTTTCCTTAACCATCTCCAATCCCTGACCCACTACCCTTGCATTTACCTCTCGCACTACCCCATCCATGTATAAGTTGAACAGCCAGGGTGACATAACACATCCCTGACGAAGTCCCACCTTTACCTCAAACCACTCACTCTCTCCATTTCTAATCCTGACACAAGCTCTACTACTCCCATAAAAACTCTTGACAGCTCCGAGAAGCTTTCCTCCTATCCCGTATATCTGCATAACCTCCCACAGTGCCATTCTGTCTACCCTGTCGTAAGCCTTTTCCAGATCCATAAAGGCCCAAAAAACATCCTTACCTTTTCCTATAGCTTTCTCACATATCTGTCTTACCACAAAAATCTGATCTACACAACCTCTACCTGTCCTAAACCCACACTGTTCCTCACCAATTACTCCCTCTGTTCCTCTCCTAATCCTCTCAATCAAGATCCTCCCATAAGCCTTCCCAACTACACTTAACAAGCTAATCCCTCTGAAACTACTACATTCACACTTGTCCCCCTTTCCCTTGTAAAGTGGAACTATACAGTACAAGCACTCCTCCAGTCCTCTGGCACTTTACCTTCTCTCCAGCAAACATTAAATAACCTCACCAACCAGTCCACCATCACTATACCTCCTTTTTTGAGACATTCTGCATGGCATCCGTCCAGACCAGGTGCCTTACCTGCTTTCATCATCTTAACTGCTGCCTTCACTTCATCCTTCCTTATTTCTCCTCTATTTTCCTCACTCATCACGGTCATTTTCTTAGCATTTCCCACTGCAGCTATCTTTCCCTCCCTATCCTCCTTCACATTAAGCAACTCCATAAAATATTCTGCCCATCTTCCCCTTACTACCTTCTCTTCCATTATCATCTCTCCATCTGCACCTTTTACCTTTTCTTCTCTATTTGATTCGTCTCCTCTTCCTCTCTTAATTTCTTTCCAAAACATCTTTTTATTACTTTCAAAATTTTCTGTCATACTCCTACCCCATTTTACATCTGCTCTCCTCTTTGCCTCCTTTACCTTTTTCTTTACTTCTCTTTTCTTTTCTTTGTACGTCTCATATGACTCCCTCGTCCTATTTTGTAACCAATCTGTATAAGCTCGCTTCTTCTCTTCTACAACCTTCTTCATTTCATCATCCTACCATTCACTACCCTTCCTTCTATTTCCTCCTGTCCTTCTTGTTCCACACACCATCTTTGCACACTTTGTGACTCCTTCCTTGAACCATCCCCATTCCTCCTTCACACCTACCTCTACTCTATCCTTCACTCCCTCCCACTCCTTCAGCTTCCTCTTGTACTCCTTCTCCTTTTCCTCTTCGTTTAAAGAGTTCACTCTAAGCATCTCCCTACCTTTTGTCCCTTTCCTCTTCCTCCATCTGTCCTCCACTCTCAACTTACCTTCCACCAGAAAATGATCTGATATTCCCCCACCCTCTCCCCTTAGCACATATATATGCACAAGGAAAAAAAAAGAAAGGATATATTACTTGTTCATCGTTCCGAAGGTGGTTCCTATAGGGCAAGGGGTAGATTGTTGGTTTAAACTGTTAAAGATGTTCAACCTAAAATGTTTTTATAATTGAGAGTTTGATGTATATATAAATTTTTTGCTCACTTAGAAAAAATTAAAATCAGAGATGAAGTATTCTTAGAATATGAGAATAGGTATATATACATATATATATATATATATATATATATATATGTGTGTGTGTGTGTGTGTGTGTGTGTGTGTGTGTGTGTGTGTGTGTGTGTGTGTGTGTGTGTGTGTGTGTGTGTGTGTGTGTGTGTGTGTGTGTGTGTGTGTGTGTGTGTGTGTGTGTGTGTGTGTGTGTGTGTGATTATAGTTTAGCTAAAAAGGGACAAAAAATTATGTAAATATGAGTTTGACTGGAAGACAGTTACTTGCGCTGCAGACTATAAGATCTGAAGAGGTCTTCCGATGTGAATTTGATAGGAGGGCTTGGGATAATGTGGAGAGCCAGGTAGGTAGTTAATGACGTAGGGGGGATGCCGAGGGTGTAGTAGCAGGGTGATCTGTCAGTTAGATGGGTGATCCTGAGTCGATGTGAATCTACCGTCCAGTTTGGTTGACTCAGCACTACCGTGAGTTTCTTTTCTGGGAGGAGTGGTTGGGGGGGGGGGGGTAGATACAGAGCATGTGTCTTTGTCTTTGTTGCCCAAGGAGGAAATAAAATCGTGGGTAGTCGAGGATATGCTGGGGTTCAAAATGTTCGTTGTAGCGGGGTTGATTGTGACAACTCGCAAATTTTGCTGAGTTGCTGGGTTGCAGCAACTGATATACTTGGATTATGTCCACACATTGTGTTCGAGCGAACTATAACTAAACAGTAACTGATTTCGGCACTCGTTTGTATGGGGAAGAGTACACAAGGTCACTTGTTCCTGGAACACTCAAACACTCGGGTCTCGTGGTATTCTGTGTGCTACTCGACGAGTAATGTAGGTATACGTGGTCATTTTGTTCACTTTCACTGGGCACTGGGATTCATTTTATGAGGGTCAATTATTTCGGGTGTGGGTGGCGCTGCCACCAGTGTAAATTCTTCCTTAGATGGATGAATCAAAGACAACACGACCTCTTAAAAAGTCTATTAGTCTATGTTACAGCTGCAGACCTTCCCGGTCTGCTTTCCGCCCAAAGAATTACAGCTCTTCTCTCTCTTGGTGGGATGCACCTGAAAGTGCCGACATCGGCATTTTGGAGAGTTTACAGGTTATAAATAGTTTTATATTTTATTTTGGTGAAAGAACTTTTGGATATTATTTTATTTCACAATAATTGTCATTACAATAATGTATAGTTATTTCTGGTTATCTGATTATTATGGTTATCAATCTAAATTACGTAATATATTGTGTATGAGTAAAAGGTGTTCTAAGGAATCAGGGGTTTTTCACGGTTTGGTCACGTGAAGGAAGAGGTTAGTGGTGTGTGTGTGTGTATGTTCATATGTATGTTGCGGTGAAGTTTTCCATAGGTGTTGTTGTAATATGTGGGGTTATGGTTACACTAGTTCTACTCTATCCTTCACTCGCTCCCACTCCTCTCTCAGCTACTCGTACTCCTTTTTTTTTATTTAAGCTCTTTACTGTAAGCACCTCCCTACCTTCTGTCCTTTTCCTCTTTCTCCATCTATTCTCCTCTCTCGACTTATCTTTCATAAAAAAATTATCTGATATTCTCCACTCTCTTCCCTTAGAATATGTACATCCAAAACTCTTCCTACTCTTCTCCTGGTTAGCACCATATAGCCCATTAAAGCCGTATACTTCATCCTGCCACCCCCCACCCTCTCCCATGTTTATTTATGCTTGACTTACTTCCTAAACACTGAATTTTCTATCATCAGCTCTCTTTCTAGACACATCTCCACCATCATCTCTCCACTATAATTTTACCTGGAACTCCACACTTCCCAACCACTCCGTCTATTGGTTCATCTCCTACCCTAGCATTGAGATCTTACAATAGTACTTCATTGATATTTCTCCCTAAACCTTTTATGCAATCATTTAAATCTATCAAAAAATCCTCTCTTTCCTTTACACTCTTCTCACTACCAGGACCATATGCACTAACAAAAACCACATCTGTCTTCCCAGTTTCACTTTCATTCACATTAACATTGAAGAAACCTCCTTCCACTCCACCACATGTTCACCTATCTCTTCACTTACTATTATAGCCACCCCTTCTCTCCCTCGTCCTCTCTTCAATGTTGATACCCTGCCAATTACATTCCCAAACTCAAGTTCGCCCTTCCCTTTCAACGTATTTTACTCAATGCCAACACATTCATATTTCTTCTAATAAACGTACTGCCTATCACTTCCCTTTTACTCTCATCTGTACCGCATTCTCTCACATTAAAAGTCCAAACCTTAAAGTTATAGTAGAAAACTCCTCCCAGACCCTCTTATGTCTTTTTTTTCTTTTATCGCCTTTTACGACTGAAGTGGGAACTCTCGATGGCAGTATTCTTCTCCCCTACCACAGGATCCGTCGAAAAAGTAAATGAATATTTAGAGAAGAATATATTGACGAAGAAATCAGAAATGTTTTTAACATTGGGTACAATTTGAAATACACTAAACATTTCCTGAATATTACCTACGCTTTTACAAGGAAAACGTTTCATAACTCTCAGCCAGAACTAACTTTAACATAAATGTAATTTTCAAGAATACCATCACAGTTAAACATTTGCTGATTAATAATAGTGTCAATTGTCAGAAAAGATGCATTTACAAAATTCCTTGCAAAATATTTAACAAATTCTATGTAAGCCAAAATACCAAATCCTTAAACATAACAACTGAACAGCACAAGAAAAATGTAAGAAAAGGAAACAATTCTAGTGGCATATTCAAGCACATTAAATAGATAATCATCCTGTTGATTGGACCAACGCCCAATCCATTTCTTTCAATGATGATATTGTGGTTAGAAGCTAAATACAATGTAGTTTGATCCACACCACCAAGGATCATATTACAAATCTACATCATGGTTTATATAAATTGAATAATTCTATATGTAAATATATATGTAAATCGTTAAGATTGTAATACCTAAATCTTAAGTGGCCTCTTGTGACCATAAGATGTCCCCACCAATCTCAATAAGGTCTAGCCCAGTGGTTCACTACAACACTCTAGGGGGCCATAAAGCGGGACCGGCGTCTCACTTATTTTCTCCCCGAATTCTTCTGAGCCTGCACATATATATTCTTGTAATCCTTTGTTTCCTTGTACTTTTGCACTGAGGATGTAATATACGAATGCTCTCTCCTTCGTTTAACTTCCCTTTCCCAGTAGTTACTCATGGATATGTATATATATATATATATATATATATATATATATATATGTATATATATGTAAGAGGCCGGTAGATACAGGTAGACATTTAAGGTAGATCAGAGTAGATCGAGAGGTAGATGGATAAACGAATGCTAATACAGGGTCAGTTGTTATGAATACTTATTAAAACAACGGCCGGACGGCCGACAGGCGCCAAGGATAGCTGAGTCAGACTCGCGCCTTGTATATATTTTAAAGTGCGGAGTATCGCCTGGTGTGTAATATTGTTTTGACTATTGTAACTGTGAGCGGACAAGCCATTTTTTGTTACGACATAATGATTACATTGTGACATAGTTTAGAAGAGTATAACAGCCTCTCTAATTGGAGAAAAAGGTGGAGGAGAAAAATCATTGGTGCAGAAAGGAAAGGCACTCCCTTAAGGTGTGGCACTTGTTTGAGAAGTAAAAGACTATTGGATGAATGAAGAGTGATGTCAGAACGAAGGTGGCTTGACGGGACGTAGAGAGTTCCAGGTGGGATTCTTGAGGTGTACTGATTTAGACCAACAAGCATCAGAACGACTACACCTATTTTATTCACCCCTTAAGAAACTAATTTAGAACAAAGATAATAGAAACGCTCTGAGAGGAGACGACGGGGGTTGACAGTGGCGGCAGCTTGGGGAACTTCAATTTCCTCCGAAGAGAAGTGACAAGACTGGTGCGTGAAGTGGTGCAAGATGAGTCTACGGGAGTACAGCAACCACAACCAAGCGTGTGTTGGTTTCAAGAGACGACATGACGAGGAACGGGGGGTCTACAACACTACGAGCAACTACTACGAGTGGAATAAAGCGATCTTTAAGGTGATCATCTACAAGACGATCTTCAAGGCAGTGAGTGATGAGGCTGAGGAACGACGTCGCTGGCATGAGGTTCATACCTAAAATATCAATATTCCGAAATTTACGGAGGAAGCAAATACCTATGGGGTCAACAAATACCTTAATTTGATAGACACTCTTATTAGGAGTAAAAACATTACTGATGAATATATATATATATATATATATATATATATATATATATATATATATATATATATATTCTAAAGGAGAATATAGACCCTGAGAATGGGAGGGCTAAGTTTATCATTAATTTCCAGCAAATGGAAGAGATCAACCAATATGAAGTATATGAGAAAGCCTTCATTAAACATTTTATGTCCAAATGTGACCAGGATCCTATCAGGTCTTTGGTAAAAATTATTAAAGAAGTTAGAACAAGTGAAACAAACACAGAATACTTAACTAGATTAGATAGATGGTCAAAAGACATGAATTCTATCTTGAAAGATTCAGACTGGATAGAAAAAATCTAGTGACAAAATGAAAATTTCTCAGGTAATCAAATTGATCACATTTGGATTGTTAGCCAAAATTTTTGATGACTAAACGGCAGAAAAGCTGTATAAAGATCTTAAGTCAAATATAAGTTTAGGAGAAGTAGATTATCTTCTTCAAGGATATAGTGAGACCAGAACGATAAACCCATATGTAATGACCGTGGGCCAACATAGGAACTCTAGAGAGTTGAGAAAAGCTGAAGTAGGACATAGACGGCATGTTAGAAGTCCATTCAGGGATCCTAGAATTCTATGTTTTAATTGTAATACCTGGGGACACAAAGCACAAAACTGTTTTTATGGAATTATTTGCAGAAATTGAAAATACGAGGGTCATACGGAGTATCAATGTAGGAACCCACCATTCTGTATTTATCATAATAAGATAGGTCATAGGACTCATGAATGCAGAAATTTTCGGATACCCCCAGAGCTAAGAGGAAAAACCCCAGACACAGAATAAACAATAATTTCAGAACTCCCCATATATATACCGATAGACGGTATTGTGTTAAATATGGGAATACAAGAGAGATGAAAGAAACTGACAAACTGATAATTACTATTGGAAGAACTTCTGTAGGACCTCTCATTGCGGGTAGAGTGTTCAATAAGCCTATTGAAATATTTATTGACACAGGGTCTGTAGTTAATGTAATTACCAGTAAAGTTTTAAACCAGTTGAATCCAGGAGTGAAAATGTTGGAACCAATCCGTTACTCATTGCAAGGAGTAACTGGAAATCAGTTAAAAACATTAGGTAAGGTTGAACTAGAAGTTATCTTATATACAAATGAACATTTGTACATTCCAGTGACAGTGGTAGAAGGATTTGTTTTTCCAGGAGATTTATTGATAGGATTTGCAACTATGAGAAAAGAAAACATGATAATATGTCCTGCTGACTAAGGGATTTTAGTGAAGTCACAGTTAATCCCATTTTTGAATCAACCAGACTTAAGACCAGTGACAGGAATCAATGAATCCCTTGATAACATTTCTATCTTAGATAACGAGGCCGAGTGGTCCAGACCAACAGAAAGTAAAGCAACTTGTGAACCCAACTCAGATGTTCAGGAAATCCCTGAAGCTTTGCTAATTATAGATGGTGGTGTAACAAAGTCGACATTGTTGCATCCAACGTCAATTAATAAGGTGGAAGTGTGTTTGAAAGGAGTCAATGTAGACTCTGAAATAATTACAGTCCCAGAATCAATTTAAATAAGAGGGTTGAAGTGGGACTCAGCGATTTATAAGTCAAATAAGAACAGAGTAGAAGTACTAGTAATTAACACTATGAATAAGGATATAGTTTTAAGGAAAGGTACACAAATAGGATGTTTTCAGGTGTGTACAAAACCCATTAAGATTTTAAATGAGAGTAGTGAGGAGATAGAATTACCAATTTCATCAATCTGTTCAGTTCAAGAAGGAATATATTTAAGAAATAGATATAAAGATTGATTAAAATCAACTAATTTCCCTGAGTTGGATGAAAGTTTACTTGCTTTGCTTGTAAAGCACAATAAAGCAATTGCTTTGTCGGGGGACGCCTTAGGCAAAACAACTGTTTTAAAACATCAGATCAAATTAAAACTAGGAACACAGCCTATTAACATACCCGCCTACAGAGTTCCTCACTTTAAATTTGCAATAGTAGATATACTGATCACTGAAATGTTATTACAGGATATTATTGAACATAGTAATAGTGAGTGAAAACTCTCTTTGATTTTGGTGCCAAAGTCAGATGGTACTATGCGCCCAGTTATTGATTATAGGGAATTGAATAAGCACACCATTCGTGACAGGTTACCATTACCCATTATCGGTGACATTTTGAGAAGTTTGGGAACTGAGATTATATATTTTAGTACTATATATATAAAATCAGATTTTTGGCAAATAGAGTTGCATGAAGACTCAAGAGAGTTCACAGCATTTTCTACTCCAACGGGACATTATGAATTCAAATGAATGCTATTTGGGTTATGTAATAGTTCATTAACTTACATGAGATTAATGAATACTATTCTAGATGGATTGTTAGGAAACACTGCCAGTGTATTTCTAGATGACATTTTAGTAGTTTCTCAGACTGCAGTGGAGCCCTTTAAGAAATTAGATTTGATATTCTCAAGACTAGTAGAAGCAGGATTAAAAGTAAAACTTGAAAAATGTAAGTTCTTGCAAGACAGTGTTATTTATTTAGGACATAAGATAGACAGACATGGACTTAGTACAGTGAATTCAAAGGTTGACGCTGTCAAGAATTTTCCGGTTCCGACCAATGTAGACAAGGTTAGGAGCTTTTTGGGATTGACAGGATATTACAGAAAACTTATTCAACGATATGATGACATTGCTAATCCATTAAGTTCTTTGTTGAGGAAGGATGCAAAGTTCATATGGGGACCTGCACATCAGCAAGCTTTTGACAAGTTGAAAGATAAACTCACGAGTTCCTCCATTCTAATATTTCCTGATTATGAAAAAGAATTCATTCTTTGTACTGATGCATCTGGCATAGGATTAGGAGGCATACTGATGCAAGAGAGAAATGGAAATTTGAAGCCGATCGCTTACACATCAAGACTTTGTAATAGTGCGGAGAGAAACTACTTTATAACAGAAAGAGAAATTTTAGCAGTCATTTATTCTTTAGAAAGTTTTAGGGATATGATATTAGGATATCCAATCAGAGTTTGGACTGATCATACAGCTATTCAGAACTTATTTAAGCATAAGAATCTTAGGGGCCGACTTGCTAGGTGGTTTGCAATACTTCAGTACTATGAAGTTCAATTTGAATATATTCCGGGTAGAAAGAATGTGGCTGCAGATGCACTATCTAGAAACATTAGTCAACCAATGACTGGGACTGGGTTGATTAATTTTGTTTGTAGTATAGAGGAATTAGTAACTTTAGATGAGGAAATGCTAATAAGAGAACAGAGGGATGATAAGACATGTGATTTATTAATCAAGTATTTAATGAACCCAAGAGGAAATTCTCTAAAGCTACCAAAGGGGTATAAGATAGAGGAATTTCAATTGATTAATGGACTTTTGTATAGAAAAACAGTTGTAAGTGGGAAAGATATTTTTAGAGGGCCTGTAAATCAGTTGGTAATGCCCCAAACTCTTGTAAATTAGACATTGAAGTTACTTCATGATAGTTATTGTAGCTCACATCCAGGAAAGGATAAAACTTTTAGACAAGCACAACTTAAATACTTTTGGACAGGTATGAAGAAATCTATATATGATTATATATAAAATTGCTTAAATTGTGTAAAAGTGAAAGGAAATACACCAAAACCTGCTCCTATACTTACCTATCCCATTCCACAAAACCTTGGGAAAGAGTTCACTTGGACACATTAGAGCTACCTATGTCTGCGAATGGATATAAATATGTATTTGTTGCTATTGATTATTTTTCAAGATTTTTTATTTTACAACCCATTCCAAATAAGAGAGCTGAAACTATTGCTTCAGTAATCTATGATCAGATAATCTGTAATTTCACTACACCTAAGACTCTAATTTCAGATAATGGAACTGAATTTGATAACAAAATCTTGGAAAAATTATGTAGTTTATTTAAGATAAAAAAAATATATATATCTTAGTGAATCATCCACAAAGTAATGGGGTAGTAGAAAGGTTAAATAAAAAAAATAATTACATGTCTTAGAAGCATGATAAGTCCTCATAGTATAACTTGGGACACTTGGATTCCTTGTGTTAAGTGTACCTTGAATAATCAAATCAATGTAGCAACAGGTGATACACCTCATTTTATAATTTTTGGGGAAGACAAAACTCTTCCATATGAAATTTTGACTGCAGACCAGAAACCTGTGTATAATATGGATGATTATATACTGAATAGAATAAATACTTTTCAAAATATTCACCAAAGAGTTAGGGAACATATGCAGGAATATTCACAAGAGATGAAGAAACAACAACACAAAATAGCACATAAACTAGAATTGAAACTAGGAGGTTTAGTCATGGTCAAACTACATTCACCCAATAATAAACTTTCACGAAGGTACACTGGTCCGTATAGGGTAGTTGATTCTGTAGGTGGTAATAAATTTACACTTAAACACTTAGAAACAAGGGAAGAAGTGATAGGCCATTTAGACGACATAAAGAAAGCGAAATTGCAGATCAGTGACTTAATTGAAAATGACAGTTGTGATACCCTGTGTATCAATGTTGAGAAACCTGAAGAGTATAGGGAATATTATAATGATATTCTTGGTGATTTGAATATTAATCTTGATGTATTTTACAGATAGCATTGTTTGCCATTTGTATGTACTTGGGATGGGAGACCTAAACAACTGGAACTTGGTGTCAAGCAGATACATAGAGACCTTGGATCCACTGTGGTCAAACTTAGAACCTTAAGGACCTCTCACATAAGTATTCAGATAATTATGGAGCATTAAGACTGTCTTTGAAAATGAATTAAATGTGTTAAAAATAATAATGATGAATATTAAAATGCAAGAAGAGACACTTAACAAAAACTTTTAACTCTAAAGTAGTGAGTTTTGCAGATATGTTTGCAAATTATCTGCTTAATTACATGTATTCACTATTATTTGCATGAATTATTGAATACTGCTATCATCTTTGAAAAGATGATGAAACCATTGAAAACTGTGTTCTTAGGGAACCTTGCAATTTATTTTGATTTATGCCTTATAAAATTTACATGCATGTTATTTACATTTAATCTGCTTGAATTATTTTGTGCATTTTTGAGGGTTGCTTACTTCTTTAAAATATAGTAGGTTAGCTTATTAGAATGAATTTCAAGTATATATTAGCAAACCCTGTATGAGGGAAATAAGAAATTGGTCGGGACGACCAACAGTAGCTGCCGAGCCCTGCAAGAGGCCGGTAGATAGAGGTAGACATTTCAGGTAGATCAGAGTAGATCGAGAGGTAGATGGAGAACGAATGCTAATACAGGGTCAGTTGTTATGAATACTTATGAAAACAACGGCCGGACGGCCGACAGGTGCCAAGAATAGCTGAGTCAGACTCGCTCCTTGTATATATTTAAAAGTGCGGAGTGTCGCCTGGTGTGTAATATTGTTTTGACTATTGTAACTGTGAGCGGATAAGCCATTTTTTGTTACGACATAATGCTTACATTGTGACATAGTTTAGAAGAGTATAACAGACTCTCTAATTGGAGAAAAAGGTGGAGGAGGAGAAAAATCATTGGTGCAGAAAGGAAAGTCACTCCCTTAAGGTGTGGCACTTGTTTGAGAAGTAAAAGATTATTGGATGAATGAAAGGGTGATGTCAGAACGAAGGTGGCTTGACGGGACGTAGAGAGTTCCAGGTGGGATTCTTGAGGTGTACTGATTTAGACCAACAAGCATCAGAACGACTACACCTATTTTATTCACCCCTTAAGAAAGTAATTTAGAACAAAGATAATAGAAACGCTCTGAGAGGAGACGACGGGGATGACACCCCCCACAACCCCCCCCCCACATATATATATATATACATATATATATATACATATACATATACATATATATATATGTATATATATAAAATATATATATACATATATATATATATACATATATATATATATATAAATATAAATATATATATACATATATAATATATATGTTTATATATGTATACACATATAGATAAATATATATATATATACATACAGTATATATTATACCCCGTCTGGGGTATTGGCCCCGTCTGGGGTATTGGCTGCATGTTGCTATGGCAAAGTATTGATACTTTAGGGTCTATATGGGGCCCCTACAGACCAGAGTCACACATCATTTCGTCTATGATAGAGGAGGATTCTGCTCACAGAGAAATTATGAAACTTTTATTATACTGCTACTGTCCCTCCGTTATGCTGTTCCCCAACCCCTTGTTGCTGTCCTGTACCATTTCTCTGAATTTCATTTCCTTGTTTCCCCTACTCTTTGGTGGGAGAAAAGAATGCTGCCACCAAGTATTCCCACTTGGATCGTAAGAGGTGAGAAAAACGGGACGGGGATTGGGACCAGGCATCCTCCTACCTGTAGCCCCACAGGGGACATTCCTAAAAGAGAGTAAAGGTATAAAAGGACTAGGAGATTTCCAACCAGCACCCAATGGTTTGGGTCTTTTAATGTGCGTGGATGTGGTACAAATGAGAGTAAAAGGAAGAGATAGGTAATATGTTTGTGAGAAGAAACATGTATGTGTTGGCATTGATTGAAACTAAGTTGAGATGGAAGGGCGAGCGTGAGATTGGGAGTGAAGTTGGGAGGTTCTCAGGAGTGAAGAGAGGGCGAGGGAGAGAAGGGGTGGCTATACTAGAAAGTGAAGAGAAAGGTAAACGTGTGGTGGAGTGGAAGGAGGTATCCTCAAGGTTAATGTGGATGAAGGTGAAACTGGGAAAGGAGATGTGGGATTTTGGGCCTGGTAGTGAGAAAATTGTAGAAGAAAGGGAGGCTTTTTGGATATTATTATTATTATTATTATCATCATCATTATTATTATTATTATTATTATTATTATTATTATTATTAATATTATTATTATTATTATTATTATTATTATTATTATTATTATTATTATTATTATTATTATTATTATTATTATTATTATTATTATTATTATTATTATTATTATTATTATTATTATTATTATTATTATTATTATTATTATTATTATTATTATTATTATTATTATTATTACTATTATTATTATTATTATTATTATTAATATTATTATTATTATTATTATTATTATTATTATTATTATTATTATTATTATTATTATTATTATTATTATTAATATTATTATTATTATCATTATTAATGTTATTATTATTATTATTATTATTATTAATTATTATTATTATTATTATTATTATTATTATTATTATTACTATTAATATTATTATTATTATTATTATTATTATTATTATTATTATTATTATTATTATTATTTTTATTATTAATATTATTATTATTGTGGATAGGAGGTAAGGGAACACGGGCTGAGGGAAATACTTTTATTCCTGACTAGTTTCGCCTGAGTAGCTTCTTCAGAGGAACATAGTTTGAAGTCAAGTTGGTCAATATATATGGCAAAAGAAGGAACGTGGCAAAGTGTCAGGTTGCCCACTCGACCTCATCTGTCGGTGTGGCGGATTGTCACAGCAGGTGGACCAAGTATCCTCCTGTTGTTCGCGTGGCTGAAACGTCCGTCTGGATCAGGGGCTCTGTGTTTATTATTCATTACGATAAAGTGTGCTGCTGCTTTAGCCCATATTAAATCCCCAGTTCTCTTATTGATGTTATCATGGATGTTGATAAAAACGGACTCCATCGCCTTTCTTTCCTGCCGTGTAATGTTATCCATGAGAATTCTTGCCTGGTCCCATTTTGGGTAGATGGCCTCTTTCATCGACATGATTAACTAATGCACTACTAACCCTGTGGTACCTTACATCTGCTCGGTGTTCTTTTCAATCTGTGTCTAAGCCTCTGCCGGTTTCACCGATGTATTTTCTGTCACATCCACCACACGGGATTTCGTAAACTACGCTGTTTGTATTTGTGGGTTGGGTCTTTTTTCTTGATTAAAAGGTCCCTTTATTTTCGTACCTGTGGAAGTTGCAAGACGAATGTTGGAGACGATAAGATTTTGTCTAGATCTCTTGTTAGATTGGAATTTGGGACCACCCAATATTTAGCGTTGGACTTTTCTCTTTTGCTGTGTAGTATACTACGAGCCTTCTCCTCCAGGGTGCAAAGTAACCCTCTGGGGTATTTGAGCTTTTCAAAAGTTGTTTTAATTATTTCAATTTCATCCGCTAGAAATTCATCACTGCAAATACGAAGTGCTCTTAAAAACAGGCCTATCACCACACCAGTCTTTGTCCTCTTATTATGTGCACTGTAGAAATGAATGAAGTCATTTTTATTTTTAGGTTTCCTGTAAAGTTTAAAATCTAACGCCGCATCCCTGATCTTATTAACACGGTGTCTAGAAAAGGTAGTTGTCCGTCTACCTTTTCTAGACACCGTGTTAATAAGATCAGGATGCGGCGTTAGATTTAAAGTTTACAGGAAACCGACAAATAAAAATGACTTCATTCATTTCTACAGTGCACATAATAAGAGGACAAAGACTGGTGTGGTGATAGGCCTGTTTTTAAGAGCACTTCGTATCTGCAGTGACGAATTTCTAGCGGATGAAATTGAAATAATTAAAACAACTTTTGAAAAGCTCAAATACCCCAGAGGGTTACTTTGCACCCTGGAGGAGAAGGCTCGTAGTATACTACACAGCAAAAGAAAAAGTCCAACGCTAAATATTGGGTGGTCCCAAATTCCAATCTAACAAGAGATCTAGACAAAATCTTATCGTCCTCCAACATTCGTCTTGCAACTTCCACAGGTACGAAAATAAAGGACCTCTTTAATCAAGAAAAAAGACCCAACCACAAATACAAACAGCGTAGTTTACGAAATCCCGTGTGGGTGGATGTGACAGAAAATACATCGGTGAAGCCGGCAGAGGCTTAGACACCAGATTGAAAGAACACCGAGCAGATATAAGGCACCACAGGGTTAGTAGTGCATTAGTTAACCATGTCGATGAAAGAGGCCATCTACCAAAATGGGACCAGGCAAGAATTCTCATGGATAACATTACACGGCAGGAAAGAAAGTGATGGAGTCCGTTTTTATCAACATCCATGATAACATCAATAAGAGAATTGGGGATTTAATATGGGCTAAAGCAGCAGCACACTTTATCGTAATGAATAATAAACACAGAGCCCCTGATCCAGACGGACGTTTCAGCCACGCGAACAACAGGAGGATACTTGGTCCACCCGCTGTGACAATCCGCCACACCGACAGATGAGGT
>NC_134802.1:3893608-3896108 GCF_046742065.1 Oratosquilla oratoria | reverse complement strand
TATACATATATATATATATATATATATATATATATATATATATATGTATGTATATAAGTCTAAGGGTGGTAAGGTAAACACCAGGAACCGTTGGAGTCTTATCACTAACGTTTCGTCCTGAAAGGACTTCCCCAGAGTGTACACAAACAAATCATTGACAGCTTATATATTTCCAGCTTACCCCGTTCCTCGCCGTTTGTCTTCGCTCCTCATGCACCACCGTTCGGCATTACGAAGACCCAAGCTGGCCGTTACTCTCGCCAATTTGACAAATCCATCACGGTGGTTGCTACATGGATGTAAATTGATGTAGGCTGCCCCAATTACTTTTCTTCTCTGTTTCGTTAGACCTTTATGTAGCACCTCTGTTCTTTCCCAATCTGGTAGGTGGGCAGAGGTGCTACACACACACACACACACACACACACACACACACACACACACACACACACACACACACACACACACACACACACACACACACACACACACACACACACACACACACACACACACACACACACACACACACACACACACACACACACACACACACACACACACACACACACACACACACACACACACACACATATATATATATATATATATATACATATATATATGTATATATATACATATACATATATTTATATATATACATATATATATATGTATATATATATATTTATATGCATATATATATATCGTACCCGAGAGTTGACACCTTCACGTGGTGCATAGATTTGAGAATCTTAATGACTACAAAAGCTATGTCAATAGAGAGGAAATCTCCGCAGGATCACCCATGTCGAACAGGTTTTGCAAGAAAAATCAGACAAAGAGCAGCTCACAAGCACAGTCGCAGGACCCACTGCAAAGTGGCACGTCCCTGATAGCGAACAGGGAAATTCCTTATAGATATATGGAGGTACCGACCTAATGACGGCGTGGACCATTGGGCACTCTATAGATATAGGGATTCACCGAATATAATGAATAAGGTGACACCAGATAAATATCTCACCTGAAACCAATATGAACAGGACAACAAAAACAAAGCCGGGCGTTCATGTTGGATCATCGTCTCCTAAGGGTCCAACCGCATTGCCTCGTGTGCTTACGGGCAGTGTGCCACCGAATATGAGTAAGCACTGTCCAAGCAGATCCAAGTCTTGGGCATTAAACAACATAAAGAAAATGAAGATCTATACTTCCAACGTAAGAAGTCACTCAGAAGATCACAGGCTGGTGAGTTCAATGGAAGAACTAGACAACATCATGTGGGACATCACGGGACATCGTAGGACTGAGCGAAGCCCGAAGAGCGGAAGAAAAGCTGATGCAATTACAAGATGGTCATCACCTGTTCAACTATATAGGTAAGGACAAAGAAAGATCTACTGGAGTAGGATTTTTGACCAACCGAGAGGTTGCTGGTAGCGTAGTCAAATTCAGTAGTTTGTCAGACAGGGTAGCTTGGATAGTGTTTAGGCTGTGTAAAAGGTACACTCTAAGAATAGTTCAGGTTTATGCACCAAATTCACAGCGTTCAGACGATGAAATTGAGTCGTTCTATGATGAGTCAAGTCAGGTAATGGATAAAAAAAAATATTTCTGCTGCTACCAACACTTTCAGTTCCCTTCTGTGATATTGTAGTTCTTCATTCACTTACAACTTTCTTCACTTTCTTTTTTTCATTGTAGTATTGTAAGTCACTCATCTGTAGGTCCCATACCTCTTTCGTAGTGTATGCGTTTAGTCAAGTTCTATTACTCAATAATGATGGGGAATTAAATTGAACTTAAATTTTTCTTCATTTTCTTCACGAATTCTTGTACAAAGTCTTGTCTTAGGTACACCAGAGGATTTCCACCTGGGATCCTCTTACACCCACCAAGCCAATTCTGCTTCGACGTTACTATTTCATTTATCCAATAACTTTGAACGTTACAAATAAGTGCCACCCTTTAAGGGAGTGACTTTACCTCCGTGCACCAATAATTTCTCTCCTCCTCCACCCTTTTTCTCCAATCAGAAATGCTGTTATACTGTCTCAAGCAATACTGCTTACGCAAGCACTCTTATCACGAAGCAAAGTGGCTTAGCGTTAACATTTCGCAACATCAGCACCTCTATCGATACCCTAGCTTGTATTAACAAACATTGGACGGTGAGCGAAAATATGCAACTCCTTAGCGGCCATTGTTTCAATACGTCCAAGTCGTAAAATGAATTTCTCGCCACCTACCCCTCTATCTACCTACTTGTCTACCTCAGTCTACCAGCCTCTTACAAAAGTAGGTACACGTTGGTGATAGGCGACTATAATACCAAAGTGGGGAACAAGTTGGAAGATGAGACGTGCATTGGTAAGTTTGGAGTAGGTGAAAGAAATGACAGAGCCAAGACGTTAGTAAATTTTGTAGAGAACTATAACATGAGGATAATGAACACTTTCTTCCAAAAGCGTGTAGATCGTAAATGGACGTGGAGAAG
>NC_134802.1:3828608-3886108 GCF_046742065.1 Oratosquilla oratoria | reverse complement strand
GGTGTGTGTGTGTGTGTGTGTGTGTGTGTGTGTGTGTGTGTGTGTGTGTGTGTGTGTGTGTGTGTGTGTGTGTGTGTGTGTGTGTGTGTGTGTGTGTGTGTGTGTGTGTGTGTGTGTGTGTGTGTGTGTGTGTGTGTGTGTGTGTGTGTGTGTGTGTGTGTGAGAGAGATTCGCAGGACTTGTACCTGCTATGACCTTCAGGTGGTTCGGGGAGTGACAAGGTTTTCTCCTCTCCTCTAGACTTTTTTCATCTTAATCGTCTACTGAGCCACTTACTAGGAAGGTTTGCCGGTTGAGTATGCTCGACGGGGAAGTGGGAGACGGGACTGTGTCTTCCACAACAAGATCCTCTATGTAAGTTTGTTGCGATTGAAAATGTAGGTGACTATCGTAACAGGCTCAGTTGCACGTACAGGCAACATTTGTTTAGTGCCACGGTCCATGTGCTAGTGTTACGAGTGTGTCTGTAATGGAGTTTCTGATAGTACTTTTCTATGTGACATTTATTCAGGTAATTTTTTTTCTTTGATGAGTCAAAGTTTCTCACAAGTTATGAACTGATTGTGTTGAACCGAGTGTCTTTGTTCTCATACTCATTGTTTTCTTTTATTTCTAGATTAAAGGCTGACGCTGTTTCTTGGACAGCCTATGTTATGATTTCGCTGGTTTGCGTTAACGCATGAAAATGACTTACTATATGAGTCATACTCCGTCTCACGCAGTTGGCTCACGTGATTGATGTTTAGACACCTGTCGACTCAGCACTTCCTTTCCAATCGAACACTTCACATAACTAGGACAGCAGCCAGAGATCCTACAAACATTTTCAGTCTCTTGTGATTCAAGGGCGTAAGTGTTTTTCATTTATGATTAGTAGATGAGACGCTAAACTAGTCAAAGAGGGGGGGGAGACGATAAAGGATAGGAAAAAGAGAGGGAGGGGAAGAAGAGAAAGATGAAAGGAGGGGAATAATGGAAAGGATTTGGGAGGGAATAAAGACAAAGGGACGAAAGGAAGTGCATTAGAGGGAAAGACTGCGAAAGAAAAGAAAATGCCCAGAGGGTTAAGACGGAAAGCTTGTATTTACTTAGTTGTATCAAATGGGGTTAAAGCTGTACACATTGTGTCCCATCTCTTTGCCTCCACTTTGCCTTAAATTCGTTTAGATTGTTTGCCTTATTTTTTCACTCAACATATTCCACAAATCCACGCATTTATGGAAAGATATGCTTTCCATTTTTTTTTTCTATAACCCGTTAAATTTTTGTGTCCTCAACTGTTTGACTGAGTATACGTGTGTGTGTGTGTGTGTGTGTGTGTGTGTGTGTGTGTGTGTGTGTGTGTGTGTGTGTGTGTGTGTGTGTGTGTGTGTGTGTGTGTGTGTGTGTGTGTGTGTGTGTGTGTGTGTGTGTGTGTGTGCGTGTGTGTGTGTGTGTGTGTGTGTGTGTGTGTGTGTGTGTGTGTGTGTGTGTGTGTGTGTGTGTGTGTGTGTGTGTGTGTGTGTGTGTGTGTGTGTGTGTGTGTGTGTGTGTGTGTGTGTGTGTGTGTGTGTGTGTGTGTATGTGTGTGTGTGTATGCGCGTGCTCATGTGTGTATTTAACTAGTTTACCTAGTTGTATTTTACGGGAAGTGGAGCTATGCTCGTGGGAACCCTTGTTTGTATCTCGCAATATCAAGTTTGTTCTTAAATTATTGTATAATGTTTGCACACACTATTTTTTCGTCCAATTTGTTCCATATATCTATCACTCTGTGTGGGAAGCTGTAATTTTTCAGGTCTCTTCTGTAGCTGTCCTTTTTGAGTTTCATTGTATGTTCTCTTGTTTTTCCTGTGTCCCACTTTAATAAGTCCTCTCTATCAAGGCGTTCCTTTCCTTTCATAATCCTGTAGATGGTTAGTAGGTCCCCTCATTCTCTTCTTTGTTCCAGGGTTGGCAATTCCAGTTCGACCAGACTTTGTTCATATGTCTAGTTGCTCTTTGTATTCTTTTTAATTTTCTTATATTCTTTTTTGTACTGGGTGACCATATCAGTGCTGCATATTCCAGTTTTGACCTTATCAGTGTTTGTAATATTTTTTTTTATCATTTCCTTATCCAGGTATTTAAAAGTCACCTTTATTGATCTCAACAAATTCTGTTTCTCCGACTATTTTATTTACATGTTTATCTGACGACATGTCTTTGGTGATGATTACTCCTAGGTCCCTTTCAGAATTTACTTTCTTTACTTCTTTTTCGTCAATTTTATACTGTCCTGACATTCAATTCTTGCTTTTCCCAAATTCGATTATACTGCATTTCTTTATGTTGAATTCTACTTTCCATCTCTTGCTCCACTCTGAGACTTTGTTCAGATCATTCTGTAACGTCTCATAGTCTATTTCGGAGCTTATTTTCTTTAATAACTTTGCATCATCAGCAAAGAAGTTCATGTAACATTCACTACTTTCGTCCATGCCATTCACATATATGGCAAACATTATTGGAGCTAACACTGACCACTGTGGGACACCACTACTCATTTCTTCCCATTTTGAATATTTGTCTCTGAGCACTACTCTCATTTTTCTTTCATATAGGAAATCCTCCATCCAATTCAATAAATTTCCATGTATGCCTCCTATTGTTTTCAGTTTATTTAGCAATTTTCTGTTGCCTTTTGTAAGTCCAGTAGGGCACAGTCTGCCCAGCTGTCCCTTTCTTGCAATATATCTATCAGTCTTGAATAGAAACAAATCAAATTAGTGGTACATGATCTTCTCTCTGAATCCAAATTGCCTCAGGTTCAGTATGTTGTTCTGCATATATTTTGTCCATCTATCTTTGATGACTCACAAATTTTAACTATTGTACTCGTTAGGGACACTGGTCTATAATTTGTTGGGTCTTCCTTATCCCCCCCCCCCCATATATATTAGCACTATATTGGCATTTTTCCAGTCTCCTGGTAAATTTCCTTCTTTGAGTGAACATTAAACTATTTTGTATATTTTTCTTATTAGTTCATCTATACATTCCTTTAGTACCCAGTTTGCAACTCCATCCGGGCCATGTGATTTGATAACGCCAAGCTTTAATATTTGATTCCTCATTACATTCTGAGTAATATTTGATTCCTTCATTGGAGGAAATCTTACTTTATTTCTTTGATCACAGTTTTGTAGTTTTTTTTCTTTCTTTGGTGGATACAGATTTGAAAGGTTTGCTCATAATATCTGCCATTTCTATATCTTCTGTGTATTCTCTGTTATCTTGACGTAATTTAAGTATTTCATGTTTGTATTTTAGTTTGCCGTTTACATATCTATAAAATGATTTGGATTGATCTTTACATTTGTCTATTATGTCCTTTTCATAATTTCTTTTTTCTTCACAGTACTGGGAGACCTTAATGCTAGGGTAGGAAAGGATACAATTGATGTAGTGGTTGGGAAATGTGGAGTTCCAGGAAAAAATCGTAGTGGAGAGTTGATGGTGGAAATGTTCTAGAAACAGAGTTGATGATAGCAAATACAGTGTTTCGGAAGAAAGTCAAGCATAAGTACACATGGGAGAGGGTGGTGGAGGGAAGGGTGGTAGATAGAGCTTTAATGGACTATGTAGTGGTAAATAGGATTATGATAAGAAGAGTTAAGGATGTACATGTGCTAAGGGGAGAGGGTGGGGGAATATCAGATCATTTTCTGGTGGAAGGTAAGTTGAGAGTGGAGGACAGATGGAGGAAGAGGAAAGGGACAAAAGGTAGGGAGGTGCTTAGAGTGAACTCTTTAAACGAAGAGGAAAAGGAGAAAGAGTACAAGAGGAAGCTGAAGGAGGAGTGGGAGGGAGTGAAGGATAGAGTAGAGGTAGTTGTGGAGGAGGAATAGGGATGGTTCAAGGAGGGAGTCACAAAGTGTGCAAAGATGGTGTGTGGAACAAGAAGGACAGGAGGAAATAGAAGGAAGGGTAGTGAATGGTAGGATGAGGAAATGAAGAAGGTTGTAGAAGAGAAGAAGCGAGCTTACACAGATTGGTTACAAAATAGGACGAGGGAGTCATATGAGACGTACAAAGAAAAGAAAAGAGAAGTAAAGAAAAAGGTAAAGGAGGCAAAGAGGAGAACAGATGTAAAATAGAGTAAGAGTATGACAGAAAGTTTTGAAAGTAATAAAAAGATGTTTTGGAGAGAAATTAAGAGAGGAATAGGAGGCGAATCAAATAGAGAAGAAAAGGTAAAAGATACAGATGGAGAGATGATAATGGAGGAGAAGGCAGTAAGGGGAAGATGGGCAGAATATTTTAGGGAGTTGCTAAATGTGAAGGAGGATAGGGAGGGAAAGATAGCTGCAGTGGGAAATGTGAAGAAAATGACCGTGATGAGTGAGGAAAATGGAGGAGAAATAAGGAAGGATGAAGTGAAGGCAGTTGTTAAGATGCTGAAAGCAGGTAAGGCACCTGGTCTGGATGGATGCCATGCAGAATGTCTTAAAAAAGGAGGTATAGTGATGGTGGACTGGTTGGTGAGGTTATTTAATGTTTGCTGGAGAGAAGGTAGAGTGCCGGAGGGCTGGAGGAGTGCTTGTATAGTTCCACTTTACAAGGGAAAAGGGGGGCAAGTGTGAATGTAGTAGTTTCAGAGGGATTAGCCTGTTAAGTGTAGTTGGGAAGGCTTATGGGAGGATCTTGATTGAGAGGATTAGGAGAGGAACAGAGGGAGTAATTGGTGAGGAACAGTGTGGATTTAGGACAGGTAGAAGTTATGTAGATCAGATTTTTGTGGTAAGACAGATATGTGAGAAAGCTATAGGAAAGGGGAAGGATGTTTTTTGGGCCTTTATGGATCTGAAAAAGGCTTACGACAGGGTAGACAGGAAGGCACTGTGGGAGGTTATGCGGATATACGGGATAGGAGGAAAGCTTCTCGGAGCTGTCAAGAGTTTTTATGAGAGTAGTAGAGCTTGTGTTAGGATTAGAAATGGAGAGAGTGAGTGGTTTTAGGTAAAGGTGGGACTTCGTCAAGGATGCGTTATGTCACCCTGGCTGTTAAACTTATACATGGATGGGGTAGTGCGAGAGGTAAATGCAAGGGTAGTGGGTCAGGGATTGGAGATGGTTAAGGAAAATGGAGAAAAGTGGGAGGTGAGGCAGCTGTTGTTTGCGGACGACACTGCGCTTGTGGCAGGAGCGGAGGAGGGATTGAGGAAGTTGGTGACAGAGTTTGGGAGAGTGTGTGATAGAAGAAAGCTGAAGATAAATGTGGGTAAAAGTAAGGTGATGAGATGTACAAGGGGTGAAAGTGGCAGTAATCTGGAAGTGAGCATTAAGGGAGAGCAACTGGAGGAAGTGGATAGTTTTAGATATTTGGGTGCAAATGTGGCAGGAAAAGGTGGAGTGAAGGTGGAGGTAGAATGTAGATTGAGAGAAGCGAGTAAATGCCTTGGTGGATTAAAAAGTGTAATGAGGAATAGAAATTTGGGAATGGATGCTAAGAGGAGACTATATGAAGGAGTGATTGTGCCAACAGCACTGTATGGAGCAGAAACATGGAACATAAGAGAGGAAGAGAGAAGGAGTTTGAATGTGTTTGAGATGAGGTGTCTGAGAAGTATGATGGGGGTTACTAGGCTTGATAGAGTGAGAAATGAGGAGGTGAGGAGGAGAACAGGGGTGGAAAGGGAGCTGGGAGATAGGGTTGATGAAAGAGTATTAGGATGGTTTGGACACATGGAAAGAATGAGTGAAGAAAGATTAGTAAAGGAGGTATGGAAGGCAGATGTGGAGGGAGTGAACATGAGGGGACGTCCTAGGATGAGATGGATGGATGGGGTGAAGGGGGCTTTGGGGAAGAGGGGAATGTCTGTTGAGGAAGGACGGGAGAGGACAGAAGACAGGGGTGAATAGAGAATGGTTGTATATGGAAGATGTTGTGATGCATGAGGTGGAATGGACGGGGAGATGGGGGGTGAGGTAGTGTGTGTGAGCAAAATTTGACGCAGCCCGAAGGGATTTCTCCCCGTCCTCTCCTTTATATGGGGGAATGGAGAGGGGGGGTCGCCGATTTAATGAAGCGGCCTTGCTGTGGATGTGCTGTGTCTTGCGACACTGCTTCTGACCCAGGGTAGTGGACAGGGTGCAGATGACCCGTCATCTAGGAGGTGCTAAGATGGGAGGGAGGGTGTGGAGCGTTTTCGGGGATGGAATGGGTGGGAATGATTTTATGCCTTTTCCTTTTTGGCTACCTCCCTAGTAAGGGGAAAAAAGCCTTGGTATATGTATGTATGTTTTTTTGCATATTTATTCCTTAGTTTGGTGTATATTTTCCATTTCTTAGACTTTTACTTTTTTCCATATTTTCCAGGTTGTATCTCTTCTGTATTTTGCATCACTGCATTTTTATTTTACCAGGATTTCATATATACTCTTTCCTGTTTTTGTCTAGGTACATACTTCTCCACTCCTTCATTATAGATTTCCTTCCAAATTGTCCATTTCTCTTCCACCTTTATTTCTTCATTATCAATTTTTTTCCAATTTGCTTCTTGAAAGAATCTTCTGTTTCCTAAAATCTGTTTTATTATACATAAGTCTTCCTTTTCTGTGTTTTTAAATTATTTCTATATTTGCTTCTTCATTTAATTCTAGTTCTAGTAGTATGTGATCACTTTTTCCAATTGGCGTCTTGTGTTCGATTTTATCCACAATTTCGGGTTCTGATGTGAATATCAAATCCAATCTTGAGGGTTCATCGTTATTTCTATATATGGTATTTTCCTTGACCCATTGTGTCAATGTTAGTTCCGCTGTTACTAACACTTTCAGTAAGTCCACAGTCACTTACAAATTTCTTCACTTTATATTAGTATTCATCTGCAGTCCCCATGCCTCTTCCTTAACTCAGGCGTTAGTCAAGTTCCACTAATCAGTTCGAAGGTTAATAAACGTATTTTTCTTTCTCTTTTCTTCCGACGTCACTATTTAATTCATCCAATAACTTTGAAAATTACAAATAAGTGCCACCCTTTAAGGGTGTGACTTTACCTCCGTGCACTAATAATTTCTCTCATCCTCCACCCTTTTCTCACATCAGAAAGGCTGTTATACTGTCTCAAGCAATACTGCTTACGCAAGCACTTCTGTCACAAGCGGAAAGTGGCAACTCTATCGATATCCTAGCTTGTGTTTACAAATATTGGGCGGTAAACGAGAATATGTAACTCTACAACTTCCTCTCGTCCACTGTTTCAAAACATCCAAGTGATAAAATGAATCCTATCCCTCTATCTACTTACTTGTCTACCTCAATCTACCGGCCTCATACAGGGCTCGGCAGCTATCCTTGGTCGTCCCGACCAATTAGTTCTACTACCCTCTTACAGGGCTTGCTAATATATACTTGGAAATCATCATATATAAGAAGCTAATCTAGCCTTGCATAAACTGGTAAATTGGTATCAGCAAAACATGTCAAACAAATACATATCAAAGAAATAAGCAATCCCTCTAAAATGTATAAATGTCAATAATAATTCAAGCAGAAAAATTGTGAATAACATACATGAAAGAAATAACATAACCCAAAATAAATTGCAACACAGATATAATGAAATGTAAAGTAAATTTGCAAAACTCACTACTTTGATTAAGAACATTAGATCTCAATGGAGAATGTTTTCATATTTTCAACGACGTTAAGATATGTAATATGCTATGAAAGTTATAGTATTGATTTTTTTTTAACAATTTCTTTTTTCTTTCAAGACACACTCTTAATGCCTCACAAAATAATTTTTTTAATACTTATGTGAATTGTTCTTAAGTATTGGCAAGATTCCAAGTCTGACCATAGCAGGTTCAAGATATCCATGTCTCTGCTTGACACCAAGTTCCAGTAGTTTAGGTCTCCCATCACAAGTACATACATTTGGTCAAAATATTATTATCTGTAAAATACATCAATATTAATATTGAATTCACATAGTATTTTATTGAAATATTCCTTATACTTTTCTGATTCATTAAACTGCAACCGAACCTTCTTCATATCATCTAAATGGCTTATCAATCCTTCCCTAGTTTCCAAGTGTAGGAGATTATATTTATTTCCACCTGCAGAATCAATTACCCTATATGGACCTGAGTACCTTGTTGAAAGTTTATTATAGTGTGAATGTAGTTTGATCATGAATAAATCTCCTATTTTTAATTCTAGTTTATGTGCTATTTTGTGTTGTTGCTTTTTCATCTTTTGTGAATACTCCTGCATATGTTCCCTAACTCTTTGATGAATACTTTGAAAAGTATTGATCCTATTTGAGATGTAATCATCTATATTATACAAAGGTTTCTGCTCTACAATCAAGATTTCATATGGAAGAGTTTTGTCCTCCCTAAAAATTATAAAATGAGATTTTCACCTGTTACTATGTTAATTTGGTTGTTCAGAGTACATTTAACACAAGGAATCCAAGAATCCCAAGTTATACTATGAGGACTTATCATACTTCTAAGACATGTAACAATTTTCTTATTTAACCTTTCTACAACTTCACTACTTTGTGGATGAATCACTAAAATATTTACTTTCTTGATCTTAAATAAACTGCATAAATTTTCCAAGATTTTGTTATTATCTTTCAACTTGTCAAAAGCTTGCTGTTGTACAGGTTCCCACAAGAACTTTGAGTCCTTCCTCAGCAAAGAACTTAATGGATTAGCAATGTCAGCATATCGTTGAATGAATTTTCTATAATATCCTGTCAATCCCAAGAAACTTCTAACTTTTTCTATATTGTTTGGAACCGGAAAATTCTTTACTGCTTCAACCTTTGAATTCACTGTACTAAGTCCATGACTGTCTATTCTATGTTCCAAATAAATAACACTGTCCTGCAAGAACTTACATTTTTCAAGTTTCACTTTCAATCGTACTTCAACTAGTCTTGAGAATAACATCTAATTTCTTAAAGTGCTCAGCCGCTGTCCGGGAAATTATTAAAATGTCATCTAGAAATACACTGGCAGTGCTTCCTAACTACCAATCTATAACTGTATTAATTAATCTCATGTAAGTTAATGGAGTATTACATAACCCAAATGGCATTCATTTGAACTCATAATGTCACGCTGGAGTAGAAAATGCTGGGAACTCTTGTGAGTCTTCATGCAACTCTATTTGCCAAAAAGCAGATTTGGTATCTATAATGCTAAAATATCTATTCTCAGTTCCCAAACTTCTAAGAATGTCCCCTATCACTGGTAAAGGTAACCTGTCATGTATGGTGTGCTTATTCAATTTCCTCCACCTTCACTCCACCTTTTCCTGCCACATTTGCACCCAAATATCTAAAACTATCCACTTCCTCCAGTTGCTCTCCCTTAATGCTCACTTCCAGATTACTGCCACTTTCACCCCTTGTACATCTCATCACCTTACTTTTACCCACATTTATCTTCAGCTTTCTTCTATCACACACTCTCCCAAACTCTGTCACCAACTTCCTCAATCCCTCCTCCGCTCCTGCCACAAGCGCAGTGTCGTCCGCAAACAACAGCTGCCTCACCTCCCACTTTTCTCCATTTTCCTTAACCATCTCCAATCCCTGACCCACTACCCTTGCATTTACCTCTCGCACTACCCCATCCATGTATAAGTTTAACAGCCAGGGTGACATAACGCATCCTTGACGAAGTCCCACCTTTACCTAAAACCACTCACTCTCTCCATTTCTAATCCTAACACAAGCTCTACTACTCTCATAAAAACTCTTGACAGCTCCGAGAAGCTTTCCTCCTATCCCGTATATCCGCATAACCTCCTACAGTGCCTTCCTGTCTACCCTGTCGTAAGCCTTTTTCAGATCCATAAAGGCCCAAAAAACATCCTTCCCCTTTCCTATAGCTTTCTCACATATCTGTCTTACCACAAAAATCTGATCTACATAACTTCTACCTGTCCTAAATCCACACTGTTTCTCAACAATTACTCCCTCTGTTCCTCTCCTAATCCTCTCAATCAAGATTTTGGCACCAGAATCAAAGGAAAGCTCCACTCATTTTTACTCTGTTCAATAATATAATGCGATAACATTTCAGTGATCAGTTTATCTACTACTGCTAATTTAGAGTGAGGAACTCTGTAGGCGGGAATATAGATAGGCTGAGTTTCTGGTTTTAATTTAATCTGATATTTTAAAACAGATGTTTTGCCTAAGGCGTCCCCCGGCTAAGCAATTGCTTTATTGTGCTTCACGGGCAAAGCAATTAAACTTTCATCCAACTCAGGGTAATCAGTAGGTTCTAGTTGATTCTTGTATTTCTTTCCTAACTCTTTTTCTTCCTGAACTGAACAGATTGATGAAATTGGTAATTCCACCTCCTCAGTACTCTCATTTAAAATCTTAATGGGTCATGTACACACCTGAACACATCCTATTTGTGTACCTTTCCTTAAGACTATATCTTTATTCAAAATATTAATCATTAGTATTTCTACCATGTTCTTATTTGTCTTATATATTGATGAGTCAAATTTTAAATCTTTTAATCTAATTGATTCTGGGATGGTTAAAATTTCAGAGTCTACAGTGACTCCTTTCAACTTTACCTCCACCCTGTTAATTACTAGGAAGTGTAATAATGTCGACTTTATTACGCCAACATCCACAATTTGCAAGGCTTCATTTGTAGTTGATGAATTAGTCATTTCTGGGATTTCTTGAACATCTGAGTTGGGTTCACTATATGTGGCTTTACTTTCTGTTAGTCTGGACCACTCGGCCTTTGTTATCTAAAATATAAATGTTATTTTTCCTATCTATTTCTTGTGATTCTTTAATTCCTGTCACTGGTCTTAAGTCTGGTTGATTAAAAAATTGGATTAACTGTGATTTCACCAAGATCCCTAAGTCAGCAGGACATATGACCATGTTCTCTTTTCTCATAGTTGCAAATTCCATCAATAAATCTCCTGGGAAAACGGATTCTTTTACAACTATCACTGGGGTGTACAAATGTTCATTTGTATATAAGATGACTTCTACTTCAACCTTACCTAATGGTTTTAACTGATTTCCAGTTACTCCTTGCAACGAGTAATGTATTGGTTCCAAGATTTTCACTTCTGGTTTCAACTGGTTTAAAACTCTACTAGTTATAACATTAACTACAGATCCTGTATCAATAAATATTTGAATAGGTTCATTGAACACTCTACCAGCAATGAGAGGTCCTACAGAATTCCTTCCAATTGTAATTGTCAGTTTATAACTATCTTTGATGTTGGATTTTTCTTTCACCCTTCTATCTCTCTTATTCTTAACACAATACTGTCTATTTGTATATATTTGGGGAGTTCTGTAATATCGGTTTATTCTGTGTCGGGGGTTTTCCTCTTGTTTCGTGATGCCTACGAAAATTCTACATTCATGTGTTTTATGCCCTATCTTTTTATGATACATACAGAAAGGTGGGTTTCTACACTGATACTCATCATGACCCTCATGTTTGCAATTTCTACAAATAGTTCCACTGTCACCCCCGCTCTTCCCTCTTTTCTATTCTCTCTTGAGATTGTTCTAAGGCCCCATGCCTTGGCCTTCTTGGGGGTGAATAAAATAGGGTGTAGTCGTTTTGATGCTTGTTGGTACACCCGAGAAATCCCGAGAGGAATTCTCAACGTCACGTCAAACCACCTTCGTTCTGACATTACTCTTTTTTTCATCCAATAGTCTTTTACTTCTCAAACAAGTGACACGCCTTAAGGGCGTGACTTTCCTTTTTGCACCAATTATTTTTTTCCTCCTCCACCTTTTTCTCCAATTGGAGAGGCTATTACACTCTTCTAAACTATGTCACAATGTAAGCATTATGTCGTAACAAAAAAGGGCTTGCCGCTCACAGTTTCAACAGACAAAACAATTACACCAGGCGACACTCTGCACTTTTAAATATATACAGTCCTTCTACCTCCTCGATCTACCTCCGATCTACCTCAAATGTCTACCTTTATCTACCGGCCTCTTACATCCATAACAACAGTCTTCTGTTTTATGTCCCCAAGTATTACAATTGTAACATACAATTCTAGTATCCCTGAATGGGATTCTAACTTTTTGTCTATGTTCTAATTATCTTTTCTTATATTCACTACTAGAGTTGCTAGTTTTTTCCTGTTGCCCCACGGTCATCACATATGGATTTATGATTCCGGTCTCACTGTACCCTTGAAGAAGATAATCTACCTCCCCTAAATTCATAGTTGACTTGATATATTTATACAGCTTTTCTGCCGTTAAACCATCGGAGTTTTTTTTGTTAACAAGCCAAATGTGATTAATTTTATTACCTGAGAAACATTCATTTTGTCACTAGATCTTTCTATCCAATCTGAATCTTTCAAGATAGAATTCATGTCTTTTGACCATCTATCTAATCTAGGTAAGTATTCTGTGTCTAATTCACTTGTTCTAACTTCTTTGATCATTCTAACCAAAGACCTGATAGGATCCTTATCACACTTTGACATAAAACTTTTAATGAAGAGCTTTTTATACTCTTCATACCTGTTAATATCTTCCATTTGTTGGAAATGCGTGATAAACCTAGCTCTACCTTTCTCAGGATCTACATTCTCCTTTAGAATTTCTATTTTCGCTTTTTCATCTGTTATATTTTTGCTTACAATTAATGTATCTATCAAGTTAATAAACTTATCAACTCCTACGGTATTTTCATCACCAGTGAATTTGGGAATGTTTATATTTGAGGTATGAATTTCGTGCTTAAGTACGTCACTATTAGTGTTATTCATACCTTCAGTAAGTTGGTTTGACTTGACTGCCTCTACGTTAGTTTTCCTTGCGTACGTCAGCCTCGTCGTTCACCAACCTCGTCGTTCGTCAGCCTTGTCGTTCATCAACCTCGTCGTTCGTCAGCCTCGTCGTTCCTCATCAATCTTCATTGAAGATCGTCTTGTTCCACTCGTAGTATAAAGACTCCTTGTCCTATCAACAGTAGGCTTGGTTGTGGTTGTACTATGTTTGATTATAGTGCTTGCACTGTCAATTGGGGTACTCTTCGGAGGCATTCGTCCCTCGCGCCACCACTTTTAGTTCCGCTGTTACTAACACTTTCAGTAAGTCCACAGTCACTTACAAATCTCTTCACTTTATATTAGTATTCACCTCTAGGCCCCATGCATCTTCCTTAACTCAGGCTTTAGTCAAGTTCCACTAATCAGTTCGAAGGTTAATTAAACATATTTTTCTTTCTCTTTTCTTCCGAATAAATTACACTTGGTTATTCAAGCTTCACCAAGGGACTCCCACCAAGCCAAGTCTGCTTCGACGTCACTATTTAATTCATCCAATAACTTTGAACGTTACAAATAAGTGCCACCCTTTAAGGGTGTGGCTTTACCTCCGTGCACTAATAATTTCTCTCCTCCTCCATCCTTTTCTCACATCAGAAAGGCTGTTATACTGTCTCAAGCAAACTGCTTACGCAAGCACTTCTGTCACAAGCGCAAAGTGGCTTAGTGTTTACATTTCGTCACATCAGCACCTCTATCGATACCCTAGCTTGTGTTTACAAATATTGGACGGTAAGCAAGAACATGCAACTCTGCAACTTACTCTCGGCCATTGTTTCAAAACATCCAAGTGATAAAATGAATCCTATCCCTCTATCTACTCACTTGTCTACCTCAATCTACCGGCCTCATTTCCAGTGATGTGTTTCCCCAGTGATCTTCTCCACCTTTCACAGTCATTTCTTCCCAACATATTTCTTTCGAGTTAAAATCACCCATAATTACCAGATTTCCTTCTTTCTTAAGTGTTTCATTTAGTGTCTGTCTTGTATTTTCCAGCTTTTTCGAGTGTCCACTTTCATTCCATGCGTATGTTTGGGCAGGACACAAATCACTGCATACTTTCTATTTTTCATATCTCTTTCCTCAACTCTTATCATAATCAACTCCACATTGTTCTCTCCTTCCATGATTTTTGTCGCATTTAGGCCTTTCTTGGCTAATGTGTGTGTTAGTGTGTCTGTGTGTGTGTGTGTGTGTGTGTGTGTGTGTGTGTGTGTGTGTGTGTGTGTGTGTGTGTGTGTGTGTGTGTGTTTGTGTTTGTTTGTTTGTTTGTGTGTGTGTGTGTGTGTGTGTGTGTGTGTGTGTGTGTGTGTGTGTGTGTGTGTGTGTGTGTGTGATTCGTCCAAGTGTCTATGTCTGTGCGTATGTGCCTGCATGTGCTTTATATTGGAGCACCTGTTGTACCTGTAACTAATAGTCATTGCCATCTCAATTAAGAATTCATAGCTCCTGTAGCCCGAGATATGGGTAATATCGAGGCCTCAGAGATAGAGAAAAAGAGAAAGATGGAAGATAGAGTTATGATAACAGTGGAAAAAAATGAAAATGGAAGATATGGAAATGGAAGAATGAATAGCTGAGGTAAAGAATGTGAACAGTTTAAATGAGGGAGATGGAAAAAGAGACATCGTAGTGGCATACACCCCTTCTAAAAATAGAAATAAGTAATGAAGCAGAATGTGTATGCAACTGGCTATTGATGACAAGTCTATCAAAAGAAACAGCATGTGAAGATAGTTCCTTTATTAGTATGACGTTTTCGTTGTTAGAGCTTCAAGTACATGGATAATGGGTCACCTAGATCAGACCATCCGCTTTCGCGGGATTGGTTTGTGTATGTGTGTGTTGTGTGTGTGGGGGGGGGGGGAAGTCTGTTGGAAAATTAAATGATAGTCATGTATAAATGGATGCAATTGACACTGAGCGCTTATGAGGGATATTTATTGGGTCTTGGATCGCGGTATGAAACAGAGAACTTGAGGTTCGAGATTTTCTTCTATACAAGTGACATAATTGTTCAAATTGGGTTAAAAGCGTGAAATTGGGCAGGATGTTAGACTAGACCCTTATAAAGATTTTCAGATATGGGATCATCTCTAACCCTTCCCAGGAAGAGTATGGCGGCCATTTTTCAAAATGGCCGCCAGTAAATATTATGAATTTGGTAAATCTGAACATCACCTTCAGCATTACACGATTCAATTAATTTAAAGCTTTCATATTTATAAATAATTTATTTCAACAATGAAATATATCCAAAAGAGTTGCTCAGTAACACATAGGCGGATCTAGATAGCTATTCTGGGGGATGGCAAGCAAGACAGTGGCGCCAAAGAATCTTTGGTTTTATCAGCTATATCAAGACTTTACCCCATTGTTTTGCCATTTGGGGGCGCCAGCATAGCTCCTGGGAAGGGGGGGGGGTATTGCCCCCAAATCCGCCTGTGCAGTAACGCACATATATGATTAAAGTCAAGGTAATTTATTCAACCATGCATTCAACGCATGCGAGTGTCACTGGTTAGACAGCGCAATCATCCCCACACTGACAGAGCAGTACACCACAAGGCTGACTTCTTATATTTGCAGTGACTCTCTGCAGCATTTTTCACATTCACAGCATAGTAGCTTTCGAGAGGAAACGCTGGCTTCAGGAAGGGTAGTCAACAGTGGTTTCCAACTTCACTCTCCAGGTGATGGTAGAGCAGGAGTGGCATTAAAGACTTGTCCCCAGATTTGGCCACCCTGATAGACTGCCCTCTTGGCATGTTGCACTAGTGCAGCTTTTGTTGATGGTAGAAATTCCACTGACATGCCCCACTTAGTAAAGAGATGATGGCGCACTTCATCAGTGTTGTCCATGCCACTGGTATGGTCATACAATAAGATGGTGAAGTGCCCCATTATGGCCATAGTTTCATTATATATCTCTCCAAGAGCATGGCCCAGGATACGAAAAGTGGCTGTTGCTTTATCAAATACTTTCCAGGCCTGCCATGCCAGCTTCTCTCTCGTAGCAAAGGATGAAACAATGTCACATCCCGTGTAAGCATAGGGCATAGGCAGAGCAATGGCTCTTTTAGGACTAATAGAAGCTGCTATTTCGTGGGCAGGTATGTATTTAAAATACTGCCCAGTCCCAAAAGCACCCCATAAGTGCTCTGAGTGTAGCCTAGACATCGCAGCGACTGACAGTACCACCAAATCTGTGTCAACTATTCGTATGACAATATGCAGGTAGCCTTGTCTGACAGGATCGGGAGTGTGCAGCAGCATTTTTGTGTCAGCTTCTTCCTGAGTACAGGGGCTCAGATCTCCAGTGATGCTGTCAATTGGTGGGTTGCAAAAAACATTATAATTTAGGGTGGCAACCAGCTGCTTTCCATCTGGTATCTGCTGCATTCGTATCGTGTGTCTAGCCAGAAATGTAAATAGTTCCTGATTGTTAGCATCATGTCTGCGAAACTGCTGCCACCTACCTGGTGATTTATTGCTCCCCTCGACCCTGCGTCTGATCCCTATTCCACGGTGTTTTCTGGTTTCAGCCTTCAGCCTGTTGTCATTGTATTGGTCCAACACTATATCCACCCTGTTTGCTTGTTCCAGCTTATTTTCAATGTACGGCAAGATTGCTTTTGCTGCATAGTCCTCAAATGTTTTGCAAGCAATTGGCTTAAGCATATTGATAAGAGCAGCACTATCTAGGATGAATACGTCAGAATCCGGGGAATCAGTGCGACACTCAACAATGTTAGTGAGGCCGTCAAGAAGATCTGATTTCTTGCCCGGATGTAACTTGCCATCTTGAGACAGTGAAGGTGGGCACCTCTGGTTTTCATGCCTAAAGAATTCATTAACATCACCCTCTGATAAACGATAGGCAACATACAGTCGAGAAAATAGTCACTTTTAAGGAACTGCAGCTTAGTTTTGGAGTTGTCTTTTGCTGGAGGCTGACCGAAGAGCTGGAGCTTGTTATTTTTGATTGAGTCATCAAGAGGCTTGATGCCATTCACTAGGCGCTCCTCAACAAAAACCTGATATTGCTGCACTTGAAGTTCTTCAGCCCGACGAACAGCCTTGGCAGCCTCTTCATCCATGATGTTATGGGTGTCAAGGCGCATAAACTCGAATATCTAGTGCCAATGGAATAGTACGTAGTTAATCAAAACGGGCTAGGTTCTCTGAGAAAGTATTATACCTAGCCCCTTGATCAGTACGTCTTGATTCTGCTGGACACTGCAAATTCTCGTCAGTGATTACTTGGCAAATGATACATTTGTTCCTATCTGATAGCTGAATGTCTTGTGATCACACATGAATGAGGCGCTCTGTTATTTTGTACTTCTTACTGAACATCTTCCCATCACACTCAGTCAAACCTACAAATAGAAAAGAGCAATTGTAATAAGAAATTGGTATTGAAACTTATGATAATTAATGGTTATTAATACATACTGATAATAGGACTGTACATAAGAACATAAGAATGAAGGAGACTGCAAGAGACCATAAGGCCTACACTAGGCAGCTCCGTATCCATCACCACCTGTCATCCCCATCATTAAAGTTGTCTAATCGTTTCTTAAAACAACTGATAGTTTCAGCGCTTACTACATGGTTACTAAGTTTATTCCATTCGTCAACCACCCTATTAGTAAGCCAATTCTTTCCTATTTCCTTTTTAATCTAAATTTGTCCAGTATATAACCATTACTGCGAGTCCTACCATGTTGTTTTAATATGATGACCTTGTTTGCATGACCCTTGTTAAAGCCTATGCTCCACTTGAACACCTTTATTAGATCACCCCGCACTCTGCTTCTTTCCAGAGAGTAGTTAAGGTGTCTAAGCCTCTCTTCGTAAGGTAAATTTTTGAGTCCATGTATCATTTTGGTCATTCTTCTCTGTACTGATTCTAGTGAGTTGATGCCCATTCTGTAGGACGGAGACCAAAACTGTTCCGCATAGTCAAGGATGGGTCCTGTTGCTAGATAGAGTTTAATAATTACCTCTGCATTTCTATTCGTTAATGTCCTAGTAATGAAACCTTATGCTCGGTTAGCTTTATTCCTGACACTAATGCATTGTCTCCTGGTTTTAAGGACAGGACTCACTAGAGCTCCCAAGTCTCTCTCGCAATCAGTTTTCCCTAAAAGCGTGTTATGTAAGCAGTATCTATTTTCGGGGTTGTGTAGCCCTACGTTTAACACGGTACACTTAGAGATATTGAAGTTCATTTGCCATTTCACCGACTATGTGAACAATTTGTTAAGATCATCTTGCAGAATCCCAGCGTCGCCTCCTGACCTAATTAGGCATCCTATTTTAGTGTCGTCCGCAAACTTACTAATATCACTATTTATCCCATCGTCTAAGTCGTATATGTACATAATGAACAACAAGGGACCCAAAACCGAGCCCTGGGGGACCCCACTAGTAACATTGCCTCACCTAGATTTTACTCCATTTATGGTGACCTGCTGTTTTCTGTTACTAATCCAAGCTCTAATCCATTCTAACACTTTTCCTCCTATGCCATGGGCTTTGATTTTATTTAGTAGTCTCTGGTGTAGCACCTTGTCGAACGCTTTGCTAAAGTCAGGGTAAATTATATCGTAATTATTGTTGTTATCTGACGCCTTATATACTTTAGTGTAAAAGGATAGAAGATTAGTCACACATGACTTACCCTTGGAGAAACCATGCTGTGAATCACGAATTAACTTATGTCTTTCGATGTGTTCTCTGAGTCTATTTACTATTACTGACTCAAGCATTTTTCCTATAACCGATGTCAAACTGATTGGCCTGTAGTTGCATATAGACGATTTATCTCCCTTCTTAAAAATAGGAACAACGTTTGCTTGCATCCAAGCAGTTGGCACAAAACCAGTGTCTACTTATTTATTAGATATTTCAGTTAACTGGTCGCAGATTTTAAATTTACACTCCTTAAGCTTTCTCGGAAAACTTTCGTCTGGACCCGGGGATTTTGTAGGTGTAAGTCTTTCAATCTGCTTGACTACTTCTACTTTACTAATACTGATATTAGATAGACTACTTTCTTCATCCCCTCTGAAAATTGGATCGCAGTCAGGTATTTTATCTAACCTCTCATTAGTAAACACCGATAGAAAATAATTGCTAAACTCCTCACTAATTTTTCCTCCGATTCTATCATGACATTTTCATCGTTCTTAATTGGTCCTATTCTTTCTTTATTTTTTGTTCTATAGAGATGAAAGAGACCCTTTGGGATGTATCTCGCTTGACTAGCAACCTTAATTTCATAATTACGTTTTGCGGTACGTGTATTATTTTTAACCAGCTTTGCCATTTCGTTATATCATGATCTAAGGTGTGATTCCCCGTTTTTTATTTTCACGTAAAGTTCTCTTTTCATTCCGATCTCATGTTTCAATCTGTCCGTCATTCATTTGGGAGTATTACTATTTTTCCGTATTGACTTCAGGGGGATAAATGTATTTTGTGCATTAATAATCAGATCAGTTAGATTGCTATACATTTCATCCAAATCGCTGACCTGTCTGTTGAGCCCTCGCCTCCAAATAACCTGACCCAAGGTATGGATATTACCCTCCGTGACCTGACCTCTGGTCATGACCTGATCCCCGGTCACGCACCGAGACTCGACAATGTCCGAAATGTCCGCATGACATTTCATATTCAATTTTAAATAGGTTTCTATATTGTCAAAGTTTGCTCTCCTGAAGTCTGGTACTTGGACGTTATTCGTACTTTTTATTTTTTCCCAAATAATATTAAATCTTATTTCTTGATGATCGCTAGAGCCTAGACTATCTCCCACTATTACGTTACTCATTTGGTGCTCATTATTAGTTAAAACTAAGTCCAGAGTATTTACTCCTCTCGTAGGATCGGTAATCACTTGTTTTAGGAAATTATCCAGCACCACATCTAGGAATTTCTTCGCTTCATGATCTCCTATTAAAGTTTCCCAGTCAATGTTTCTATAACTAAAATATCCCATAATCACAACGTTTTTGTACTGGGACACTCTGTGAAATTCATGAATCAAGGGATCAGTCTGCTCAATGCTGAGGTTAGGAGGTCTGTACAAGACGCCAATAATAACCTTCTTATTCTTGCCTATAATCTCTACCCAAATGGATTCCGTACAGTCCTCTTCCTTAATCGAATTTTTGATAATACAGTATATTGTATTTTTAACGAAAAGTGCTTCACCTCCCCCACTCCTGCCAACCCTATCCTTGTGAAAAAACTTATATCCTTCTATTTCGATTTCCGGAAGAAAATGTTTATCAGCCATGTTGATCCAGGACTCAGTAATAGCTATAATATCGAAGGTCTCTACGCATGCTTTACCTCGCAGCAAATCAATTTGGTTAATTATGGTTCTGCTATTTGTATAGTAAACTTCAATTTTATCTTCCTTCCACCTGCTTTGGTGATTCTTTTCACAGTCTCTCTCTAAGTTGTTTCTATTGCCTAATCTATATTCCGATACTTCCCCCCCTACTCCCACGTAATCTATCCGAAAAAAACTTGTAGGATGCCTACTTCCCGCTCAAGGGATTTAGCAAGGAGCCGAAATCCTCTGGGCGACAGGTGCACCCCGTCCCTTGTAGATATATAGTTTCTACCGTAAAAGCGATCCCAGTTGTCGACAAATGCCCATCCATTGCAACTCATTGCAATAGCCCTGGAATGCCACATGCCTCCAACTCTACGCCTCGGAAGGATTCCACATACAACAGGAACACCTCCCCTATTTCTAATCTTGTCTAGCGCATCCCGGAACCGTGCAAACAATTCCTCACTCCCTAACTTACCTATATCATTTCCCCCGGCACTTAAGCAAACTACTTGGTCCTTACCTTCCCCTACTAAACACTCTTCAATCCTATCTCTAACATCTCCTATCTCCGCACCGGGGAAATACACCTGCGTCCTATGTTTCCTATCTCTATCGCAGAAAGCCCTGCCTAAGTACCTCATTTGACTGTCTCCTACAACCAAAATCTCACCTGTGGGCAGGGATCCAGCGTCTGTCCTTCCCTTCTTCTCTTGAGTTTCATTTGGTTCTTCTTTCTGCAGATTCGCTAGAACTTAAAACGAGTTCTTACAAGCAAGCGGGGATGGTGAGGACTTTTTCCCACTAATCCGCATCCTGTTTTTCGTCGTTTTCCATCCAAGCTCATAGCTAGATTTGCCTTCCGTATTTTGGGCCTTCGAGAAGAGAACTCGATTCTCCTCTTTAAGGCACTTTACATCATCCTCCAAGGCTTCAATTCTACTAAGTAGAGATTGTACCTCATCAGCGCTGAACACGGTAACACAACCAATTACCATATCACTAATTGAAGCAGCTACCCGGATGACCTAAACGTGCTGAAATATAGTCAGAATGAGAGTATGAAATCTGTAAAATGTACAATAAGGACCCCCATGAATAAAAAAAAAATGTTACGTCATAGGATTAGCAACATACTTAATAAATGGTTGATGAATATGAATATATAATGGTTAAAGCATAGTGTATCAGAAATCTCAGGTGTCAAAAGTACCTTCACATGAAAATTGTATTAGTAGTATAAGTGGTTTAAAATTCTTATATTATGTAGTTTTAGCATAAAATTAGTAATCAACAACTCTGTTAGATACATTTCATTATTATAGCAATCAGTTTATAAATATAAAAGCATTAGACCATTTGAATAATGTAATACATACATACATACATACATACATACATACATACATACATACATACATACATACATACATACATACATACATACATACATACATACATACATACATACATGCATAAATACATACATACATACATACATACATACATACATACATACATACATACATACATACATACATACATACATACATACATACATACATACATACATACATACACCAAAGGCTTTCTTCTCCCTTTCACGGGAGGTAGCCAGAAAACAAAGGCATAAAAATCACTCCCACTCATTCCATCCCCTAATACTCTACTCCCCATTGCCCTCTTTCCTTCCCCATATCTTGGCACCTCCTGGATGACGGGTCATCCTTGTATCTTGCCCAGTGCCCTGGGTCAGAAGTAGTGTCGCAAGACACAGCACATCCACAGCAAGGCCGCTTCATTAATTCGGCGACCCCCCTCTCCGTCCCCTCACGGAGAAAAGGAGGAGACAAGGAGAAATTCCTTCGGGCTGGGTCAATTTATTTCTCACACATACTCCCTCACCCCCATCCCCCACTCACTCCTCCTTATGCATCAGAGCATCATTCATACACAACCATTCTCCATTCACCTCTATCTTCTGTCCTCTCCCGTTCTTCCTCAACAGACATTCCCCTCTTTCCCAATGCCCTTTTACCCCATCTACCCATCTCATCTTAGGTTGCCCCTTTATGTTCACTCCTTCCACCTCTGCTTTCCATATCTCTTTTACTAATAATTTTCCACTCATTCTTTCTATGTGTCCAAACCATCATTATACTCTTTCATCAACCCTATCTCCCAACTTCCTTTCCATCCCTGTTCTCCTCTTCACTTCCTCATTTTTCACACTATCTAGCCTAGTGACCCCTATCATACTTCTCAGGCATTTCATCTCAAACACATTTAAACGCCCTCTCTCTTCCTCCCATATGTTCCATGTTTCTGCCCCGTAAAGTGCTGTCAGCCCAATCATTGCTTCATACAATCTCCTCTTAGCATCAATTCCAAATGTCTATTTCTCTTTAGACTTTTTAATCCCCCAAGGTATTTATTCGCTCCTCTCAATCTACATTCTACCTCCACCCCCACTCCTCCCTTTCCTGCCACATTTGCACCCAAGTGTCTAACGCTTCCTCCTGTCTATCTTCCTAATACTCACTTCCAGTATGCTGCTACTTTCATGTAATACAGTTTGATCAAATCTATATTCTTTACTGGTGGCCATATCAGTAAATGGCTGCCATTTGCTTCCTTGCCAGGGTTCGAGATGGCCCTATATCCGAAGATCTTCATAAGAGTCTAGTCTAACATTCTACTAAATTTCATGTTTCAACCCAATTTGAACAATCGCATGATATTTGATTAATTATCTACCTGACTAAAATGATCGGAGACATAGTTGTAGATAAAAACAGAAAGACAGAATAAAAGAATTAGTGAGAGGTAAACTGAAATGAGAAAATGCAGTATGAGAGAGTTATAACTGAAGTGAATTTAAGTATAAGAAAAATCATGGGTCGATGTTTGTGCATGTTGTTCAACAAGTGTGTATATTTCCTATGAGAATAGAATTGACTTTATTTCTTAGGTGTAACAATGAATGTATAGTCGTGATACACTGATCCATCAGAATAGAGAGGAATCCGGAGGGAACGGGGGAAGGTCACTGGAGCTTAGGGACAGTTAAAGAAGATGGAGAGGAATTATCCGTGTGCAGGACATTTTGATGGACAAAATCATGAGTGAAGAAATAGTATCATCTCTGAATGTCGAAACCCAAAATATCGAACGTCATAATGACGAATTCAAATTACCGAATCTCAAAATACTGAACGTCATAATAACGAATTCAAATTAACAAAACTCAGTATACCAAAAATATAATAGATACATAGAAATAATAATTATTTTGCATAATTATACATCTTTTTGTAGGAAAATAAGTGCACAAACAAGTTATCTGGCGATGTCAGTTCCATAATTAACTTGAATGTTCTTGAAACTTTGGAAAGAGATGTAGGGATTTCCGTGAATCAGAACAAGTTCAAGGGCACTTATAAATTATTTGAACGTGCTGGACTAATTCATTATAACCAACATAAAATATGTACAGAAATTATAGAATCTAGATCTAGGTTTCAAGCCCATTGCCTAACGTCTGGCTGAAACGTCCGTCAACCATGAAAATTGTATATCTACCTAATGAAATTATTTATTCTTAAAGCTTGCCAAAACAAAATATAAATCAAAGCTTACAGAATCTAAAGCACAAAATAATTGGCCAAGTATATGTGTATACAAAAATGAATATGTAAATAAAGCAAAAAAGTATTAAGGCCACAACTTAGTTCAAATAATCAGTCTCTTTTGTAGCCAACATGCTGCTTTATGGAACTGAAGTTCTGCTGAAGGTTCCTCTTCCTTGACTGGAGTTCCTGGATCTTTTCCAGTCTTTTTCTGTAGATTGGTTTGGGTGGTGGTGGTTGTGCACCTAGAGCAGCACTTCTTTTGTAAGTGCCATTGATTTTTTTTATTTTTTTATTGCTGTCACAAATTGGAAAATGCTTAGGTAAGCCTTGCCTACCATCTACAGTGTGTACATGTACAGTAACTATTTCTATAATAATTTTGTGGATATTGATCAGAGAATGGAAAGAACTGACAGATATTCAAGATCGTAAAAATATTTTATTTGTTTTGTCTGCTTACTAGATAATTTGCGATTATATATGTCTAGATTTCACATATTTGTAGGCCTAATGTCATGGATAGTAGAGGAAATATTGAATTCTCTTTTATTTTCATCTATAATTGTCTTATCTATATATTTTCAGTATACTGCCGCATTCTGTATACTGATCGTCGTATTGTGAGTTTCGGTATTTCTGCATTCGGAATAGTGGTAAGGATCCGAGGAAATAAAGCGAGGATGGTAACTAGGGATAGTTTTCTAAGATTTTGTTTAAATTGCAAGCAAAGGAATCAGGTGGGGTGCAGAAAATAGAGGTGTGTTTAATACGAACAATAGTGAAAAATCAAATAGCATATTGGAGATAGGTGACTAGTTGAATACCACATGACACGGTACTGGCACCAAAGGCGTTTTTATTGTATATTAACGGAATAATGGATGATATATACGCAATCATATTTGCATATGATACCAAGGTGAAATTAGAAAATGATTGTACATTGATCCAGGTAGATCTCGATCAGTTTTATGATTGAAATGGAAAACAAAATTTATTACAAATTAATGTAAAATTCTGGAAATGGGCCAAAGTTAAGACAGACCTTTGAGAAAATAAAAAATGGGAGATGAATTCATCACAAACACAGATGAGGAGACGTACTCCAGTCCCTAGGAAAAGAGAACACATTATTCTCAACCTTAAACCTTAAATCTGTATTCTGGCAGCTAGAACTGGGGGATGAGTAGAAAGAGGTAACAGCCTTTAACACTGATAAAAGGGATTGCGAATTTAACTGTATGTCCTTCGGGCTAAAGAACGCCCCTATTACACTACAAAGACTCATGAATAACCTTTTCAAAAACAAATTAAGCAAACCCCTGTTCGTCTATCTAGACGACCTAATAAGATTTTCTCATACTGTAGAAGATCATCTTGATACCCGTCAGTACGTCTTACAGAACTTCAGCAATGATGAGCTCAAGATCAAATTGTCAAAATGTAAGTTCCTTAAAAGGAAAATGACATTCATCGGCCACACAATGGACAAGAAGGGAAAACACACACAATCAGTTAAGATCAGAGCCATTGCTGAATTTCCCACCCCAAAGAACGAGGACCAACTCCGCTCCTTTGTTGTTACGGCAGCATATTACAGACATTTCGTTAAAAAAATGCGAAATTAGCTGCTCCACTTACCAAATTCACACGTAAGATCGTACCCTTCACATGGGACTCAGAAGAACAAGAGTGCTTTCAGAGAATAAAAACAGCACTATGCATGGCACCTTGGGATAGGAGCAGTCCTGCAACAAATAGACTCAAACGGGAAACATAGAACAATAACACATGCAAGCTGCGTATTGAACCCTGCAGAGCGTAATTATTCCACCACCCACTTGGAAGCTTTAGCTATAGTCTGGGCTCTGAAACATTTCCGAGAAATCATCCTAGAACACAAAATCACAGTCATGACTGACCATCAACCTTTAACAGAGTTTTTCAAGGGTAAAAATTACAGGGTAAGATAGTAAGGTGGCACACAACTGTCTTAGAGTTCAACCCAGAGATTGCCTACATAAAAGGCAAAGCCAATGTCGTAGCAGACGTACTTAGCATAAACCCCCTGATTGAACAGTACCAACCTCTCAGGAACTTCGAAAGGAACAGAGAAATTACACAAGTAGGTCACAGATAATTCTCCACCTAGGAACGGGAGCCACACACACACACACGCACACACACACACACACACACACACACACACACACACACACACACACACACACACACACACACACACACACACATGCACGCACGCACCCCCTCAGGCACACACACACACACACACACACACACACAAACACACACACACACACACACACACACACACACACACACACACACACACACACACACACACACACACACACACACACACACACACACACACACACACACAAAGGCTCCTACCCATATTCGGATATTACATCTGAAAGATGGAATTCTTAAGAGGGATACTGGTGCTACAGCCCAAACAGTGATCCCCAATTCTCTGATTCCTAGAGTTCTTTTAATGGTCCATAATAGCCACATTGCAGGTCATCCTGGTAGAGACAAATGTTTGGCAAACACCAGACATGTATATTTCTTGCTTAAGATGGCCATCGACATCACCCGTCACATAGAACATTACCTGTAACCAACTTTGTGGAGCTGACCCCAGACCACTCCAAATTGGAGAGGTACCCATCCCCTCAGAACCGTTGGATACTATGGGTATCGATGTTTTTGAAGTTAGCTCCAAGCTGTCAAGGTTCTCATTACATCTTGGTTGCGGTGGATTACTTTTCAAAGTATGTAACACTGGTGGCCCTTGTCAAATTCTCTTTGACAACGGTACAGAATTTAGGAACGAGGTCCTCCAAAACATATCCAAACTGTGCCACATCAACAGGATATATGTGACATCATATCATCCACAAGGAAATGGACTTATAGAGAGAACAAACAGAAAAATCCTCGAAGTCCTCTGTCCTCGTACAAGAGTGTCTTTGCGACACATGGGAAGATTGGCTTCCACAAGTACGGGCCAGCATTAATGGCTCTATCAGCTCAGCAACAAAGAACTCCCCACTTCATAATTTTTGGCCAACCCCACCGTATGCCCCATGACATACTGGAGAACCCCCCCTCCTCCCCTATACACCATAAAAGATTACGCAAAGCGCGTAGAGCTCGCCATGCAATTGATCCACACAGAAGCAATAGAAAAAACTCAAATAAGAAAAACAACAGAATCGAATTAGACAACATAAACACTCTCGATCCTTGACTCTCACTCCTGGTGACGTTGTCATGCTTAAACACCAAAACAGACCAAACAAACTTAAACCAAAATTCCTTAGCCCCTTTGTGGTAGCAGCAACACTAGGCAACAACAACTACCACCTTATAGACCCGTCCGACGCCACCCTCATCACAGCACATGGAGAGAAACTAAAACCAATCTAATCAACACTCGATACAAATACCATCCTAGATAAACACGGTTTCCTACCAAACCGAGCTCGGCCTACTACCCAACATCACCCACTCGCAATCAAGAAATCTCAACCCCCTACCTTTCACATGTCACTACGCTTCAGGCATTAATTCTCTATAATAAATCTAGATTCTTCCTCCCTTAGGTCGCAGGATGTCATGCTTACCTAAGTGAAAGTGATCACCGAACTCTTTCATCAAACAGAATCATACATTCTTACACCCGTCCATATACTTGAAAAAATACATTCAGAAGTAAAATACCTAAGCACACTCTCACACTTCCAAGACACCCCTACCTATCCTCCTCATATGCGTCGTCGCAGGCTTCTCTGGTGATAACCCATCGAGAATAGTCTCAGGCGCAATCATCACACCCATAAGCAAGGTAATGGTTATTCGAGACACGATAACAATATTAATGAGGATAGACATTACAAAGCCCCACACAGACATAGAGTCAATAAGTAAACTTACGTATACAATAACAAAACATTTCCATACTAACTTCAAAACACCCAGTCTCACAACAAATCCTTCAGAATCAAGGGACCACATGTTGTATTCAATCATCGACAAACTAAACACCATACTCCTCCAATTTTCAACAAGTGAAAGGGATGACATAACAAACGCACGACAACACATCGACACAATGGCCTCCAGACTCAATAAGATGGGGAAACTTGTCCTACTGAACTCTCAAAACTCACAACACTTAGCAGACTCATTTAACGCTCTCTTAGACAGTTTTTCACAACTTCACGAATACTCTCTCCCTCAGTCCTCCCGCCCGACTCCACGATCTAGAAATGTTCACATACTACATAGACGAAATCAATGTTTCTACTCGATCTCATCGCCGCAGCCAACAATAAGGCCACCCCAAACCTCCTACCCTTAGTTAAACTAGAGACTGCATTCTCCATCTCATTGAGAATCCTCCACCTAAAGAGCATATTTCCCAATGAACGAGTACAACACTAGTTACAGATGTAATGTATGCACATATCCCTCTCGACCCATATACCTACAAAATTTCGACGATTACCCTCGATGTTCAACCCACCACCATTATCAAATCTGAAGAAGTCAATGGTACGCTTAGATCCCTTCCTCTGAACTCACCTTATGCAAATAAGCTGTTACAAAATTCAAAGTTTACCCCGCCTATCTTCTCAGTTTTTACCGCGCCACAGAACATTCTTGCATAAATCAAATGGTAACACCCAACGCCAGTACACTGGACAGCTGCCGGTGCAAAAAGGTCAACCCAAACAAAACCCTATTCGTACACATTACCACGGACTATTTCCTATTCTTTCCACGAACAACACTCGTTTTAGTAATTTGTGATGGCAATTCCTCAACTTGGCAGAAATCAATCAGTGGACCCCTCTTAGTTCCTGACTTATGCCAAATATATTTTGACGACACAGGTTTCCACCCCAACCACCACCACAACATTTTTGCTTACAATCTCAGCTCTAACCTCGACCCTATCATACCCCTTCCAATTCCCCTAACACCCCGAAACCTCTCTCATTAAACCAACATGACATTAAACCAACATGACTATGTAGCCTGGCTAAACACCACCCAATCAGAGATAATAGACACACTGCCATTCTCCATACCCACACTCCTACCAATCGCTATATACTTCTGTTCCCTTGTTCTACTGGTCCTGCTCCTCCTCATTTATAGACTAGAATATGTATGCGCGATCCAAAGCGCTGGATAAGACCATAACACCCTAACCTCGTAATACGTTCTAGAATTAAGTCTCACCTATATATGTTTTTGTTCTATTAGAGTTGTAATCCACATGTAAATCTAGAAAAAAAAATTCTCACGAAGACATGTTAGAATCTTTCTTCCCTTGCACTTATTACCACTCCAAAAGTGTTAACTTACAGAAAAAAAACTTTTCCACTAGTGATAGTAAACAGTGTTAACTCACGAGAAAGAGCCCTTTTCCACCAGTGATAGTAAACAAAGTGTTAACTCACGAGAAAGAGCCCTTTTCCACCAGTGATAGTAAAGAAAGTGTTAACTCACAGAAAAGAGTACACTTAACCACCAGTGACAATAGAGAAAGCGCAACTCATGGAAAAAAGTCTAACTCCATCACATTAGGTTTAACTGGCACAATAATTCAAAAGATCTCCCAGAAAAGAGTGAAAAAAAAGGTGGAACCGAGTGTGTACTGATTAAAGAGAACTGGAGTTGGTCACCCCATTCTAATAACTATCAACCCTTGGTGAACATATGAGCATGCCATGGTACCTACTTAACTACACCCCATAAAATCGTGACCTTAATCCCCCCCCCAACTCCTACAAAGGTTCACAATAGGTATCGTGTCATAAAACTTATCTGATTGATGTCGCTGTCCACTAATATATTTCTCACATAGTTACAATGGCGAAGCCAGAAAGGGATTCATTCCAGTGTTTACTCCCTACTACGAGCGGGTTCGGGTCTCTGGTGAAAAAGAAAATGGGTCGGAGAGAACGATCTTTCCTAATCTCAGGAACCAGTATCGTTCCGAGTTCAGAGACTTTTGCAGCCTCTTTAGCTGAGAGGGCTAAAACACTGCCAGTAGTCTGATGGTCTCTGAGCTGTAGGATCGCGTCCTACATGCGACGGTCATAAAAAATATCTGAAAAGTTATCTGGTTGATGTCGCTGTCCACTAGCGAATTTCTCTCTCTCTCAGACACACACACACATACACATACATACATACATACTGTAAGGGGGGTGGAGAAGCGTAAACACCAAACTCAAAGTGGGAAGTTTAATGCCCGACGTTTTGATTCTAGTCCTAGAACCGTCTTCAGGGGTGTGAAAATGTACAGTGTTCTCATGAGCTATTAACTGTCCGTGGTTGGAATTGGGAGAGGTATCCCGCACTGCCGAAGCAGTCCGGGTCCCCCTCCTCTTCCTGTCACTCCGAGTACCGGACGACTGGACCACCTTACATATTTACAAAGACTAAGTGCAATATAATAAAATCAAATACAACAAAGTACAATACATTATGATAAAATGCAATGAAATAAATTGTAATAAAATGAAATAAGATAAAACAAAAAATAAAATAAAATAACACTTGTGCCACAGTTGGGAGCACTACGCACTTGTACGCGGAGGAAATAAAAAATAATAAAATGACATAAAAATGCAACAAGGTGAAATAAAGTACAACAAAACAATGCAATAAAATGAAATAAAATAAATGAAATGGTACTTGTGCGACAACTGAACGTGCACTACGCTCTTGTGGGCAAAGGAAATAAAATAAAAACTTGATCGCCGACACTGAGACTTCAGTTCACCTCGTCCACTCTCGCTTACGTAGTTTGGAAGGAGGCCAATTTATGCTACGTCTGTATTTTGTGTTTTAGCGCCCAGGTATATAGGGTTTAAATCTATACACCTGTTTACGCTAACTTCCTTAGTCGTACAAGCTTCTAAGAATAGTCTCCCTTTCTTTGAGTTGTCTCTATGTACCACTGTGGCTCCTTCCCAGTCAATATTGTGCTGTGAATATAGCTGAAGCCTTCCGCAAACGAAGTATATTTGACATCCCGGAGCAGATGATGGAGGATGTTGACGACAACCAAAGCCACCAACTGGCCCAGGAGGAGGAGGGCGGGGAAGTAGCGGAACGGGAGAAAAGCCCCCGTAAAATTGTTAATGAAGGACCACTACCCAAGTTGAAGCTCCGAAACCCTAAAGCCTTCCCAAGCCCCTAACAGGCAGTGGAGAAGCACAACCCGGGGCTGAATATCACGCTTGGCATCAGCCCAAAGGGTGAATACATACATACTCCCAAGGACAGGGAGTAGGCGATGAGGATGTCAGCTGCAGGCTAGTTCGCCTTGATTCCACTGAAAAGCACACCAAGGCTCTTGTTCAGTGGTATACTCTTGTCTTATCACTGGAGGCAATCAAGTCTCACCCTCGCCTGGTGACCGTTGGATGTCTACATGCTAGGGCAGACAAGATGGCCACAGGACAAGTGATGGTGGTCATCCAGGGCACAATACCGGCAAAACTCGATTTATGAGCCTGGGGTTGGTATCCCGTACGCAGCGTGAGAGGGACCTTACGATGGTCATCTAAGAAGCTGTGGAGGTGCCCATGCCGAAGAAAACCCCGGGAAGGCATCACCACAAGAACTGGCGGTTCTGCATGGAAGAGGTGCGGGAATAGAACCATCAGGTCACTATGCATAGGCAGCGTCATCAAAGGAAACCCACCAGAGACAACCTGGAGAGATTTCGCTAGATGGTAGCCCGTGGACGCCAGGTGTCACGACGGGTAAAGGAGGCCAAGTGGCTGGAGTAGTGTGCCAGTTTCTCCTAATACACCAACCTGGCGGACCTCTGGTCCAAGCTAGGAACGGCCACTGAAGGATCACGCCCCCGCCCTCCTACCCACCCACGACCACAGCAGGAGGCGGAAAGGCTGATAGACACCTTTGCAGCCCCTAACACTGCAGCTCCTCCGACTGGATAGGAAGAGTCTCACAGGGATGTCAGTGGAAGACCGGAGCCAGAGGACCACCCTTTCACCCATTGGCAGATCACCAAAGCCAGGTGATCAGGGCAAGACGGTGCAGACGGGATCACTTACACCATGCTGGCGCACACAATTCTAGGCCTGGGCAGCCCTTCGTGGTTGATCGGCCACCTGCCGTTAGCTTGGAAATGGACGGATATTCAACCGACTCCCAACCCCAAAAACATCGTCAAGCTGCGGCCCATCTCCCTACTCAGCTTCGTGGCCAAGACAACAGAAAGGATGGTCCTCAACCGGCTCCTGTGGCGACTGGGACCCCTGCACCAACACTTGTTTGGGTTCAGCCGAGGTGTTGGGACCTCAGACAGCATCATAGTCCTCCTAAACCACGTTAATAATCGGGTCACCTTCGCCGTGCTCCTTGACCTAGAGAGGGCCTTCCAGCTGGCGTGCCCCCTTACGATTGCGACATCCCTTGTTAACAAGGGCATCAAAGGTCGGCTAATAGCATCGATCGAGGATTGTCTACAGGGGTGGCGCTTCAGGGCCAAATTCCAGGACCACAATTCAGCTTACAAGACCTACGAGAACGAGACTCCACAAGAAGGGATCCTCAGTCCTATTTTCTTCAACCTCCTATTGGAGCAGCTGGTGAGCCTGTAATTCACGACTGTTACAGTGCTCCTTAGGTACGCCTATGATCTGGTCCTCCTCATCACTGGGCACGGGAACCTGATCACCAAATTACAGGATACCCTCAACCTCCTGAGCAAGAAGTGCGAGGAACTGGGATTGAAGGTTTCAGCAGAGAAGTCCAAGGCCATGATGTTCAGGACACCCACACCAAACCAGCATCTCCTTGTTCAGGACGTGAGGCTCAGCTGGACACAGGCCTACCAATGCCTCGTCAGGTTACCTACCTGAGGGAGAGGACCCAAGCGAGGACCACAATGATGAAGGCCATGACAAGACCGGGGGCAGAGACGTCCTACGCCGCCTTGCGACTCTACTATGTACAGGCCGCACGCTACCTAGTCGATTACAGCGCGCCTGTTCTCGTCGCACTCTGCGACGAACTCCGGGAGAAAATCGTTAGGTGGACCAGCGCCTGTGTACTACAAAGCGAGACCTAACAGATCGTGGCCTGCGAGGTGGCCAAGATTCTCCTACAGGATAGGGAGACTGCAGTGCACACCAGGCTTAGAAGGATCCTACCTCACGATAGGACCCTCTTCGCCGCAAACGCCTGGATCTACAGATTCGTTGACACAGCCAACATTTTCATGGACTCCACCCATTTTCTGTGAACGCCCTACCACCCCATCAAAGCAAACAAGGAACCATCACCGTGGGAGTAACCGCCTGTTGAGGTGACTTATACCCCTATCCCTGCAGCCAAGGCTATGTGTTCCATGGAAGAGCTACGCCAACTCGCTCTTGCTACCATGGAACAGAACTGAGACCCTGGCAGCGCGGTGTACGTTACGGATGGATCCATTGACTGCGGTAGGGGCAGAACCGGGGTGGCAGTGGTCATTGAGGGGAAAGGTACTCTCCTGCAGGACATCAGACCACTGTTCCACACTCCAAACGGAAGTGATTGCTATCTAGCATGCCTCCAGCACGCCACCAACTGCTGCAAGGAAACTGATTATTCATGCTGACTCCAGGGCTGCCCTCTAGGTACTTCAGCAGGCGCGGTCTACCTAAGACACCGCCCTCATCACGACCATACTGAGTCTCATCCAGAGCCTGGTAACCGCGGAGAAGCGGGTGAGGCTCAACTGGATCCCTAGCCACGTGGGAATACGGGAGAACGAGGACGCAGATGCAGCGGCACGAGCAACGTCAACCCTCCCAGACGTTAATTAACCATCACGTCCCAATATCCTCAGGACAGATCAAGACTCTGGTGGGATGACGCGCCGCCGTCCGTCACGTACATCTGCATTACCGGGAGCTCGAGGCCACCAAGTACCAAACAGCCTGGTATGCCCTGGCCACCGGTTACCAAAGCCTCGACAGCCCAGAGCTCTAACGAGAGCGAAAGAAGTCGCGCTGCATCGTCTCCGGCTGGGCTATTGCTCCAGGGAGGAGATAAAAGAGGACTTCGCCACCAAAAAGTGCGAACGCTTTGGCCACGCCGCCCGCCAACCCACTCGCCCATTACCTACGTCACTGCCCTGCCACCAACAGCTTGAGGCAGACCGTCCTGCAGCTCGAGGAAACCCAACTTGACATCAGCTAAAAAGCAAAAGGAGTGAAACTCCTCCAGACAGAACAACAACAATTGTGCACGCTGTTGAGGGTGGTGCAAGGTGCTCCACCATCCCGATATTCCACGCGAAGAAAACAAAAACCCTGGTAGTTCCTCCTAGCCACCCACACCAGAGGTGGGTTCCCTCATAGCTCGCATAAAAAAAAAAAAAAAAAAAAATCATCATCTTTGGAATCACTTACAGCCTTGGAGCACCGCGCTGTGAGCATCGTGGATCACTTACCTTGCTGTCTCCCACAGACCGCCTGGGAGGATCACTTGAAGAGTATCGCCACTACCTTCGTCGTCGTCTCTCACCGTCGCTTCTTGCTGTCTTGCTTGTCGTTCCCCCTAAAACAGATCACCCCCGGGAACTTCACTTCCCCAGTTGTTGACGTGAGTGTGAGCCCACCACAGAAACGACCAGTCTTCCAGCACCCAACTCTTTACTTTTAACTTCGGTCCCATTGGCCGCGCTTTATATCTATTCATTCAATAAAAACCTGTTTTTCCTTCCAGAGTTTACCTTCCAGTTAGGCCCACAGCCCTACATTCTCACATATGAAGTCCCAACGTAGTGGCTTTCCTTCTACAGTATATCCTGACAATCATAATTGTAATTTTATTTTTGTTTGTAATTTCCACCAAAAATGCATAACTCATCCTATACACTATAATTTTGAATCTGAAATGGACTATTTTCACCGATTCCAGTCGGGAGGAGTAGCAACTGATGGCTTCGCTCCCCGCCTCCTGTGCGACTGACCCTTCAAAGTTCTGGAAGAACGTCAAACGTCAGTTGGAAGAGGGTACACATCCTCCATTCAAGATCAATTGCCTTAATTACTTTGAAAGCACTCCCTAGCACCAAGTTGACCTTTTGGCTTCAGTAAGAAATGAGGTCATTAAAACGTATCCTGTGCCAGGACCACATTCTTTCAACAACTTGCACAAAATTAGTTATTTTATCAATACCTGTAGTGATCTCACTCCTAATAAAACAGTTGATCTCGCTAAGTTAGATGAAGACGATCTTCTAATCTACCCAATCGAGCAGGAGGTAAAGGAGGTGAACTCCTTACTCAAAGATAAGTCCCCTGACATCTCAGATTTTGGTGAACACCAACGCAAATGCATGCCAGACAGCATAACTGTACACACAACATCACGTGAGAATAACTTACATGTCTCTGAGTACTTCTCTTAACTCTTCAACAACTCCCATTCTATCCGCATCTCCATCCTATACTATAATCACATTTTTTATAAGAATATTTTGGTCAGGTGTTCAAGCATGTCTTCTGCGATCAAAAGACTAGACACTTGGAAATGAATAATGTTCTCAGAGACTATCATATTGGTTTTCGAACGGAACAGGATGCTCCAGACATTATTTCAAGGATCGTAAATTGGATCTAAAGACTTCTAGACGTTCGACCTGGAAAGTAAATCTTTGTTCGTAAGTATGGAGAAAAGATCTCAAGTACAAGTTGCACTACGACTTCGCCTTTGCCCTGCTACTCAAACAATTGCTCTGCAATTATCTGGACGATAAGGTAATGGAAGTAAAATGGCGGGGGCTACTGTCCCGACCTTTCGCTCATATATGTACACACACACACACACACACACACACACACACACACACACACACACACACACACACACACACACACACACACACACACACACACACACACACACTCACACACACACACACACACACACACACACACACACACACACACACACACACACACACACACACACACACACACACACACACACACACACACACACACACACACACACACACACACACACACACACACACACACACACGCACACAATTTTATATATATATATATATATATATATATATATCCATACATATATACAAATATATATATGTATATATATACATATATATATATATATATATATGTATATATATATGTATATACATATATATATACATATATATAGATATATATGTATATATATATATGTATATACATATATATATACATATATATATATATATATATATATATTCATATATATATATATATATATATATATATATATATATATATATATATATGTATGTATGTATGCATAGGGTTTGGCACAAAGAGGGCAAAAGTAGACTTACATTTACTAAAGAAATAATTATTTCTTTTTCTTTTTCAAATGAGTTACATAGCAGACCTTTAAGTTTTATCTGATACAAAGTCACCTACAATTGCTCAGAGGCAACATCGACGTGAATATCCTGAGAAGAAAGCTCCCCATCTCCATACTATCACACAATTGGTAGAAAGTTTTAGAAGCAGTGGAAGTGTGGTTAACAATAACAAAGGCCATTGTGGCCCAAAGCTCACAGCGAGGACGCCGGCTCATATCCAAGACGTCAGGGACCACTTGGAACAGTCACTCCGCATGTCCACCAGACGGCTGTCACAGCAAGTGGGTATTTCCAGGAGATCTATGCCCCGAATTATCCACAGTGATTTGAAGCTGTTTCCCTACAATGTGCAGATTCTTCAAGCGTAATCTCAAGAAAACAAGACCGAACGCTACGAGTTTGGCTAAACAATAAGGGAGCGTATTGAAAACGACCCTCAACTTTTGAACTGTCTGCTCTTCAGCGATGAGGCGCACTTCCATTTGATTGGGCATGTGAAGAAGCAAAACTCCAGATTGTGGGACAGTGAACAATCTCATGAACATGTTGAAAAACCTTTAAGTGTAGAAAAAAAAAAAGACGGTATTGTGTGCACTTGGAAAGAATGGTATTTTTGGCTCATACATTTTTTAAAATGATGAGAGTGAATACGGATCGATACATCGAAATGCTCTGGAAACGCTTCATTCCGACATTAAATAGGAGAAGGGGTTTTGACAGGAACACAGTTATGATTCAACAGGATGGCGCTAACTTACTCGAATTCTACAACACAGTTATCTCGAATTATGACAAAAGAAACAATATAGATTTAATATATCTAGACTTTGCAAAAGCTTTTGATACCGTCCCACACGAAAGAATACTTACTAAATTAGCTTTGCATGGAATAAGTGGTAGCCTATTAGGTTGGACTAGTAATTGGTTGAAAGGTCGAAAACAGAGAGTTGTTTTAAATGGAAAAACTTCTGGATGGAAAAATGTTGCAAGTGGAGTTCCTCAGGGTTCCGTTCTTGGGCCACTTCTATTCATAGTATATATAAAGGATATAGACCATGGACTAAAATCTACTGTTTCCAAATTTGCTGATGATACAAAACTGTGCGGAGTGGCAAATGATCACTCAAACCAATTAGATATTCAAGAAGATTTAGATAAATTACAGCAATGGTCTGAAAAGTGGCTAATGAAATTTAACACAAGTAAATACAAGGTAATGCACATAGGTAAAAATAACAGTAAGTACGATTACAAGTTATTTGGAAATTCGTTAACAAAAGTGGATAGTGAAAAAGATCTCGGCGTAATTATCAGTAACGACCTCAAATCATCCAAGCAGTGTATTTCAGCTTCTGAGAAAGCAAATAAGATTCTGGGATTGATTGCGCGATCTTTTGATTTCAAAAGTCCATCACTCATTAACAAGCTATATAAATCGTTAGTTCGTCCACATTTGGAATATGCTGTTTCCGTATGGTCACCGAATCTCATTAAAGACATTGACAGACTGGAAAAAGTACAACGGCGAGCCACAAAACTGATTCCAAATATCAAAAATAAATCATACGAAAATCGACTTAAGCACATGAATCTGTTTTCCCTAAAAAAGCGTAGACTCAGAAGTGACTTGATACAGGTCTTTAAGATTTTAAAGGGAATTGACAACATCAAAAGTGACAAAATTTTCACATTGAATGAGAATCAGACAAGAAACAATGGTCTCAAGCTGTCCGGAAATAGAGTCAATTTGGAAGTAGGTAGAAACAACTTTGCCAACCGTGTAGATAATGAATGGAATAAATTTCCTGCACAGGTAGTGCAATGTAGTTCAGTTCGAAGCTTTAAGAATCATTTAGATAAATACCTAAGTAAGATGCTGTAATGATTATAATTTATGTTATATTATTTGTTTTTGTTTTGTTATAATTTGTCTGTCTGATTTTCATTTATTATTAGTTATATGTCAATTTATTATCATTTACTATTTACCTGTTTGTTTGTTATTCAACTATACCTATGCATTTATTCATGTATTTTATTTGTTATTTACATTATTATAGCTTTAATTTATTATTAATATGATTTTTTTTTTTTTTTTTTTTTTTCATCCGACCTAGACATGGATCAAAAGGTCTCCTGTCGGCATGCTCCGCCTTTGTAATCCTTTGTAATCCTTTATGTATGAGGAAGACTCAGACACAATTGACAGGTAGAAAGAAATCATCAGGAGAGAGATTAGAAGAATTCCGAATGACATGTTGGAGAGAGTCGTTAACAATCTCAATGTAAGAGTGGCGAACGTTATCCAGCAGTGAGGCGCCTGGATCGAACATGTCATCAATTATAATTGATGACATGGTCGATCCATATTCTTAACCTTTTACATTAATAATTATTAATGTAAAAGGTTAAGAATATGGATCCATTTATTCCAACAGGTGTTTCAATCATTACATATGGTCATCTTCAAGGTAATACAATGTGTAGTAAATATTAAAAGGGTATACAAAGCGAGATAGATGTGGCGGGGAAAGGTAACCCGGACGGTGGGTTTCTTTGTCCCGTCTAACCAAGGATTATGTCCCACATGGAGATTTTGTCCTACCTAGTGAGACAACATCCCCATTGGGTTTATGTCCCGTGGTGACGGTCTAAGTTTCCTGCTAGAGGGGAGGACGTAATCCGAAGATAACTAGACAATTAAGCAGGTTTTAGTAAAGCGCTTCTGACACTGCTTCAGAAATTAGGAAACGTCCGTAATTGTTGTCCCAGTGAATTGTTTCTGTGTCCCTAATGAGGTCCGGTAAGGGCGGCTTCTTGACGTGGGTATTGGTATAATGTTGATGGATGGCTCCGTTATTTTGATGGTCGTCATCGTATGGCCGACGTAGCATGTGAAAAAGTACAGTAACGTATGTAAAAATTTTTTTTTAACAATTCTAATCTAGCCATTGATGTCCTGTATTCCATAAATATATGTTAAAACTACTTTTTATCATACCGGAATTTAAGTTTATGAACATTTGGTACTAATTCATAACTTTCAAGAACCTTTCTTTTCACTATATCATAGTCACTTTTGTCACTTCCTTGGGATGTATAAACCTTCTGAGACTTTCCTACTAATTTAGTTTGTACAAGAAACTCCAGTGTTATTGGTTAATATCTAATTGTGAGAGAACTTTCTCTACTTGGTTAAAGAAAAGTTTGGTGTAGTTTTCTGCATAATTGGGCAAATATTTTAAGTATTTTAAAGCATCACTATCTCTTTTTATTTGATAATAGGTTTATGCTATGATCCGGTATTAAACTCTGCTAATCTAATCTGAGCTTCGACCTGTGCTCCTTGAACATAAGAACATAAAAACCTAAGAATGAAGGAGACTGCAAGAGACCATAAGGCCTACAATAGGCAGCTCCGTATCCATCACCACCTATCATCCCTATCCATGAAATTGTCTAATAGTTTTTTAAAACAACTGATAGTTTCAGCGCTTACTACATTGTTACTAAGTTTATTCCATTCATTGACCACCCTATTAGAAAACCAATTCCTTCCTATTTCCTTTTTAAATCTAAATTTGTCCAGTTTATAACCATTACTGCGAGACCTTGTTTGCATCACCTTTGTTGAAGCCTTTGATCCACTTGAACAACTATTGGATCACCCCGCACTCTGCGTAAGCTTCTCTTCGTAAGGCAAATTTCTGAGTCCATGTATCATTTTGGTCATTCTTCTCTGTACTGATTCTAGTGAATTGATGTCCATTCTGTAGGACGGAGACCAAAACTGTACCGCATAGTCAAGGATGGGTATAACTATCGCTAGATAGAGTTTAATAATTACCTCTGCACCTAGAACTCCCAAGTCTCTCTCGCACTCAGTTTTCTCTCAAAGCGTGTTATCTAAGCTGTATCTATTTTCGGGGTTGTGTAGCCCTACGTTTAACACGGTACACTTAGAGATATTGAAGTTCATTTGCCATTTCACCGACCATGTGAACAATTTGTTAAGATCATCCTGCAGAATCTGGGCGTCGTCTCCTGACCTAATTAGGCGTCCTATTTTAGTGTCGTCCGCAAACTAGTCGTGTACATAATGAACAACAAGGGACCCGAGCCCTGGGGGAACCCACTACATTGTATGCCATGGGCTTTGATTTTATTTAGTAGTCTCTGGTGTGGCACCTTATCGAACGCTATGCTAAAGTCAAGGTAAATAATATCGTAATTATAATTGTTATCTGACGTCATATATACTTTATTGTAAAAGGATAGAAGATTAGTCACACATGACTTACCCTTGGAGAAAATATCAAGGCGCCAATAATAACTTTCATATTTTTGCCTATAATCTCTACCCAAATGGATTCCGTACAGTCCTCTTCCTTAATCGAATTGTTGATAATACAGTATATTGTACTTTTAACAAAAAGTGCTTCACCTCCCCCCCTCCTCCTGCCAACCCTATCCTTGTGAAAAAACTTATATCCTTCTATTTCGATTTCCGGAAGGAAATGTTTATCAGCCATATTGATCCAGGACTCAGTAATAGCTATAATATCAAAGTTCTCTACGCATGCTTTACCTCGCAGCAAATCAATTCTGTGAACTATGCTTCTGCTATTTGTATAGTAAATTTTAATTTAATCTTCCCTCCACCTGCATTGGTGATTCTTTTCACAGTCTCTCTCTAAGATGTTTCTATTGCCTAAACTATATTCCGACACTTCCCCCCTCCCCACTCCCACGTAATCTATCCGAAAAAAACCTGTAGGATGTCTACTTCTCGCTCAAGGGATTCAGCAAGGAGCTGAAATCGTCGAAACGACAAGTGCACCCCGTTCCTTGTATATAGATGATTTCTACCGTAAAAGCTGTCCCAGTTGTCGACAAATGCCCATCCATTGGCCTTACAATGTTTTGCCAGCCTTCAATTCATTGCAATAGCCCTGGAATGCCACATACCTCCAACTCTACGCCTCGGAAGGATTCCACACACAACAGGAACACCTCCCATAGCGCATCCCGGAACCGCGCAAACAATTCCTTACTCCCTAACTTACCTATATCATTGCCCCCGGCACTTAAGCAAACTACAGGGTCCTTACCTTCCCCTACTAAACACTCATCAATCCAATCTCTAACATCTCCTATCCCCGCGCCGGGGAAACACACCTGCGTCCTATGTTTCCTATCTTTACCGCAGAAAGCCCTGTCTAAGTAACTCACTTGACCGAAATCTTACCTGTGGGCAGGGATCCAGCGTCTGCCTTGTACTTCAACTTGATTTCTATTAGCCTTGACTTGAGGTATTTCTGCTCCTATTGTTCTTAGTTTTATTTCTTTTTCAACGTATATATCTTTGCACAGCCATTTAGTTCCTTCTTAAGCCTGCACTAGATTCTCATCAATCAGATATCCCATCAACTCGTTTATCATCTCTTCTTTTCTTAGTCTAGGGTTGATTGTTAACCCGTACTCCTCTGTGTTTTCATTATCTCGACTTTCATAAATTTCTTAATTTCTTGTACGGATATTTTACTGTCACTATTTCCACCTACATACATTTCTTCACCAATATGCTGCATTTTGATATCATATAAACTTTCTTCCATTAGGTATAATGTAATTTGAGGATAATGTTATTACATTTATGATTTTTTCTTTTCCTTTATGTTTTATGGATGTGTACCAAGTCTGTTGTATGTATTTTTATATGTTATATATGATATATTTTCTTTTAACATTGTATGATAAAATTATGTATTTCCTATGTACGTGCAAGCTACACCATTCATATATATAGTGTGTGATCTTGCATTAACCTACGTAAAATTCGTTCGCACTCAAATCACATTTCGTGCATCATGGCATAGAAGAATTATATCAACATTGTTACATACACCCCTCTAGTCCTTCAGTAAATTGCCCGGCTATAGACCGGAGAACTTAGTCTAAGGCTAACAGCGAGAGGTGAGCTAACCCATAGTCTTCATGTACGTAGCAAAGGTATTTAACTTTATTCAAGTTTTTCCTCTCTCTCTGCTTTAATTCTGGCTAAAGTTACCACCTTATCACGTCCCTATAGTGCTGTGCATGTATCACTTGTACCTGGTAGGATAATTCTACCATGTATCAATAGAGACTGATATATTTTCATGCCTTGTACTTTTTTCAAAACCAGAGGGTGGATGAAAAACAGGAATTATAATTCCTAATAGTATTATAAACAGTCAATATATTAGTAACTAAAAATATGTAACAGAATTAAAAACACTTAAATATAATGTAATAATGTCATAGTTAAATTTGTATATTTATTAATACAAAAAAAAAAGTACCATTCTTGAAGTTCGTATCATGTCAAAAATATTCTAGTAGTGGTACGCGAGTTCATTAATTTGAGACAGGAATGAACCTAATTAACCCAATTAAATAACGTAGAGCCGAAACTACATTTTACTCTAGAAAAAGAAATAAATTATGTATTTTTATACTGTAGTGAAGAAAACAGAGAACGGAATAAAATTCAAAGTGGACAGAAAAAAAAAAATACATTAATTTTTATTCAGTTTACAATACAAGAATTAAATCTGGGATAATCATCGGATTCATGAGAGCCCTAAGGATATGTAGTAAAGAATTTTTACAGGATGAGTTCAACTATATCTTTAAATATTTCCAGGAACTAGCATATCCTTTGGGCTTCCTTATAAAATTGAGATACAAAGCCATCAAAATTATGGAAAGGAACACGACACCTGAAGACAACAACACCAACAATGGCAGAATATTCGTTTCAATTCCTAACTCAAAATATGCAGCAATAGTTATAAATTTCTTTAAAAATACCAGGATAAATCTAATTACATCATCAGGAAAGAGAATTGGTGAGCTAACCAGGAAAACAGAATTTTTACAAGAAAATAAAAGTTAATAAAACACTAGGGCCTGACGGTTGGCATCCAAGAATCTTAAAGAAAATGAAAAATGAGATTGTTGTTCCATTAGAAATTATTTTCAAGAAATCCATCATATCCGGAGATGTCCCAAGAGAATGGAAGCTAGCTAACGTTACTCCCATATTCAAAAAAGGTGACAAAAGAAGCCAATTAACTATAGGCCTATAAGTTTGACTTCAATCGTAGGAAAATAATGGAAACTATCATCAGAGATGCTATCGAACATCATTTAGAAAGTAACCGTTTGATAAATGATAGCCAGCATGGTTTCAGACGGAAACGTTCTTGCATGACTAACTTACTCGAATTCTACAACACAGTTATCTCGAATCATGACAAAAGAAACAATATAGATTTAATATATCTAGACTTTGCAAGAGCTTTTGATACCGTCCCACACGGAATAAGTGGTAGCCTATTAGGTTAGACTAGTAATTGGTTGAATGGTCGAAAACAGAGAGTTGTTTTAAATGGAAAAACTTCTAGATGGAAAAATGTTACAAGTGGAGTTCCTCAGGGTTCCGTTCTTGGGCCACTTCTATTCATAGTATATATAAAGGATATAGACCATGGACTAAAATCTACTGTTTCCAAATTTGCTGATGATACAAAACTGTGCGGAATGGCAAATGATCACTCAAACCAATTAGATATTCAAGAAGATTTAGATAAATTACAGCAATAGTCTGAAAAGTGGCTAATGAAATTTAACACAAGTAAATGCAAGGTAATGCACATAGGTAAAAATAACAGTAAGTACGATTACAAGTCAAAGCAAATAAGATTCTAGGACTGATTGTGCGATCTTTTGATTTCAAAAGTCCATCACTCATTAACAAGCTATATAAATCGTTAGTTCGTCCACATTTGGAATATGCTGTTTCTGTATGATCACCGAATCTCATTAAAGACATTGACAGACTGGAAAAAGTACAACGGCGAGCCAAAAAACTGATTCCAAATATCAGAAATAAATCATACGAAAATCGACTAAAACATATGAATCTCTTTTCCCTAAAAAAGCGTAGACTCAGAGGTAACTTGATACAGGTCTTTAAGATTTTAAAGGGAATTGACAACATCAAAAGTGACAAAATTTTCACATTGAATGAGAATCAGACAAGAAATAATGGTCTCAAACTGTCCGGAAATAGAGTCAATTTGGAAGTAGGTAGAAACAACTTTGCCAACCATGTAGTTAATGAATGGAATAATCTTCCTGCACAGGTAGTGCAATGTAGTTCAGTTCGAAGCTTTAAGAATTATTGAGATAAACACCTAAGCAAGATGCTGTAATGATTATAATTTATTTTATATTTTTTGTTTTTATTTTGTTATAATTTGTCTGTCTGATTTTCATTTATTATTAGTTATATGTCAATTTATTATTATTATTTACTATTTACCTGTTTGTTTATTACTTAACTATACCTATGCATTTTTTATGTATTTTATTTGTTATTTACATTATTATAGCTTTTATTTATCATTTCATTATTATTATGATTTTTTTTTTGCATCCAACCTAGATATGGACCAAAAGGTCTCCTGTCGGCATGCTCCGCCTTTGTAATCCTTTTTAATTCCTTGTTCACTGCACTCTAAAAAGTTCTTGGAAGGAATCACACTTTTAGGTAAGGGGGATTAAACCTATGACTACTTTTCTTCTGTAACTTTCTTTGGTACCCTTTTCTACAGCGTGATCTCAAGGAATCCCGTCAATAACACTTAATTTGGGTTCTAGATCAGTTCTGCAGTGACGTCATAATTTCTTGACCTTTAATGTTATATTTAAGAACCTCCCCTACGGGCGTGATCTTACAATCGTGAACCAATTGAATTTTCTTCTCCACCCTTTCTCCAACTCTGCATGCAATATTGCTTGCTCAAGCAATCTCGAGTCCACTACATACTGACTTAGTTTACATCAACAAAATTCGTCATGCAGGAAAAAGCACTACATACATGTCATCCCGGCCCCTGACTATTTTTATAACTTTAGGCAGAGAGTGAGCTTGCGCAATCTTCACCAACGAACTGTTGTTTACCAAGCATTCAACTTATAAAAAATAAATCCTCACCATCTACCCCTTTATCTACCTCATTTGTCTACCTATATCTATGACCCTTATCTATGAGCCTCCTACAGGGTTTGGCAGCTAGCACTTGGTCGTCTCGACCAACCATTTTGTACTACCCTCTTACAGGGCTTTGGCATACATATACAAAACATTAAGGGAGTTAGCATGTCATGCAAGGAACTAACTATTAAAATCTTTCTGCTTAAGCTAGCTAAACAAGGTTAAAAGAAATATCCTTCAATGGATGTTGTCATCAACTTAATGGTAACCCAAAATATATGTTATACATAACAAAGAAAGAAGTAATCCTTCCAATATGTCTGTAACACCAAATACATACTGACCGTTACAGCCATCAAAGTCACATTTATCATCACCTTCAAATTCTTTCCTAGTCCTTTTTAAATCATCTACATGTGTAAGTGACTCCTCCCCAGTTTCTAAGTGCAAAATCTTGTATTTGTTTTCCCTGCGAAATAAATTATTCTATATAGACCTAAGTACCTTGGCGAAAGTCTATTATGGATTGTATGTAATTTGACCCTGACCAATTCTCCTATTTGTAATTCTATTTTATGTGCTATTTTGTGTTGTTGCTTTTTCATTTCTTGTGTATATTCTTTCATATGTTCTCTAACTCTTTGATGTATAGCTTGAAATGTATGTATCCAATTTGAGATGTAATTATCTATATTATACATAGTTTTTTGTTCTGCAATCAATATTTCATATCGGAGATAAATGTTTTTCCCCAAAAATAATAACATGGGGTGGTTCTCATGTAGCTGTATTAATTTGGTTGTTTAGGGTACATTTAACATAAGGAATCATCTCAAGTTATAAAATGTGGCCTTAAGACATGTAATAATTTTCTTATTTAACCTCTCTACAACTCCATTGCTCTTAGGATGATTCACCAGAATGTTTATTTTATGTATCTTAAATAACCTACATGATTCTTCCAAGATTTTGTTATTAAGTTCAATACCATTGTCTGAAACTAAGATCTTATAAGTAGTGAAATTACAGATTATCTGATCATAGATTACTAAAGTAATTGTTTCTGCTCTCTTATTTCGTATGGGCTGTAAAATGCAAAATCTTGAAAGATAACAGAGGGCAACAAAAAGAAATGGATTCTCTTCGGTGGCTTGGATATTTTAACGAATTACTAAGCGATTTTATCTGCCAAGTTGGAAAATAGCTTAATTTTTTCTCTACCAATTCTAGTTTTCCGGCTATCCTTATTTCCATTTTGGCTCTATTAGATGCTAGAAATTCGCATAATAATATTTCCAACAGCAAACAGGAGTTGATATTAGTGTTTTTTTTTTTTTTTTGTAGAATTAACCAGGACTGCTTCTTCAACAAGGTATTTTATTCATACGAGAGGTAGATATCATGAAGCGATAAAGAGAGCGTAACACAAAACAAAGCAAATAAGAAACAAAAATTCTAAATTAAAAATGTACCCTGGAAAAGTTTTTTGAAAGAAAATTCAATGAATAAATTTAAGCTTCTTTGAGCACCTTGAATGATGAGCAGAAGGATCATCTCGCTTAAAGGGAGCGTCACCAGCGATCATTCGAAAAATTCTGGTACATGAGCGAATTTTAGGTAAACATTTCAAAAGATTCTCTATGGTGGTGGCAACACTCATACCAAATTTTACAGCTGCATTTTATTTCTATTTTTTATACACCATAAAATAGAAAAAATATTGGCAACCTCTTGCAACCCCATTGCATAATAAACATTCTGTATATTGAAATATCGTCAATATAGCTATTTTCATTTTTTCTACAGGACTATGTTTATGGAAATATCTGGTAACTCCTCCCACCAGCCTACCCCACAAAGACAGTGGACAGGGCACCAGTACTCTTGAAAAAGTCAAAGTAAGGTGACGTCGCTTTTGGCGCTCACACAGTACGCAACGGTTTTGATTCCTCGCCCTGTATTGTTCCTGTGATCATGGAACAAACAACAAGAGAATGAAGCGGCAGAATATAGAGAGGGTCCGTGAGTGCCTGAAATACAAACAAGAAGGAAAAAGAAAGAGGAGAAAACAGCACAGCTGTACCCAGCACTCCGCAAGCATTTACTAGCTACGCCCACCTTACACCTTCTCCACCCACGCCACATCACTCACCCTCATATCACACCTCATCAGCAAAGAAGAGTAAATTGGAGATTTGCTACACATCGCAACCATCAAACAAATGGTCGCGAAAATTTAAATCCCCGTCCTGTAAAGTTTATGTTTTTGTTATTTCTATTGTAATATTTTCGTTTGTTCTTTATGAATTTTTGTCATTTTTGTTTCATTTGAAAGAAAACATCATGCTCTTTATTTCCTACAGTAAACAATAAAAGATATTTGAACTTTTTATTTGTTTTATTTATAAAACCTGAATTTTGCAGCATTTTTATTTATTCATTCAGAGAAACAAACTGATAAAAAAATCATAGGTATTAGTTTGAAAAAATGTATTCAATAAGAATTGTTTCCCAGACTCTAAGCTTTAATTTCATACCAAGCTGTCCCACATGCAAAGAAAATATGGGTACAGTAAAAACCCTTGTATCCGGCACCAATGGGACCGAAGACGTACCGGATAGAGAAAATGCCGGATACGGAAGGGATATTTATGAAATACATTTATTTACATTGCTCATTTACTTATTAATAAATCTTAATTCACTTTAATAATAAACACATCCACATATCTATATATTGTAAATTCAATCAGTATAGAGTAAATCCAAACAATATACATCAGTTATAATCATCACAGCATCACCAGTTGTCTAATTCATTATCTGATAATTTTACGACGGAGTTGTGAATGGCCGTGTTCAGTGTTGGTGGCTGAGAGGGTGCGTTCACCTTTACACTCGAGTTTTCTTTCACTAAACTTTTTGTACCAACTTTCATAAAATCTCTGATGCCTCTGCTTAGAATTTTTCCCTCTTTGTGCACTGTCCTGCAAATTTCACAAACACTGCTAGCCCCTTCACTACATCCTTCCACGACACTTTCAGCTCAGGGTCGTCTTCCTCACTATCTGCCTCTGTTGTTTTCGCGTGGTGTTCATTGGGAACTGATTGTAAGATTTCATCATCATTAAGTGAGAATGTTACTGCTTCACTGTACATATCCACCCACGCTTGTATCGCAAATGTAATGCAAAGTTTAGCGCGACAACTCATCTCTTTCAATTCTTTCACCACCGACTTCTTTCTAGCCGATGGAAAACCCTCAAAATCCTCATCCCCTTCCTGATCTTCAAACATTATTTTCGGATATAATTTTCTCTAACATCGCATTAAAGTTTGCTGTTTTTCATCCTCCTAAGCTAGCTTAGCTATAAAAATAGCGTCTTTAACATTAAACCCACGTCGGATTTCGGAAATGCTACCGTCCTCAAAATAAACTAGTTTGCGCATAAAACTTTTCCGATAATTCATTTTAAAGTTTTGAATCACTCCTTGATCCATGGGCTCACACTCGTTACGTTCGGCGGTAAATACATAACAGAAATGTTACCATTGCTCTGTTCCTCAACTGGTGGAAGTGCTTTACTGTTGTCGAGTAGGAGAATAAATTTGCTGTCCTCTAAAATACTTTTATTTTTCAAATTTCCTTTCACTGATGGGACAAACACTTGTTTGAGCCAGTTCATGAATGTTTCTGAGTCCATCCATGCGTTAGTTTGTGGACGATAATCCACTGGTAAGTATGTTAGATTTTTAAAACAACGTGGCTTCCGGTATTTTCCAACGACACACAATTTGACTTTATGGGTCCCTGCCATGTTCGTACACAGTAACACCGTCAGTCTATCATTGCTTTGTTTGAATCTTTTGGTGGTTTCCTCTGCTTCGCTGGCTATTGTAGATGTCGGGAGACAGTGGTAGAATAGGCCGGGGTCGTCAGCGTTGTAGACCTGTTCCGGTTTCAGATCGTCCTCGGCAACCAATTTTGCAAACCTATGACAGAAAGGAGGAAAGAAAAGTTAACAAATAAATATATATATATATATATATATATATATATATATATATACATATATATATATATATATATGCGCTACGCATCCGTGAATGCGTGAGAAAAATTGAGATATGAGATGCGAATCTTTACCATGAAGGCATAGCTTAACGTACCTGTCTATAAAATCCTCTGAAGAAGGTAAATCGGCAGATTTTGGTTCCCCAGGCACATCAAGACGACGTATTCTATGGCGATTCTTGAATCTTTGAAACCATCCATCTGAGAACTAGCACGATTCTCCAATTGACATCTTTTCAGCAAAATCTTTGGCTTTTTTCTTGCAGCATTGGGCCTGATATAGCTGCACCTTCTTTGAACTGGCAGTTTGAGCTTATTCGTAACATCTCAACAAGTGCGTACTGAAATGGGGTTTGTAATTTCTACATTCTTGGTTAAATACTTTCTAAATACAATTTATGAGAAACATAGGCGGAATACTACTTCCTTCCTTGGGAAAAGTCATCTCGAGTAGGCAAACTACTAATTCTACGAATACAAGGAATGTGTGACAAAATAAGCAATACGAAGGATGGGTTAATAAGCCATATTAATCGTGACACATTTTGTTTAACCGTCAAACAAAATGTGTCACGATCAATATGGCATATTAATTCGTGACATTACTTTAAGCTCAACAACTTTCAGAATATTTATATAAATATATCTATATACATATATATATATACATATATACACACACATATATATATATACATATATATATACACATATATATATATATATATATATATATATATATATATATATATATTTCTGTGTGTGTGTGTGTGTTGGTCGCTATTCGCGAAAAATCGCACAATCTGGCAACCCTAGTACATGACGCAACATGTGCTGAGTACGCTTATGCTCTTTTGCCTAGTTTGCTTTTGCAGTTGGTTTATTACTACCACTTGTAGCACATCGTTCAGTTTCGTGTGTTAGCTATCAAATGTTGTCAGTGGTAATTTAGTGCATTTTATAATGATTGCACGCAATTTATCAGTTTATCAACTGCTTTACTTCTTACGCTCGATCAAGTTTGTACATTTACATTAAATTCAGTATTGAATGCTTGATGTGAATTAGAATTTTTCATAACTAAATATCAACTCATTCAACGGGGCTAAGTGTCATTGGGATATTTTGAAGTTATTTTCCCCTCATTATGGCAACAAGAAAGAAATGTAGACAATATATGAAGGACTATTTGGCTTATGGCTTTGTAGAAAGCCCTCATGATAAAAAATTACCACTGTCTTATTTGCAACAACCAATTTTCTAATGAATCAATAAAACCATCAAGGCTTAAAGAACATTTGACAAGAAAACATTCAGAGAAATCCAGTAAACTCGTAGCTTATTTTGAAAATTTGAAGAAAAACTTCAACCAACAAAATACTCTGTCATCTTATTTGAAAAAAAAAAAAATTCACATACAAATGAAGGTGGTTTGACTGCATCGTATGAAATAGCGCAATTAGTTGCAAAAACTGGGAACGCACATACGTAGAAAAGTCCATGTAATAAAGAAATAGAAATGGTTTTTCTTTGTAATCCCTAATATCTTTATGTAATTCTATACATTAATTTTTTAGCCAGTTTGGACAACTACATTCTATCTGATGAAAGTTACTTTGTGCCCTAGGCATACCTTTTCCCACCTGTGTGATAGATTACCCTATGGAAGTCTACTGGTCCTTCGAACAACACAAAGGTAAGAAAAAAAATCTTCACAAGCAATATTGAATCGTACAATTAACTTGATATTTTTGTTATTACTTTCGTGAAAGTTAGAAGCAATACCTGTGACGTTTTTCGCCCCCCTGAGCTAAAAAATCACCCCCCTGGGGGAGCGATATCGCCCCCGCTGAGAATGACTGGGATAGTCTGTTTATTCAATTCTTTACAATCAATAACTGGGCGCATTGTATCATCTGATTTTGGCACCAGAATCAAAGGGATATTCCAAACACTTTTACTATGTTCAATAATATCCTGCGATAACATTTCACTAGTCAATTTATCTACAGTGGCTAGTTCGAAATGTGGTAATCTGTAGGTAGGTATATAGATAGGTTGAGTCCATGGATTTAATTTGATCTGTTGTTTTAGAACAGTTGTTTTACCCAAGGCGCCCCGCGGCAAAGCAATTGCACTATTGTGCTTCAAGAGCAATGCAAGTAAGTTTTCATCCAACTTAGGACAACAAGTAGGTTCTAGTTTATTCTTGTATTTCTCTCCCAAATCTGTTTCTTACTGAATTGTACAGATTGATGAAATTGGTGATTCCTCCTCCTCAGTACTCTCATTTAAAATCTTAATGGCTTTTGTACAAACTTGAAAACATACTATTTGTGTACCTCTTCAAAGGATTAAGGATTACAAGGGCGGAGCATGCCGACAGGAGACCTTTTGGTCCATATCTAGGTCGGATGCGAAAAAACAAATCATAATAATAAAATAAAAGATAAAAAATATAATAATGTAAATAGCAAATAAAATACACAAATAAATGCATAGGTATATTAAATAATAAACAAACAGGTAAATGATAAATAATAATAAATTGACATATAACTAATAATAAATGAAAATCAAACCGACAAATGATAACAAAACAAAAACAAATAATATAAAATAAATGATAATCATTACAGCATCTTGCTTAGGTGTTTATCTAAATGATTCTTAAAGCTTCGAAATGAACTATATTGCACTACCTGTGCAGGAAGTTTATTCCATTCATTAACTACATGGTTGGCAAAGTTGTTTCTACCTACTTCCAAATTGAATCTATTTCCGGACAGTTTGAGACCATTGTTTCTTGTCTGATTCTCATTCAATGTGAAAATTTTGTCACTTTTGATGTTGTCAATTCCCTTTAGAATCTTAAAGACCTGTATCAAGTCACCTCTGAGTCTACGTGTTTTTTTTTTTTAGGGAAAAGAGATTCATATGTTTTAGTCGATTTTCGTATGATATATGTTTGATATTTGGAATCAGTTTTTTGGCTCGCCGTTGTACTTTTTCCAGTCTGTCAATGTCTTTAATGAGATTCGGTGATCATACGGAAACAGCATATTCCAAATGTGGACGAACTAACGATTTATATAGCTTGTTAATGAGTGATGGACTTTTGAAATCAAAAGATCGCGCAATCAGTCCTAGAATCTTATTTGCTTTCTCAGAGGCTGAAATACACTGCTTGGATGATTTGAGATCGTTACTGATAATTACGCCGTGATCTTTTTTACTATCCACTTTTGTTAACAAATTTCCAAATAACTTGTAATCGTACATACTGTTATTTTTGCTTATGTGCATTTACTTGTGTTAAGTTTCATTAGCCACTTTTCAGACCATTGCTGTAATTTATCTAAATCTTCTTGAATATCTAATTGATTTAAGTGATCATTTGCCATTCCGCACATTTTTGTATCATCAGCAAATTTGGAAACAGTAGATTTTAGTCCATGGTCTATATCATTTATATATACTATGAATAGAAGTGGCCCAAGAACGGAACCCTGAGGAACTCCAATTGTAACATTTTTCCATCTAGATGTTTTTCCATTTAAAACAACTCTCTGTTTTCGACCATTCAACCAATTACTAGTCCAACCTAATAGACTACCACTTATTCCGTGTAAAGCTAATTTAGTAAGTAGTCTTTCGTGTGGGACGGTATCAAAAGCTTTTGCAAAGTCTAGATATATTAAATCTATATTGTTTCTTTTGTCATAATTCGAGATAACTGTATTGTAGAATTCGAGTAAGTCAGTCACGCAAGAACGTTTCCGTCTGAAACCATGCTGGCTATCATTTATCAAACGGTTACTTTTTAAATAATGTTCGATAGCATCTCTGATGATAGTTTCCATGATTTTTCCTATGATTGAAGTCAAACTTATAGGCCTATATTTATTTGGCTTCTTTTTATCACCTTTTAGAATATGGGAGTAACGTTAGCTAGCTTCCATTCTCTTGGGACATTTCCAGATATGATGGATTTCTTGAAAATAATTTCTAATGGAACAACAATCTCATTTTTCATTTCCTTTAAGACTCTTGGATGCCAACCGTCAGGCCCTGGTGTTTTATTAACTTTGAGTTTCTCTATACACCTTTTAATTTTTTTTTTTTTTTTTTTTTTTATTTACCGTAGTGAGCAAGTTTACCCTAGACTTTTCACAGGTTTCAGTTTGGAGTTCACTTTGAGGTGTTTCGTTTACGAATACCGAGCTAAAATAATTGTTTAAGATATTACACATTCCTTCATTTGAATATTCAAGTTGACCGTCAGCAGATAATAGTGGACCAATGTGATTCCTAACAACCTTTTTATCTCTAATGTAACTATAGAATTCTTTGGGATTCTCTTTGGATTTATCAGCGATGTTCATTTCGTTTTGTCGTTTTCTTTTTCTTATTGTCTTTTTTAAATCTCTCTGTATTAATACACAACTTTCATAGTCATTAGATGCACCCGAGCACTTATATTTCTTATAAGCCTGTCTCTTTTTAGCACTACTTTTTCAGTTTCTTTGTCGAGCCACTTTGGGCGAGCCTGATTTGGGGGACGTCTGTCCTTAAAAGGAATGTAAGTTTGAATCATCTTAGTGAGCGTATTTTGAAATATTTCCCACATCTGATCTACAGGTCTCTCGTTTAATTTTGCCTCCCAATCTGTAAGCTGAAGCTCCTGACATAGTCCTATGAACTGAGCTTTACTGAAATCGGGTATTTTAGAAACACAAGTATCTATTCCAAAAAAAATTAGGAGTTTGAATCTAACTAAGTTGTGATCGCTATTTGCAACAGATTCACCGACTTCTACATCAGTTACCATGCTTTCGCGGCTAGTGATCAATAGATCGAGTGAGTTTCCATATATTGTGGGCTGTTTTATATGCTGAATTAAGTAATTGTCACCAAGAAAATCTATCAAGCGACTACCTATATGGCCATGTTCAAGGGTCATCCAATCAATGTCAGTAAAATTGAAATCACCCATTATCAATAAATCCCGGTTGCAGAAACTAGACAGTTCTTGAAATAACAGTTTGTCGTCTGCTAATGATAATGTCTTTGGCCTATATATTACACCTATATTCATTTTTTGTCCATTTGTTTGGGTTAACTCAACCCACAAACTATCATATGCATCCTGCTTCACTTTCTCCAAAACACATTGTTTTTAACGTACAACAAAACACCGCCTTTCTTGTGGTTTCTATCCTGATGAAAGTGTTTAAATCCCGCAATATTAAATTCAGCTTCGAACTCTGTACCATTTAACCATGTCTCAGTTATTCCTATCATATCGAGATTTTCGCTTTTGACATACGCCTGTATTTCTTGAAATTTGTTCCTAATACTACTTGTGATTATTTCTTTTTGACACATTTTGTGTTTCAATATCATGTCTTACATTATCATTTTGTTTTTGTTTTTTATTTATACCTTGCTCTATATTATTTGGTCCTCCATTGACATTCAATGCCTCATTAACATTTCTCCCATCAAAGTTAACACTTCCCCCATCACGGACATCTGGTCGATCACGGTCATCCGATCTCTTTTGTACATTTTTTTCCACTACGTCACCGTGATTCACGCCGGCCTCCCGTCGTTCATTGACATTATGTCCGGCATCCCTTCCTAAAATTGTATTTTGTCCTCCAGTGACATTATATCCTACCGTGATATTTTTTCCTCCACTATAATTACATCCCATCGTGATCTTTTGTCTTCCACTGTCATTACATCCCATCATGATATTTTGGCCTTCATTGACATTCTGTCCGGTATCCCTTCCTAAAATTATATTTTGTTCTCCACTGACATTATATCCTATCGTAATATTTTCTCCTCCATTATCATTACATCCTATCGTGATATTTTGTCCTCCACTATCATTACTTCCCATCGTGATCTTTTGTCCTCCACTGTCATTACATCCCATTGCGACATTTTGTCCTATGACATTACATCCTAATGTAACATTTCGTCCTCTACCGACATTATATCCTAAAATTATATTTTTTCCTATACTGTCCTATACTCTACACTATTTTCCCATGTACATTCTATTTCCCCTTCCCTTTGGGCTTCTACCCTAAAAAAGGAGCTAGTTCATTATAAACTCCCACAATGAGGTTTGTAAGAACATCTTTGCCTCTGCGGGTAAGGTGGATCCCATCAGAAGCGTAAAGGTCATGGCGCCTAGAAAAGAGATACCAAGGATCAAGAAAGTGGTATCCCAATTGTGTGCACAACTGCGATATCCTATCATTGATCCCTATGGCTCTACTGTTCCAACACGAGCCTGCGTAGATCCTCGGGAGGATCCCACAGACTACGTGACGGCTCCCACGTTCCTTCATCTCCTGAAGGAGGACCTTGTAATTCCGAACAAGTTCCTCTGATGTCACCCTACCTACATCGTTACTTCCCGTATAAACAATCGTAGCCGTGTTCTTCCGTCCTTGCTCCCTGATGGACTGGGTACAATCGGCGATCCAACGGCTTGGTTGACATACAAGCTTGCAACGTCGCTTAGTCTTCCGCTGCAGGATGTCGTCATAGCCTCGCACCATGGAGTCCCCCACCACCAAGAACTCCTGGTTTTCAGCCACTTCATCCTCCAGTAGAGCAAAACGATTGGCTAGAGCCAGCGGTTGCTCCACAGGGCACACGTCTACCGAATGCGGGCCCGACAAACGGGACCCTACGGAGCGCCACTCGCTCACGGCAGTGACAGTAGGGGAAGAAGTGGAACGCTCTTTGGCTTGTGAGGAGGGTTCACTCTTCTCACGGAGCACACTCCTGAGAAGACGAATTTCCTCCTCACACATCCTGAGACGGACCTCTAGGTTCACGTAACCTTCACAAGTAATTTCGCTCCTCCTTTAGCAATAAAAACTGCAAAGAGAAAATACAAATCAACGACAACAAAAAACAACAACAAAACAAAGCGATCTCTAATAAACTAAATACGCGAAGCTTACACTACTTACTTTATACTATTTCTCCTGCCTTTGGAGTACAGTAACAGAAAACTGTTTTGAATTTAAATAGAATACTACACTTTATCTTATATCTGTAACTGTATAGCGCTATACGTATACAATTACAAAAAACAACACAACCACTTAACACTATTCGGAGATATACATTTCACAGGTATTCACTAGCTGGTGTCTGTGCAGAAAAACGAGCTCTCTAGCTGAGGTCACGAGCAGACTCTTCATAAGACTATGTCTTTACAAGTACTAATCACTAATATTTCTACCATGTTCTTGTTTGTCTTATAAATCCCTGCGTCTATTTTCAAACCTTTTGTCCTAATTGATTCTGGGATGGTTAAATTTTCAGAGACTTTCAACTGCACTTCTACCCTGTTTATTGCTCTGGAGTGTAATAATGTTGACTTTATTGCGCCACTTTCCACAATTAGCAAAACTTCATTTGGAGTTGATGAAGTCTGAGTAATTTCTGGGATTTATTGAACATCTGAATTGGGTTAATTATATGAGACTTTATTTTCTATTTGTCTGGACCTCTATGCCCCGCTATTATCCAATCTAGTATTGTTATGTTCTCTATTTCAATACTATCTTATTAAAGATTGTAACCATTACTAACCTTGTGACTAACCACACACGTGACCCACATGCATGCGACATAGCACTCCCTCCCCCTTTTGCTGATTTCGCTTTCCCAGACCTCAGCAACCTAACGCAGCAGAATTGAGACAAACAGGATATTGCCACACGAAGATGCCTAATGTCGCCAGAACCCATTGAACCCCCTTTATTATACTAACCCCTATTATATTACCCATAAGCTAACATATAAATACCATGTCTGACCATACCCACCAACCATACAACTAACCACTACACATAAAACCAACTCTAATGCATAGAATAGCGAAACTAACACCTTTACTTACGACAACCCACTTACCCCCTATATTACGCGACGATAATGTAACCAAGACAGGAAAGCTGGGCAGGTCAAGAGCCTGACAGCTAGACCTGGCTAGGTCAAGTGCCTGCCAGACACAGGTGTGCCCGAGGTCAAG